>NC_069657.1:252226395-252541950 GCF_027244095.1 Hemicordylus capensis
CAGCATGGTGTAGTGGTTAGAGTGCTGGACTAGGACCGGGGAGACCTGAGTTCAAATCCCCATTCAGCCATGATACTTGCTAGGTGATTCTGGGCTAGTCACTTCTCTCTCAGCCTAACCTACTTCACAGGGTTATTGTGAGGAGAAACCTAAGTATGTAGTACACTGCTCTGGGCTCCTTGGAGGGAGAGTGGGCTATAAAGATGTTTTAAATTTCTTTTTTAAAAAATTTAACGTTAAAAAAAAATGTTTGTGAACTCCCTCCGAAACGAACCAAGGGGGATGGTTCGAGGCAGTGCCGGACTGAACTGGTCCAGTCAGGTTCGAGTCCGGACTCGAACCAAACGGGGCCAGCCGGTTCCATGCACATCCCTAACACTAAGTTAGGAGTTTGTATTCCAGACCATGTTACAATTTGTGTTGCACCTCTGCAACCGGGGGGAGGGCACCACACTACACGGCTGCATTCATTTGCACACAAACCTTTATCAACTCAGTAACTTGAAAACCACGTAACACATTCAAAGTTATGAGGTTTAGATGCAAGAATTAACATGGCAAAAGTCATTGTGTACTGTGTGCAGCCATGAACACGGTGTGCGCACAGCATTGCACACTTGGCGGCCTCTCTGGAGTGGGCCAGTAAGCCATCCTACCTGTGCCTCACAGCAGTGAACCTGACAGTTCCCTTGCCTTTAGCTTCTGCCCCCCACCACTGCTTGAGCTCTCCAGAGCTTGCAGGACTGCCTGTCTTTCCCTGTAACTGGTGGCCACTTCCTCCTTCGTGAGCTGCAGAACCATCTGCGCTGTGCTTGCTGCTGCAAGGATGGCTGCCCTTCCATCCATTGCCAAGCGCTTCTTTCTTGGGCAAGGTGCTGGGAGGGGGGGAGGAGTAAAGCAAGGAGCTGACGGGGTTAGGGGAGTACCGGTTTTTATGCTGCACTGCCCACACGGTTGTTCCCTGTACAGGAAAGAGTTAACATTTTCTCTCACAGTCAGTAATCCCCCCCCCCCGCCAGCTCCGAGCCAATTGCGAGCGTTTTCCTGGAGCTGTGAAGCCATGCCCACAGCCTGGCACCGGGCATGACTGTACAAGTGGGCAGAGCCAAGCTTGGAGGACCAGAGAGTGGGAGGGGAAACTCTAACCTGCCTCTGGAGTTTCCCATAATGGGAATGGGGAAGTTTCTGTGATGCGATCCCCAGTTTACAATGTTAACTGCAATTCTAAGTCAGTTCCTGCGATGTCTGAATGCAGTCTTAGATTTGTATGCTTGGAAGCATGGCCTGTTTTTATATTAGGTGAAGAAATTAGTCTCATGCACTAGATGAATAATAAATATATTATCAAAAGCATGAGTTGGAACATTTTAACGTGGAACAGAAAGTAGAAGAGAACCAAATATACTGTAAATGGAACATATATGCAGTGTTAGCCAATTGTATATTTTGCTTTCTACAATGTACACAAATGCAGGAAATGAAAAATAATGTGTGGTAACAGATAATGTGACTGGCCTATATTGACAGTTGTAGACGTAGGTAAAGGGGAGAAGGGTGCTGCTATTGGGACAGAGCTAGATTGTGTTTGCTTCAGTGCTTGCTTCTGAAAACACTGTACACCTTTTTGAATTGCACAGAACTTCTGCATAACCTGAAAGCTTCCATGCTTACCACAAAAATGTGCTGTTTCAGCGGTCAGTAGCACTGGATTGTTTTTCCTCTGGGGTTTAAGAAAGAAATCTGTACAAGCTGAACTGCCCTCAACTCTCTTTCAGCTTCACTAGTGTTCAGTAGTGCACCCTGCTAACTGAGCAAAGAGGCACCTTTTAAAAGTGGTGATTCTCTTTATTTAGCAGGAGGAGAGCAACTGGCCCAATCCACCCCCAGCACAGCATCCCTCCAGTGGCTGTTGCTGGTGTGTTACTTGTTGTTGAGATTGTGAGCCCTATGGGGAAAGGGCACCATTTTATTTTATTTTATTTTATTTATATCTATAGAAACTGCCTTGGGAACTTTTATTGAAAAGTGGTATATAAATATTCATCGTATTCATATCACAAGAACTGTGCTCTCTCCCTCTCCCTTCCTATCTGAACCACACTGATAAGTCAACAAAACAGTTTGTACACTATAACTTTTGGAGAGCCAGTTTATTCTCATACATAACTGCTCAGGTGAGTGTAGTCTCTGCTTACAAGAGCAGCGTAACTTCAGAGGGGACTTCTGCAAGATTGCAGCTCTTCTTCTGCAATTAGAAAAAAAATTCCCCTAATTACCGAAGGGGACGGAGCTGCAGCTTCCCCTTCTCCAACATTACACTGCTCACGTGGGTCGATCACAGGCATGGCCAACTGTTTGCATGGGTAAGCCTACTTGAGGATTTGTCTGCACAAGCTTTCCCCTCCCTCTAGAGGACAGGTCTCCAAACACGCCATGAGCAGCTTGTCTGCATCTTCTCTTGAATGGTGTCTTCGAACAAGCTTCCACTGCTAGGTTTTTGTCACGATGAGGTTTGCACACTAATACAAGGGTAGTAAGCAGTGTTCCCTGCTGTTGTTGACTACAACTCCCATAATCCCCAGTCAAAGGCCATCGCAGCTGAGGATGCTGGGAGCTGTAGTCAACATCTGGGAATCCCAGATGTTACAGGCAACACTGGTAGTATGTAACTTTCCTGCAAGGTCCCTCATGATGTCTGTGCATGGACCTCTCCTTTCAATAGCATTCTTCTCTACCCTTTCCTCCCCAGTTCTCTGAAATCTATGTGCCGCCCTCTCACCACCAAGACTACTCCACACCTTGCATGGAAGAGGCTATGGAGTCATGGGCACCGAGTCAGACCTAATGCTACTTTGTAGCCAAAAATGAAATCTGGATTCAAATCTATTTTTGAATCATCTGGAAAGACTCCTGCAAACATTAGAGGCGGCGGCTGAACAAGAATGACTGGAAGGAATCATGAAAGAAAGTAGGAGTGTCAGTAGTTCCTCTATCCCCCAATCTTTCATAATGCTGTTGCTACTGAGAGCCATATCTTAAGAACCAAGTTCAAAATGTAATGAGATTCAGATGAGCAACTCTCTCCTTCCCATTATTGTTAAAACCTTGCACTGTCTTTTACCAGCCCTCCAGCACAGCCCAGATATATGTGACATGTCCATGGAGACTGCTGAGACAATTCAATTTGTGACTTTTAAAAAGTGGTTAAGAACTTTTTCTACTTTCTGCTGAATAAAATAAATAAAATGACTTCAGGTACTGAAGGTGCTTTATTCCTGTTAGCATTCCTCTTCCTGCCCCCCTCTGCTTTTAGGCTAGAAATGGTACTGAAAAGCCAGCACAGGCATCCATATTAAGTTATGAATATATTACATGGGGCTTCCCCTCCGATCATCATGCAGATTTGGTGTTCTTCCATTATTACACTTCCCAATGTTAGGCCTAAGGCAAAAAGGGAAGTGGGGGAGCATGCTATTTCTTTAAATGGGCTCTGGGGCTGATGGAAATTTTCTGAGAACTGCCTCATTAATACACATGGGTGTAATAGTGGGGGAGCGAATTCTAAATCCATTTGTGTGTAAGAGAGGTAAAATGTAGCCTTGGGGACCAGTGTTCCCTCTAACAGGGCATTCCAAATGGTGTTGACTACAACTCTCATAATCCCCAAGCAAAAGCCATTGCAGCTGGGGATTCTGGGAGCTGTAGTCAACAGCATCTCTAGGAATCCCTGTTAGAGGGAACACTGTTGGGGACATGGCTTGAATGTGATCCAATTTCTGTTTCAATGTCTGTGTGTCTAGAGTTTACTATGTCTACTCTATTTGTACAAATTAAAGGCAGTTTGCTGCAAGTTAGTTCCAAAATGTGCTCTGCATACGTTTAGAGGTAATTCCCCCCCCCGTCTAATAAATATGATTACTTTACCTCTTCTGTTACTGCCCCTCGATTTCCCACCCCCAGTGCCACCACTGTTCATCAGCCATCGCTGACCTGCCCTCCCAAAGAGTCACTTTTGCCATTGCCTTTACTAACCTCTGGAGCCTCATTTATGTCAGCAAGTCTTCTAGGGTAACAAGACTCACTTCACCTTGTTCAAGGATCAGTCTGAGTTTGGGCACAATCAACAGCCCTTGAGCTAAACCTCTGTTTTATAGTTATCACAGGATAGAATACCAGATAAACCTTAAACAGGAGTTATCATCTCTAGTATGCAGATGAAGATGGAATTGACTATTCCATAGGGGCACACAGTCCAAGCAGGGGTGTAGCGAGCTTCCCGGGGGCCGGGGGGGGGACAAAGTGCAGGCAGGGGGCCTCCATCACCCGTGTGCCCCCCAAGCCACGCCCCCCATGCCTGACGTCAGATGCAAGGGGGCAGGGCAATTAGCAAAGTGCGATGGCCCCTGCTCAGTCAGCAGCTGCCACCGAGCCCAGCAGGGCACGTCTCTCTCCCTTCCTCTCAGCCGCCGCCACACCCCACACCTGTCAGGGCAGCCAGCGCTCCCTCCCTGGCTGGCCAGGCTGCCTGCCACATGTGTGCCTTCTTCCGCCGTGGGGATGGGTGGGAAGAAGCGAGACAGCCGCTCTTACCCTGGGAAGGACAGGAGCGCCCCGTCCATGCAACTGCAGCCTCTCTGGCAGCGATGCCCCTGCCCCTCCTCAGCTGGAGGAGAACAGAAAGGAGGACGAGGAAGTGGGGAGAGGATAGAGGAAGAGCCACAACTCCTGAAGGCAAAAGGAAAGGGCTAGCAGAAGTGGGTGCCCGGATGAGAAGGAGGGGAAGTCACTGGGGATAAAGGATCAAGGAGTGTGTAGCACCTGACGGGAAGGGTGGCGGCAGCCAGGGGGCCCACAGGGCTCTCCCTGGCTCACCCCATCCCTGAGCCAGGGAGAGCCTCGTGGGCCCCCTGACCCTCCAGGCCTGGGGACATTTGTCCGCCCCCCCCCCTTGTCCAAGCCAGCAACAGTATGTGATCAGACTTAACTGGTGTAGAATCTGTGTGCGAACAGGGGCTGTTCACAATTTTAGGACTGGAAGCCTTAGATTACTTCTGAAGCTCGACTGGACAAAATAACCTAGGAAGAGAGCAAATCTCAAGGTAGCAAATCTCAAGGCTTCAAGATCTTTTAATATTAATTAATTAAGAAGAACTTGTATAGCACCTTCAAGTGTTCAGAGCACTTCACATGTATTATCTTATAATGGCTCAATGGTGATCTGCTATCTTCTTCCAATTGCCGGTTGCCTGGAAGTGACAGAAGCAAAGGGAAGCACTCTGACCTCTGCCATCAGCCCGAAGGCTAAGGGCTGCTAAGGGGTGTGTGTGCGTGCACGCGGGGTGGTGGTGCAAGGGTGTAGTTGCACCCCCTGTGAGTTTTGATCAAAAAATGGATTAACTTCACCTTGTGCTCTTAGTCCTGCCCTCTCCCAGAAGGATCAGCAGCAGCCTGATTTGTTCTCCTGGGTCTTGTGCTCCTCCCCCACTCTGGCTGGCCTCTGAATGTACTGCAATTTGCCATGAGGACAATGGAGTTGCTGGCTGTTGGGCTTGTCTCTCCACAGGAAAGTAAAACATTTAAAAAAAAACACCCAACCCTTGTGAGTTGGGTTGTGAGTGTGATTTGGGGTGAGTGTGAGTGTGAGAGAGATTTGTTCCCCTTGCTTAAGCCACTGTGTTTCTGTTCCCACCCACTCCCATGAACCGTGTGTGTGGGGGTGGGGTGGGGCGGAATAAAAATATGATAAATAAATAAAATAAAATAAGCCAAAACTGTTGTATTACAAACTTGTAAGAAAAACCCTCTCCATCCCAACAATATAGCTTCTTGTGAGGAAGTTAGCCAGTTCAAAAGTATTAAAACTTGCCTTTTGTTCCTGAAAATACTAAGCAGTTTATAGCTCGAATCTGGTCTCTGTGTGTGAGGTTCTCTCTTTCTTTTTAGCAACCAAGTTCTCAAAATGGCTTAAATAGCAAAATATGAGAAAATGGTTCTTGTTCAACATGTTCCCCCTTATAATCATTACTATTTCATTTTGCTTTGTGCTTGTAAAAGTAAAGTGTGCTGTTGAGTCGGTGTCAACTCATGGTGATCACAGAGCTCTATGGTTGTCTTTGGTAGAATACAGGAGGGGTTTACCATTGCCATCTCCCACACAGTATGAGATGATGCCTTTCAGCATCTTCCTATATCGCTGTTGCCCGATATAGGATTTTCCCATATTCTGGGAAACACACCAGTGGGGGTTCAAATCAGCAACCTCTGGCTTGCTAGTCAAGTCATTTCCCCACTGCACCATTAAGTGGCTTCTTGTAACCATAGCTCATATAAAAATAACTTACATGTTGTCTTTTTAATAAGCTAGTAATGGACTAAATACCCCAATTTATTGAAAGTAGTTAAATTTGTGAAGTAATTCACAAATTGCTAAAATGAACATTAAATATTTTCCCTTCCCCACCAAGAGTCTATTTTTATACACTTTGCTTCAAAATAAGGTTTTGCAAATCAGATCACAAGAAACTCATTTTAAATACTCTCTTGCCCATGAAATGCTTGGTTGTCTTTAAATCCTAAAAAATGAAGTTAACTCCATATTCTGCTGTCCTGTTTGAAATCAAATTGGTGATTTTTCCTTCTGTAGTGTATAGACACACACTTTATACTGTAGTGTATAGACATACAGTACACTATAGTTTCATACACTTTTTGCTTAAACAAAATGTGGTTCATAGAGGAGATCACACTGGGCAGCTTCCTGCTGTGATAGGTGTAAAAAAAAGCTATTTGAATTTGCTTTTGAGTTTATATGTTGAGGATTGCATGTCGCTAAAAGTCAACATAAATATGTATATGTTATAGACATATATATTTTATTATGACACATATCCTGTTCTTCCTCCAAAGAGTTCAGGGTAGTGTACATGATCTTCCTCCCCACTTTTATCCTCATAACAATCCTGTGAGGCAGGTTTGGAGGAGGAAGGAATGGGGGGGGGGTGCTCTCCACATGAGCAGTCTGGAGGACTTGTGTGAGGAGAGCGGGCTTGACCCGCTTTCCCCACACACGAGCATTCTGCCCTTCCTGGGCAGCCAGAACAGCTGCCCACACAATTACTGGCTCTGTCATGGAGCTGGTAGAGGCGGCGGCGATCAAGGGCCGCCTGGCCCCTGTACGTCCCACAACACCCCACACGAGTGCATGGGGCATTCTGGGAAGACCCCCGAGGCCTGTTGTATCCTCCTGGTCGGGGGTCTCCTTATGAGTCGCCAAGACACTGAGGCAATTCTCATGATTGAGCAAACAGGTTTAGTGGAACATTTGCCCCACTAACCTCACTTTAGGGGAGGGCTACTTTGGCGGGCTAGCCACAGCTGAACCACTGGGCTTGCCCAGTGGTTCTCACGATGAGGGAAATCCAGGCTGGGATCCCTTAGCCTGGTTTTCCCCATCGTGAGAATAGCCTCAGGGTCTCACCTAAAGTCCTGCAGCGGGGTTTCATGACTGGATTGGGGAACGCCAGTCCCCCATTCCTAGTCTCAACACTCTAATCACTACACCACACTGGTTCTAAACTGTTTGGGTATTAATTGCAGAAGAAACCTTATGCGGGAGAGAAAGGAGATTAATTTTTAGTGGTGAAGTAAACTAGTGGGGAGGAGTGCTGGATACATTTAGAGAGCATGCATGGTTTAATTTTCAAAATGTGGGGGGGCTGGATCTTCTAAATACCTAGCAACACTCTGCAAGGGAGAGAGGAAGTGGGGAGAGTGGCAGGATTGTCCATGCAAAATCTGGTATCAGCAGGAATGCTGGTCAGAATTCCTTCTCCTGAGTGTGTTCTGGAATAAAAACTAGGGCAGTCAGATCATTTAAATGGGCAAGGGGCAGGGATGGGGGAGAAAGGGAATGAGAGAAGAGGAAGACAGAAAGTGGTGCGAGGTGACAGAACGTGGTATAGGACTATGTGCGGCACCCCAGAGGTTCATTGGAATCAAATCTGGCCCACCACTAGATTTGAGTTTGACACCCCTGACATAGTGCATTTGCAAGAGAGAGAAAATCCAAGCCCCAATATTTTTTTGGGGGGGGCAGATTCCTGTTGCACCCCTGTAATTTCCTCCTGGATCCGCCTCTGTGTGTATGTGTGTGTTTAATTATTACTTTAATCCATTGTGATAAGCCTTGAGGACCATACATAAAGCCTTACAAAACCCTGCAAGATAAGTGAGCATTGTTATCCCCATATTGCAGCTAGGGAGCAGAGGCGGAGAGGGAGTGGTTTGCCTAAAGCTACCTAGTGAGTTCATGGCAGAGGTGAGAGATTGGAACCAGGCACTTCCCAATTCATAGCTCAGTCTTTTAGCCACTACATTACACCAGCTCTCAGCTATCTCTGGAGGACTTAATCTTTGCAGAGATGAGCAGTCCCAAGCATCACATCTATAGTTTTAATAACGTCCAACTAGGCTACGCCCCCTTACCATAGAACAAACAGCCACTTTACATACAATAGCTGACTTAATTACAGTACCTACCTTACATCCGTGAATCATGTACCCAGGTGAGCTATGTAGCTCCTTTGCATGCTAGCAAAGAGAAACTTGCCTACAGAGTGTTGTGGCCGGCTGGTTTGAATGAATGGATGCAGCAATTAGAGTGCTTATATTATAATTTGTTGCCAGGTGTTTTGCATCATGTAGCACACCACCACAAAGCTCTTACGGGCAAGAGGACTTGGATTCACCAAACCACCACCTCCTTTGTTCTAGTGATTCCCCACCCCCTCCACTACTAGATTATTAAGGTTCTCCTTGTACAAGGGCTTTGCTTTGGGGTTCAGGGTAGAGAGGAAAAGCTTGTCCAAGATAGCTCTTATGGGTAAAGAAATGTCATAACATAGAAGTACACTGACCCCGGCCTTTCACTTAAGAGGCAAAGCTTTACATCCAGTTAAGGTGGCAAGTAAAAGAGAACAAGGGCTGGTGCATGAGTGGGCACAGAGGACTCTGGGGTGGGCTCTCACTTCACATGCGACACCAGCCAGAAGGGAAGCAGCACGGTGAGCTGCCTCTGACCAGCACAAAAGTGAGAACACAGTCCGTTTCACTCTGCCTGCTGCACTTGCTCAAGATTCAGGATCCAGGCAAACCCCCAAGTATGGAGCCACTATAGGATTGGGCCACAGGCAGTTAAAGAAGGCCCACTAGAGCAAGGCTGGGGCTGCAGAAACCAGGAGCTGACCCTCTACAAAACCAACAACAAAAAAGGAGGTACATTCACTCAGTCCCCAAGAGAATATAGGAGAGAGGCACATGACTGGAAGAGAAGCTTTAAAATATCCACATCAGTTTCATACAGCAAGCCTTACCGATCAAGAACTTCCTTGTCTTCAGTTTATGAGCCAGTACTAGCATATACATTCATCCACAGCAGGTTAAGGTAATTAATGGTGCCAATTGGCTGAACTACCATAGTTCTATGACTATAGATAGTTTGCATTTTGAATGTAATAGGATTTTCATAGCACACAAGAAGCAAAAAGATCACCCATGAAGACAAGGTTATCCTAGTCCACTAGTATTCTGAACGGTAGTCTATGGAGACCAGCTTGGTCACACAGTGTTGGCTCCCATTTATTTCCAGCTGCTTCTACAGATGTCAAATTTCTTCACTGCAAATAACCTTGGGCCAAGAAAAGGAGGATGGAATAATTGGATCCAAAATGGCTATCTCCAAGAAAAACATAAGAGGAAAGGATGATACAAATCCCTTTAGCATCATGTGTAGTCACCAAAGAAACTGAAACTTTCTAAGAAAATACTAACACCACAATTATCTAGAGTCCTGTGTAAATAGCCTGAGGAGCAGAGAACCAGGTTACCAGAATACCACCTCAAATCCATTGTTTCATGCAAGCTCTCTTCCCATCTTTCAGGCTCTTCTGTTAACAGATATCATCACTCACTTTCCAGTTTAGGAAGAGGTTTTGTCAGAGGCGTAACTATAGGGGGGGCAGGGGGGGCACATGCCCCGAGCGCCATCTTTTCTGGTCACATGGGGGGCGCCGCCATGACCAAATTTTTAATTTTTTTTTAAAAAAATTTGTTAATACAAATGTTTCCTGCTCAGTGCAGCAGTGCTGCAGCAGTCAAGGGAGCGCGTCGGTGCCCCCTTCCCCACGAGCGGTCCCTTCTGCGCCGCCTGCGGGCCCCCCCCCATTGCTTTGCTGGCGCCTGGCGGCCAGTCAGTGGCCTGGCTTGGTGGCGGCGGCGGGCGCTTGTGAGGAAAAACCTAGGGGGGCGCGCGGTGCGGGGGGGCGCCATTTCAGTGCTTGCCCCGGGCGCCGTTTTCCCTAGTTACGCCTCTGGGTTTTGTTGTTGTTCCTTCACCAGTGTGGATGACAAGAGCAGATCCACCCATACACTCATCCCAACCTGTTCAGGCTCTGGCTACAGAACTGGGCTTAGGAATTGCCCTTTGTAGAATCCAGAGAAAAGAGTTGTGGTATGCAAGGACAAAACAGAGGAGTTGAGTCAGGAATATTAATGGTTTAATGAGATAGATATTATTTACAGAGAGGCAAGTGCAGTCTGCCTTCAGTGCTCTTGCTGCTGGCTGTTCGTTAGGCCTGCCTCTACTCCAGGACTGGAATAAAAGTAACTAAAGCACCATTCCAAAGCTGGCCTGGATCAAGGAATGGATTAAGCAAACACACCACACCGTTCTACATACTGACAAAGGCGATTCTAACACTCTAGATCAGGGATTCTCAATGTTGGGTCCCCAGATATTATTGGACTTCAACTCCCATAATTCCCAGCGACAGTGGCCTTTGGCTGGGGATTATGGGAGTTGAAGTCCAATAACACCTGGGGACCCAATGTTGAGAATCCCTGCTCTAGATCAGTGTTCTTCATAGTATGGCCTGAGAGCCAGTGATGGCCCCTTTGAACCCTAGGTGCAGCTCCCCAATGGTTTTTTGAGCTGTGTGAAGATTTGGCCAAAGCTGAATTCTCTGCACAGTCCTCCAGCACTATGTGGAGATTACCACTCTCTTTGCACTTTGCCCAGCACCGAGGGGGCTCCTTTAAAGGAAATGGAGCTCTCTTGAGCCCTGAACCATCTTGGAAGGCATGTACAGAGTGCTGGGAAGTGTAGCCCTTCCCAATGTTTTCCTCCTAGAGTCTTAAGACAGGGCTCCTTCCTCTCTCTCCCTCTCTCTCAAAAGGGGCCATCCCAGCACTGACAAAAGTACAGTGCTATAGAGAGGTCAGCACACAGTGGAAAATGGCTCTCACATTGTAGGTGTTTTGCCCAAGTGGCCCCTGCTTGAAAAGTTATGAGGATCACTGCTCTAAATTGAGAGAAATAAATTGGTTTTCCTGTCAATGATCAAATTTGGGGGAAACTCTATTCTAGACTGTCCAAAGTTTTACAGGTGCTAAATAATGCAACAGAAACCACTTTCAACTCCATCCATAATGAAACTGATAGCCAAGTCATATGCAGAGGTATAGTGTGCAACCACCCCTGCTCACATGTCCATCACTGGGCCTTGAGACAGCAACCTGCCTTGCTTTGTACTTGAAAGAAGCTGCCATTACATTCCATTGCTACAAAAGGCACCATTAGTTCCACATTTCCTTGGTTGAAACATAGCCCTGATTCTTGTGATCTCTTCAAAAGGCATTACATGGAAAACATGACTCCCAATGTTAGCACACACACACACACACACACACACACACACACACAGAGCGAAAGGACGCTTTGAGACATCTCCTTACCCCACACTGCAGAGGCATTCTTATCCCTGGACTTCCACAGCCCTTGGGGGCCCCCAAATCCTCTGTGGTCGCCCGGCTGAGCATGATGATGCTTAATTTGCAGCTGAGTAGGGCCTCCAAAGGCCTTTAGGTCCAGGCTTCAAAATTACCTAGGTGTACCTCTGACTGCAGGAACAGTGGCCGCTGCCACTGCACACTCACTCATGGCAGGGCAGTGCTTGTTTCTTGTTAAAGGGATCAAAGCACATGACAAATACGACAAAGATTTGTATGCCGCTTTTCAACAGAAGTCCCCAAAGCGGTTCACACATAAATAAATAAATAAATTTATAAGTTTATAAATAAATAAATTTGTCAATTTATAAATAAATAAATTTCAAAAATGGCTCCCTGTCCTCAAAGGGCTCACAATCTAAAAAAAGAAACACAAGATAGACACCACTAGAGGGATGCTGTGCTGGGGGTTTGAGAGGGCAAGTTGCTCTCCTCCTGCTAAATAAAGAGAACCACCACTTTAAAAAGGTGCCTGTTTGCTCAGTCAGCTGTGGACATTGACCCTAGCTCCCTTTAGCAAAAACCAGTGAGACACCTGCTAACTCCCCCTGTTAACTGAGCAAAGAGGCACCTTTTTAAAAGTGGTGATTCTCTTTATTGAGCAGGGGGAGAGCAACTGGCCCTATCCAACCCCAGCACAGCATCCCTCCAGTGGCCATTGCTGGTGTCTATCTTATGTTTCTTTTTAGACTGTGAGCCCTTTGGGGACAGAGATCCATCTTTTTTATTTATGTATATCTATGTAAACCGCTTTGAGAACTTTGGTTGAAGAGCGGTATATAAATATTTTTTCTTCGTCGTCGTCTTAGTAGGATGAAGAAGAGGCAGTGGCATTAGCTTTCACCTCACCCTGAGCACAGGGCAAGGAGAAGGCTGGAAAGAGGATCTCAAGGCACAGCTGCCTGTAGTTGCTTTGGGGACTCATGGCCACTCTAGCTGCCAGGAAACATCTTTCCATTCTCTGCTTTGTAAGGCACAACAACAGGGGGTGACCATCACATTCTTGCCCTATTTGTGACCACCCACAGACATCAGGCTGGCCACTATTCGAAAGAGACTGCTGGATTAGATGGATCTTGGTCTGACTTGACAAGGCAAAGCAATTCAGGTGGGTAGTCTTGAAATGGACAAGAAGCAGCTTCATCCAGTTGACTCATTTCATGCTCTCTGGGATGGTTCCTTGCTACTGGAGACGGGATAAGCTAACAAAATGCCTTACTTTGATTAAGGCACTAACGTACTTAGATCGAGAGTATGGGTGCAAACACAAAACAAGTTTCAAATAACAATGCAGTAGGAAGAAAACACAGTTGCAATTATGTTTGGAGAGCTTCATAACTACACACAAACTACAGTCATTGCATCCGGAAGACTAATTGCAGGGTGGAGTGCCCCAGCAGAAGTATTCTACCGCTAAAAGGGATTTTTTTTTAAAGTGGTGGTGATGATGATGATGATGATGATGATGATGATGATGCCACCACCAGGAAATGGGCTGGGTTGAGGATGAGGAGGCTGGTGAATGTCAAGGCTATAGTCAGGAAACTCGCTTGGCCAGCACAATGGAAAACAGGAGTAAAGCATGAAACACCATCAAGCAGCACAGATTGCTATGAACTGAGCTTACAGTTTTCAGGGCTCACAAGACTGGACAAACATCAGGGCTTAATGATCAGGATTTATTCTATTAGAAAATACATTACAGAATACAACTGGTTGAAAGCTTGATATTCTGGAACTGAGGCGGGAAGGTACTGCATAGTAGCCACTTCCGTGGAGCCCTATATTCCAGAAGTTACCAGTGTGATGCAGAAGGTAACTGAGAAAGACTCCTCACAAGGGAAATCTAGAACTTGAAGTCTCACCTCTAACACTCACAAAGTGCATCATAGCCACAAGTCCTTCTTTCACATATCAGTCTTTTCCTGCTAATCCAAATGCAAGAACCAGTTTGCCTTTCTGGGAACAGGAAAGGGTTGTTTGTGCTAGAAAGAAAGGTGATGGCACAGAAATATGAACATTATGAAAAGCAACACCAGAAGAGCATTGTGCTGGATAAGAGGACAATTCAGCAAGATGTCAAAACTCTAAATGTTTATTCAGTCCATTTGTAAATGGACAATATTATACAAAGGCAATAAAATGATTATGTGAAGTGTTAAGTTACAGTAAGCCTAGGAAAGGTTTTCGTCTGAAAAATGACTTCAGGCAACGTCTACTTCTATTAGCAAATAGGGTTGAGGAATGGAAAACATAGTGCACAAAAATTATCTAGCTCAAAAAATTAATTTTAAATTGGATTGTTTCTGCCCAGAAGTGGGTGTGGGGTGGGGGCCTCTGGCCCCTGCACCTTTTGTGATGTCCCCTGAGCTACTGTTAGGCAGGGCATAATTTGGGTAAGAGCGGGTGGTGTCAGAGCATGAGTCAGTGGATTTCATTCATCTTTTGCCCCATAATTCAAAACACAACTCAGAAGTTAGCTTGCAGGCCAATACAGGCAGGTTTATGGTTGTTCTATAAAAGGTGAGCCTATCGGATTTCCCCCTTTATATTATTTTTGTGTGATCAAGAGAAATAAGCATGCACTTTAAGTTATACTAATCTCTTATAACACACTTCCTGCCAACATACATGTTGCACATTTGAAGCACTTACAAAACTTAATACAGGTGGCCCTCGTAATCTGCATTTCCAGCACCCATGCTTTCATTTATCCACAATAAGATCCTAGAGACCTGATTTCCATACCCACAAGTGCAGAAATAGGTGGTTTTTTTCTCTGTTATTTCACTGTGTAAACCGCCCTGAGCCATTTTTGGAAGGGCGGTATAGAAATCGAATTAATAATAGTTTGGACTAGACAAGTGTGCTGCATTAATAATGAACAGAGGGAAAATAACAAAAACAGAAGGAATAGAACTGCCCAATGGAAGCAAGATCAAGAACCTGGAAGAGAAAGAACATTACAAATATTTGGGCATTCTCCAGGCTGATAACATCGCACACACTGAAGTTAAAAGAAAAATGGGAAGTGAATACATCAGGAGAGTTAGAAAAATCCTCAAGTCCAACTCAATGGTGGGAACACCATACAAGCCATAAACACCTGGGCTATACCTGTTATCAGATACACTGCAGGAATAATAGACTGGACCCAGGCAGAGCTAGAGACGCTAGATCGTAAGACCAGGAAAATCATGACCATCAATCATGCTCTGCACCCCCGCAGTGATGTCGATAGGCTATACCTCCCTCGCAGCTCAGGTGGAAGAGGAATGCTGCAAGTCCATCAAACAGTAGAGGAGGAGAAAAGAGGCCTTGAAGAATATATCAAAGACAGTGAAGAAGATGCACTTCAAATGGTCAATAACGTGAAACTATTCAACACCAATGAAAGAAAGCAGGCCTACAAGAAATAATAAGTCAAGAACCGAGCAGAAAAATGGAAAAATAAGCCCCTACATGGTCAATATTTGCACAATATAAGTGGAAAATCAGACATCAACAAGACCTGGCAATGGCTTAAGAATGGCAACTTGAAGAAAGAAACAGAGGGTCTAATACTGGCTGCACAAGAACAGGCACTAAGAACAAATGCAATAAGAGCAAAAGTCAAAAAATCAACCACAAACAGCAAGTGCCACCTTTGTAAAGAAGCAGAAACCGTGGACCACCTAATCAGCTGTTGTAAAAAGATTGCACAGACTGACTACAAACAATGGCATGACAAAGTAGCAGGGATGATACACTGGAACATCTGCAAAAAATACAAGCTACCTGTAGCCAAAAATTGGTGGGACCATAAAATTGAAAAAGTTGAAGAAAATGAAGATGTAAAAATATTATGGGACTTCCGACTACAAACAGACAAACATCTGCCACTCACCAGATATAACTGTAGTTGAGAAGAAAGAAAAACAAGTGAAAATAATTGACATAGCAATACCAGGGGATAGCAGAATAGAAGAAAAAGAAATAGAAAAAATCACCAAATACAAAGATCTACAAATTGAAATTGAAAGGCTGTGGCAGAAAAAGACCAAAATAATCCCAGTGGTAATTGGCGCCCTGGGTACAGTTCCAAAAGACCTTGAAGAGCACCTCAACACCATAGGGGCCACAGAAATCACCATCAGCCAATTACAAAAAGCAGCTTTACTGGGAACAGCCTATATTCTGTGACGATATCTATAACAACTGACAATAAAATTCAGCCATCCCAGGTTCTTGGGAAGGACTCGATGTCTGGATAAAACAAACCAGTCAATAACACCTGTCTGACTGTGTAAAATAATAATAATTTTTGTCTATCCACAGTTTCAGGGCCATCTGAAGTGACTTCCGGAGTAATTTCTGGTGTCTTTTCTAGTCTGGAGGCAGCACAGCGCCATTTTGTGGCTTTTTCAAAAATAAAATAAAATCCCAAGATTTATTTTACTAAATTTGGAGGAATTGGCGCGGGGGGGGGGCATTGCTGGAGAGCAAGGTAGAGTATTTTCTTTCTCTTACTTATGCTTCCCCTGATTTTTAGCCGTGTGTGTGTGTAGGAACCTAACCCCCCAATTCCCATTAACTCAAGGTTTCGTTATTTTTTATTTTTTACATTTATATCCCGCTCTTCCTCCAAGGAGCCCAGAGCGGTGTACTACATACTTAAGTTTCACCTCACGACAACCCTGTGAAGTAGCTTAGGCTGAGAGAGAAGTGACTGGCCCAGAATCACCCAGCAAGTCTCATGGCTGAATGGGGATTTGAACCCGGGTCTCCCCGGTCCGAGTCCAGCACTCTAACCACTACACCACGCTGGCTCTCGATTTGCGCCTATAGGCGAGAACAGAACTCCTGCGAATAACGAGGGTCACCTGGAATTTCTCTTTTGACTAGTTTCTGAAACTCTAACAGAGGGCAGCATGCCAGCAGAGGTAGCTGCTTGCAGGCTACAGATGAAACACTGTATTCCAGGCAGCCTCACTGAACAAACATGCACGTTTTAACATGCCTATACAATTACTCAGCTACTAGGCAGGTGAAAATATTTTCACAAGAATAGAACAGATACCTTTGCATTGGTACGGTAACTACTAACCAAATGCCCCAATGCAACAAACAACAGTTTTATAGCAAAGCTGCAACCAACGTTTGGGAGTAGAGAATCATTTAAAATACTATTTTAAAAGAAATGGGCATAGAGAAATGTAGTTCAGTTCAGTTCAAGGTTTATTACAGTCTATGACCAGCACAACAAGGAAACAGAATAAAACATACAACACAGCAGAGAAATGTAAATAATTCAAGCTTTTAAAAAACCAAACTTTGCCCAATAGATTAAAAAAAACTGGTGTTCGTACCCTGAAAACTGGGATTAGCTTTAAAATCATTGTTAATATCACTGGAATTGTGGTAAGAAAAGTGGAATTGACAAGATTGTATTATAAGTCCTGGCCATCATTTTGTTGGGATGCTTTTTGTACAGATCAATCCCCACTTCCCTAAGCAGCGGGAAGTTCTAAAGGCAGATGCTACTTGTGAGCAAGAGCACTAAAGAGAAACATGGTATTTGTAGGATATTTGTTTACTAATTACATGAACACACAGGGGAGTAGCAAGTTTGGAGTGGGCCCTGGGACAAGCAGTGATGATGGGTCCCTGGGCCCCACTGCTTTATTCTCCTTCTCTTTCACTAGCCAGCCAGCCAGGAGGAAACAGGGATGCTGACTCACACTCCTCCTACTTCCCTCCTGGAGAATATTTGTCTTTCCTGAAGCCAAGACAAGACTTTCAACCAGGAGTCAACAGCATGCCAACGAGTCGGGGAGGGTGAAGAGTGAGCTGTTGCCCCACCCCGCAAAGGGTCCAGGGCATTTGCCCCACCTCGTCCAATTACAGTTATGCCCCTGTGAATGCATTAAGGATGGGGGTGAAGACAAGCATCCCCATCAGTGCAAGGTGTAAAGCAGATTCAGTTCCTCTTCTTAGAGCATCCTTTCTCAAGGCTCCTAGTTCCAATCAGCTGCAAAATACAAATGTGTTTCTCTTGCAGTGGCTACATTGCCAGCTCTCAACTGTTTCTCCAGGCCAGCCCCCAAGCTTGTGAGGTGTGTCATAGTCCAGCAGCCAATAATCACCAATACTCGTGGAAGATATACTCCAGCCATCAAAAGTCACTGAGAAGCATCTTCAGCTAACTCTAGAAAAAGTCACCTGACCAATAGCAAATATACTATGTTCAGGGTTGTTGGGTCAAAGACCATAATAAAGTATTCACATTCATGGAGTTAAACAAAACATGTTTATCTTTTAACTGCACATGCCATGATAGCATTTCCATTAAAATCTCCTATGTATAATTTTAGTTATTTTTATGAGCTTAATTATCTCCTTGATTTTTTATGTTGCTATTTCCCAAGTCATGGCCATGGGCTGTGGCAACACATGGAGAAATACACCCCAGTTCACAGTCAGGAAATGGAAGCTGGACTAGGAATGACGTGTTCCACACATTGTGCTAGTGTGAATGGAGGAAGGAACTTAATTAAAACATTTTGGATGCTGGCACCATGCATACCAAAGGTTCTCAAAAGCATAATCATAAGTAGACTGATCAAGAAAACAGCATGATTAAAATCAAGGACTGGTTCTGGCAGAACATTATCCAGTTGAGTTGCCATTCTTTGTGCTCCTCCTGTTTCAGGACCACTTCACACCCAAGTGTGCTATCGAGTGTCTACTCCACAGGTTTCGCAAATCAATCAATCAATCAATCAATCAATCAATCAATCAGTCCACCACCCCCCACCCCACATCCAGGCTCTGGGCGGTTATTATGACCTCCTGTTGGGGATACAGTAGCTATACTTATAAGCATTAGGGATATGCACAAACCAAGGTTTGGCACCAGCAGGTGTTGGGGAGAGGGACCTTTAAAAAAGGAGTAGAGCATGTTTTCCGTTGCCTCATGCAGCTTCCTGATTCTGCGGCGCTTCCCCCAACAACCTGTGTGTGGTGCCGGCACACTCTTGGCCTCTGTGTAGGCGTGGACACCATTTGTGCAGTCAGCAACACCATGCTGAAGACGCAAATGGCATCCGCACATGCATGGAAGCCACGTGCTTCCATGCTGGCACAGTGCACAGGAGCGCCATCATAGCAGGAAGCAGCAGAGAGAAGATAAGGACCTGCTCTACTCCCCTTTAAAAGGTCCCACTCACCTCCCCCCCCCCCACCAGCAGCACCGAACCTGTGCATGAACCTTGGTTCGTGCACAAGCCTAATATGTACCTTCAATTGTTGCACTGCAAGTATAGCTGAAGTACCAGCTTGAGGTACCAAAGGGGGGGGGGAAGTGTAATGAGTGAAGTGGCCCTAATGGAAGGTACTATGTCCAGAATCCTTACCGAACCATGGTTTTGTCTAGCCTTGTGAATACTTGGGGAGAAAAGTTTATCATGAATTATCGTAGAAGGCAGATGAATACTGAGATGTTATACAGCACTTCTTGTAGAACTGTAAGAGTGCTGGAGATAGTAATGCCTTCATCAGGAGTAACTTGAGCTATAAAAGAGACAAAGGGCAGTGTCTCTTCTAGAACTCAAACATTCAAGGATCACATAAGACCCCCCCCCCATGGAACTACATGCTTCAGAATGTATGTATGGAACAACTTGTTTGAATGTAAAGCTTCATGTCAACATCTCCATGGCACATTTGGGGAGAACGGAAGAATCTGACTGGGTCAGACCAAAGGCCTATCCACTATTTCCCACAGCACTTGACCAGATGCCTCAGCAAAATCTTCAAGCAGGAGATGAAGGCAGCATTCCCTCCCACTATTGCTCTCTAGCAACTCCCCAGTGTTCAGCGGCACACTGCCTGTTGTCATGATTCCCAAGCCTGACTCTTCCTGATCTGAGATGGACCCTGAACCTGTCCACCCCTCATCTGTCACAGACCCTGAGCCTGACCAACCATCAGCCAAGACAGACCCCGAGCCCAAGACAGAATTCAAAGCCCTGGCTGCAGAAGTGGGACATGAGAACCCCCCACTCTAGAACTTGGGGGCCCCTGTGCCTCTGGAACCTCCCCTTTGCCCTCTTCCTCCTGCAGCTCAGAGGAAGAAGCTGCAGCCATGCCTCAGCTACGCTGCAGCCAGTGACTGAGGAATAAGGCGTGGCCACACTCCAGATCAAGGGACGTGGCCAGGGTTCACTTCACTTGAAAAGGGCTCAGTCTGCTGTAGGTCCTTGCTGCAGCAACATAATTGCCGAAGCTTGTAGTCTGTCCCTTGCCCTGTTCCTGTGTAGCCCTGATCTGGCTTTGACTGACTTGACCTGCCTGCTCCCATATAGACCTGATTTCTTAACTCCTGACCTTAACTTGACTAGACCCAATCTCCCATTTCTCCTGTGTAGACCTGACTTCCTGGTTTCTGATCCTTGCATGTAACCTGACCTCAACTTCTGCCTAGCTCCACTGGTGAGTCCTCACACTGCCTGGCCCTGCAAGTCCCAATACCTGTAAACCTGGAGGTAACATCAAGCCATAATAATGACTAGTAGCCACTGAGAAACTTAGGTTTAAAATCAGCTGTTTGGGGACAGGGGGAGGGATGGTAGCATTGTTATGGGGGTGGGGGGTCAAAATGGGAAGGGGCACCAACCAAGGCAAAGGTGCATGTCAGGAAACATCTGCAAGTTTTATCTCACTAAAATCATGCAATTACTTTCCCCTAGGAATGAGACTCATAAGCATTTGCAATGGAATTGGTACTTCATGGAGCTCTTGGTTTTTGAAGACCGAGTAGCCAAGGCAACCATCACTTCATCTCACAGAGATTTCATTCTTTTTAGAGCTACCATTAGTATTTGACTCTGTGCATCCACTGCACCAGATTGTTACTTACTGCAAGACTTAACAATAGTAACTGGAACTAAACTAGAATGCTGCCTTTAAAAAAGAGAGAGAGAGAGACTCTTCGGGGATTTTCAAGTGAGATTAAATCTAAACTTGCTTGAACCTGGACTAATTTCATTATGAGTGGAAGACCTGAAATTATCCCAAATCTCTAGGATGTGGTCACTCCAGTTTGAGCTTGAAGTAGGTTGGAGATGGAAGGGGTGGAGGGTGGCCCAGGAGAGTCTGTATGCCTTCTATTCATGTCTCACACTATTCTTCAGAGAAACAGAGATCTTCAGTTTCCACAGCAGCCAGTCAATTTGGCTCCTCTCTTAGTCACTTAAAAACCACCCATTGCCAAAATAAATGCTTTACTATTAATAGATGAAAAGCACAGCAGAATTTGAGAGAGCATACCTTGCCCCTGTGAAAAGAATCAAACATCAAGCCTCATGTTTTTATGGCCTTCAGCCATGCCACCCTGAGCCGAGAACTAGTTGGTTCCTAGATCAAACTAGGCCAGACCCAGGAGGAAAAACCTCCAAGGAAAACCCCAGTTGCTTAGGGAAATGGTACCAGCAGTTCTTCCATAGCTGTGGCAAATTGTACTTGAGATCCTTCCAGATGGTGCTAAGCTATCGGACGGGCAAAGCTTTCATGCAAGTTCTAAGCATGAGTTTACTCACCACCCATACACACATTCCTGAAGGCTTCCATCCTCCTTCCTAGCAAGAACTCCTGCTCTGTTCAGACACTCAGAAGGGACCTTGCACAGTTTTCACAACACCACCAGTCGATTCACTCTTGCTTTCCAAGAAAAACCGATCCCTTCTGCATTACTACATTTCTGGTGAAAAGTAGTTCTACTTGGTTCTTCTTGGAAAGCAAGAATGGGTTGGCAGATGGTGTGGTGAAAATTATGTGAGGTCCCTACTGGGCATCTGAACACAGAATGAGTTCTTACTGAGGAGGAGAGTAGAAGCCTGCAGGCATGTGTGGGTGTGAGTAAACTTACACTAAGAATTTGCATAAAAGCTTTTCACAACCCATAGTTTACTGTCATCTGAAAAGACCCAGAACCAAAGCTCAGCACTGTAAAGCTGTGGGAGTGGTTTGAATGTTATCTTGATTACTAAGGATTAAGCTTTTGGCCAGAATGGACATCATGTGCTATTCAATTTACATTTTGGATGGTTTTAAACCTTATTAGAAACAGTATTCTCCGCCAAAATCCTGGGATCAGACACAACCAACCCCCTCCCCCCCTTTAGTTGCATTTTGTTTGATACAGACCATTTTGTTATGATATAGCATCCATCTGTTTTAGAAAAAAGAGAACCCCTCTCTTCTCTTTCAGAAAACAAGAGTTCAGGCCTACTTGACTGCAATAATGAACCTGGAAACATTTACAGGAGTCCGTCCCAGCCTCACATTTAATGTGTCTCAAATCTCATGACTTCCAAGCCCATTCCATGTTCTTGAAAGCTAGTTCAGAGCTGGTCAGCTCTCCAGTTGTTGTTGGATTACAACTCCCATCACGCCCAAGAGCAAAAGGTTACAGCTGCATATGGTGGGAGCTGTAGTCCAACAGCAGCTGGAGCGGCTTGGACTGGCCACCCCTGGCCTAATTGATAACTTTTTACCATGTGACAGCAATACTGTGAGCAGAGTCCAATGACAGAAGCAGTAGCCTTCAGCCTTTCGGATCAGGGAGGCACCTTTAACCCTGACATACGACCCCACTTTTAACTTTTTTTAAAAATCTGCCCCTCTTGCTCCTTCTCATTTGCCCTCCATTTCCACCCCTTCTTTCCCCTACAAAAGAAGTTAAGTGGTGGTGGTGGTAGTGCTGCCCTACTTTTGGTTGGGGGCACACAACCCACTAGTAGGCCAGTGAACCAAGGGGTGATGACTGCATTAGAAAGCTCAAGTGTGAGAAAGTCACCAAAAGGCAATTTCACTGTGCCAGTCTCAAGAGTAGGATATCTCCACACTTGTGCTGCCCTCATGTAGCATTTAATAATGGGCTGGTTCAAACTTTATACCCGCTCACCCTTCTGCATCATGTGCGGGAGGAGTGTGGCTGTGGCTGCACACATTCCTCCCCGGCCCAGTGTGCACCACACCCCACTGCTGCATTTCTGGGCTGTGGATCCAAACTGTTCCCCAAGCAAGGATACAGGAACAGGATGGCACACAAGGTGGACAGGAGGGAGACATGTGCACCCACACCCCCACGTGGACGGGCTGGCAGACCTATTGTCCGAACCAGTTCCGTGTTCCTAAAATTGGTAGAACCTCCTTTCTTTTCAAAATTCCAATATCATTTGTCAGTTTCAGAGAAGGCGATTTTAATATTAAAACCACTATCTGTGGCAGAATATCACACACAGACAGGAATTTCCCTTTCAACAGAACAGCCTCCACGACTGCATAATGAATGGCTAAGCGAGGTGTGATGTTTAAAAGATGTGTCTAGTTCGGGTTTATTCTTCTTCTTTAAAGCAGCAGTTGGGCAGGTGCCTCATCTAGAACTGGGACTGCAGTGCAGAGGAAGGGGATGTTTTTGTGAGGAGCCCACTAGAGATGCACAGCAGAGGGCGGGGAGGTGTGTGTGTCAGTGGGAAAATGGCACAGGGGGGGAAAAGTTAAACACCTAATTCAGACTGAGTCCCTGTGCAGCTTTATCAGTAGTCACATCCGTTGTTTAAGGGCTTTAAGAAAGGAAAGGAAGTTGACGACAGTATCAATAGGACAATATCAATACAAAGTTTAGATAAACTAAGTGAACAAGAGCATCCTCACTGACAGCTTTGCAGATGTCCCAGCCCACACTTGATGGAACGCTTTACGAATTTGCATGTCATCCTTGTGCAGGGGTCATGCTATCTCTGAATCGTTCCCATTTTAGTATATGTGCTGCCAATTTTAGTAGATTTGTATTTACAACTCAAAATCACGTAGTCCCCCCCCCCCCGCCCGCTCCCGCCACCTTTACTTTTTCTTTAAGAGTCACAAGGAAGCAAACCGACAGCTGGAAACAGCTTACTCTCTCTCTCTCTCTCTCTCTCTCTCTCTCTCTCTCTCTCTCTCTCTCTCTCTCACACACACACACACACACACACGCCACATGTTGAAGTAAAACCAACCTTTCATTAAAAAACCCAAACATATGCACAAGTGAGAGCGCGTGTGTGCGCACACAATCACACTCACACACACACACGTGTTCTTTTTTTAATCTCCTCTCGGGTTTGTAGCCAGTGACAAGAACAAAAATAGTCTGAATCACGAGGTGTAATTTTGCATCCTGGCCTTCAAGTGTATTGCTTCCCCTTTCCCCAAACAAGAAAATAAAGAGAGCCACTACTGCTGTGTCCTGTTGTTATCACAGGCCCAAGTGTGCTGAAGGCTTTCGGTCAGCAAAGCCCCACCCTCCACTTGGCCTACTGCATCTGCTGCTTCTGGCTCCCTCAGCAGGGCCCTGTCACTACAACTAGTACTGCAGGAAGGAAGCTTTGAAAAAGAAGAAGTGGCTTTGGCTGGCAGCTGCTACTGCCTTTTATTCCACACTCACAGAAAAGGGGCAGGGGTGGGGGAGCAGGGAGAGAGACGGAAGTATGGAGGAGGTAGCAACTGGTTTTCTTTGTTGACATGGGATTCCAAGGCACCGCGCCCCACCCCCCTGCCCCCAATTATTTCATATTGCTGTTGGAATGACACAGTCCTACTTTGAAAGCAGTCTCTTTAAAAACAAAACAAAAATACCCTTCTCTGCATTTATTAAAACACAGAATTACAACAGGATTCACATCCATGTGACTATATAGCAGACTTAAAATTTGTTGCACAAAAAAAACTTTTAAAAAGCACACTGCATGCATGCACACCTGTTCATTTTTATTTAGTTACAAATAAGCCGCTTAGTAGGAAATGGGCCTGTGTGTAATGCAACTTCAGCAATTTATCGGGTTGTCAGATTAACATACATGCCTGTTTGAGTTGCAAGAAGCAATCTCCTGCTCTCAAAGTTTATCTGTTTCAATTTCCTTGATTTCTGATCTTTGACCAAGAAGTCCAATCAAATGCATAAAATCAGGCTAATGAAAGTGTATATTTTCTGTGACTGGACAGGATACTTAAGGACAGGGTAATGTGCTAGAACAATCCTACAGGACTAAAGATAACACAGATGAAAATGGCTCAGGGCATCTTTCAGAGGACTGGTCTGAGCTAACTGATCACTCACTTCCTGGACAACAGGATCAGGACTTCTGTTCTTGGGGAGATTCAATAGGTGGGGTTAGAGAAGCAGCAGCATCTCAGTGGTGAATTCATTGCTGTCATAATTGAGTCCATCCACCTTGCTGATGTTTGTTCTCTTCTCTTTCCTTAAACCTTTCCCAGCATTATGGACTTCTGAAGGGAGCTTTGCACAATGTGTCTGATGTATGATAGTTTGAGCCTGGTCATTTGTGCCTCGAGTGAAAATTCTGGATTAATTTGTTCTATGATCCATTTGTTTGTGTTCCTGGCTGTCCATGGTATCCTCAAAAGTTTTCTCCAGCACCAAAGTTCAAAAACATCAATGCTTTTTCTATCTTGCTTCTTCAAAGTCCAGCTTTTGCACCCATAGAGTGTCATGGGAAAAACCATTGTCAACTATTCTAATCTTTGTAGGTGTAGACATGTCACGGAATCTAAATATCCTTTCCAAGGACTCATTGCAACCCTACCAAGTGCTAGTCTGTGGCCTATTTCTTGACTGCTGGATCCTTTACTGTTGATGGTCGATCCTAAAAGACAGAAGCTATCTACTACTTCAATATCTTCATTATAAATTCTGAGGCTGGTTGCTGTACCCATTGTTATTAGTTTAGTCTTCTTTACGTTTAGTTGTAGTCCCATTTTTTCACTGTGCTCCTTGACTTTCATTACTAGAGCTTGCAGATCACCTGCATTCTCAGCTATTAGAGTGGTGTCATCAGCGTAGTGCAGGTTATTGATGTTTCTTCCTCCAACTTTAAAACCACACTCATCTTCTTCCAATCCAGCTTCTCTCAGTATATGTTCAGCATATAAATTGAATAAAGAAGGAGAAAGTACACAGCCTTACTCCTTTGCTGATCTGGAACCATGTTTCTGTTTCACCATGTTCCATCTGGACTGTGGCTTGCTTTCCTGTGTTTAGGTTTCTCATGAGAACAATGAGATGTTCTGGGACACCCATTTTCCTAATGATATTGCACAACTTGACATGATCAATGCAATCAAAGGCTTTTCTGTAGTCAATAAAGCACTTGACTTTTTTCTGATATTCTTTGGCTTTTTCAATTATCCAGCGTGCATCAGCAATAATGTCTCTTGTTCCTCAGCCTTTTCTGAAACCAGCTTGTACATCTAGCATTTCCCTTTCCACGTAAGGCTCTAATCGGCGTTGGATGATCCTGAGTATTATTTTGCTAGCATATGAAATTAAGGATATTGTGTGATGGTTTGCACAATCTGTTAAGCCTCCTTTTTTTGGTATGGGTATGTAGACTGACCTCTTCCAATCTGTTGGCCACTGTGTCATTCTCTAAATTTGCTGATATAGTTTGGTTAGAGCCTTGACTGATTCTTCTTCTGTTGTCTGCCATATTTATATAGCTATTCCATCAATTCCTGTAGCCTTCTGACTTGGTAATGATCTAACTTCATCTTCCCATACTAGAGGTTCTTGCCAGAAGGGAGTGTCTTCTAGAGCATCTTGGATGTTGACGTCCCTGCTGTACAGATTTTCAGTATACTCCTTCCATCTGTTTGATCTTCTCTGAATCAGTTACTATCTGTCATTTGGCATCCCTTAACATACTTATTTGAGGTTAGAACCTCCCTCTGAATTTATTTATTTGAGGTTAGAGCCTCCCTCTGAATTCAGAGATCTTTTGGAAAACTTGCCTTATTTTCCTATGTCTATTTCCATTCTCAAAGTCTTTACAGATGTTATTGTAGTACTGCTCCTTGTCTCTTCTAACAGCTTTCTGAAATTCCCTATTAAGTTCCTTCCTGTGGTCTTTATCTTTCTTGACTTTGGCTTCTCTCCTCTTCTTGGCAATTTCCACTGTCTGTTCTGACATCCATTTTGCTTTCTTCTGTTTCTTGGTCTTTGGCAGTCTCTTTTCACATTTGTCTTGATAAATAGGTACTGCTGTACCTATGTTCAAAATAATGTAACTATGTGTACACACTATATACAATACTCATGGTATGAATGTTGAACATAGTGTGTGAATAGGGCTCTTGTCCCTCTTCGTTTTCCTCACCTTGGAAGTGAGTTTCAAGTAAGCGCTGGCAACTTGACTCAGTACACTTCCAGATTCTACTTTTCTGAGATATGGGGCACAGTGATTTTTTGCTTCCTTTATCTAAGCAGTTCTATGCACGTATAGAAACTGTATAATGAATCACATTATACCTTTCATAGGCTGATCCAAACTTTTAGTGCCCATATCTTACAAATTGTAGGCTGCTGGAACACTTCCAGCATGTCCCGCTTCCCATCTCATTTTGTTTATTTTCCAGCTGCTGAAGAGTTCTGTTGAACTCAAAAGCTCCCCATATGATTGGGATTTTGGTTGGCCCTAAGAAAAGCATTACTTTGGTTGTTTCTTTTAATAGAGCAAGAGGGTCACCTACAACTTTATAACAATTGGCTAGTTGCTGACAACTAAAGGGCATTGTGGGGCAGACCACTTCTTTTGTCCATTCTTGCCTCATGGCATTTGCATTTTGAAGCTGGTACAAACTGTTTTTTAATGGAGCTCTGTAACCAAAGGTTGACTGTTAGCAAACTGCTGGCTAGTTCCCTTCCTCCATTAAGAAGGCTGATCAAGATCTTCCTTTTCAGGGAGGCTTTTAGGACCCAACAGTTTTTCTGGAACTGCCTGCTTCATGATGCTGTTTTATTTTCCTTGTTCTGTGTTGTATGCCTCATCATATTTTGTTGAAAATTACTTTAGGGGTCTTTTTTGGCCATGAAGCAGAGTATAAATGCAGAAACAACTAGTTCACACACAGAGTACAAAGTTGACATGTGGTGGTTTCACACTGAGAATACAAGCCTTCAGATTTGCAAGGGTGCCTCCTCCAAATATTAAATATTTTGTGGACTGTGTAATTCATTCAGCCCACAGAGTGCTTGCAAACCTTCTGGTTTAGGCAGGCAAGTAGATCACTGCTTATGCTACAGTGCAAAGGTTAATCTGAATGCTGAAGGTTCCATTCTCATCTAAATGATGACTAGAAACAACAAGGACTTAGGCCTAAAGGCAACAAGGGCCTGATTCTTCTCCATATCAATCAAGTGAATTAAGGAATACATCCCAATCCCCAGGCCTCTTCCAATGCAGCTGAACTTACAGGATCATCTTTGTCTTGGAGAGAAAAAGGATGTATATAGAGAAAAATGTTTTGTATAGAATAAGAAACAGCTAGTCAGTCAGTCCTTTATTACGGTCATGGACCAGTGCACAATAAGAAACAGCTAATTGGGGTTTTTCTACCCCTCAATCAATTTTTAGCCTACTTTCCAATATGCTTATGAGATCACCCGGCATTCTGTGCGTCTGTGTGTGTGTCCCACCGCCATCAACTTCACAATGCCTGGACCTGAATATGAACCAAATTGGGTACAATTGTAACGACACATAGTGAAACCTCAACGGCATAGTTTGTGATGATGTCATCCACCCCAATTCAAGATAGTGGACACAAACGTTTGAGGTGCAATTGGCCAACTTGTGAACCGCCTAACCAATTTGAACCAAATTTGCTGCAGCTGTAGAGGCACATGGGGAAGTCTCAGTGGTGTCATTTGTTATGATGTCTGCCATCTTGGATTGGGGTAGGTGACATCATCACAAACCACACAATTGAGGTTTCCCCATGTGCCCCTACAGCTGTAGCAAATTTGGTTGAAATAGGTTAGACAGTCCACTTGTATCTCAAAGGTTCACATGTCCACCATCTTGGAATGGGGTAGATGAAATGTGAACCTTTGAGGCACAAATGGACTGTAACTGATTTGAACCAAATTAGGTACAGTGACACACAGGGACACCTCAATGTCATCCACCCTGATCCAAGATGGCAGATGTATGAACCTTGGAGGTGCAAGTGCACCAACTTGAAGACTGTCTAACCTATTTGAACCAAATTTGGTACAGTTGTAGTGAGTGACACAGGGCAGGGATGTGCACAAACCAGTTCAGGGGCCCTTTTACAGACCTCTGAACCGGTTTGAAGGTCCAGCATTTTGGCTAGTTCAACGGCAGGGGTTACCTTAAGGAGCAGAGAAGATACTCTCTCCCCACCCACTGGCTCTATGATTAGGGGTAGCAGTGTACCTCCTTGCCACCCTGGTGCACATGCACACATCGCACACACACTAGCACTGGGCACTTCCAGTCCAATGCACACTTGGGCAGCAAGGGTGGGGAAAATGTGGCAGGGGTTAAGGGCACCCTCTTTGCTACTTAAAAGGTAACACACACACACACCCCATTCCATGCACATCCCTAACACAGGGACAGCTCAGTGGGGTAGTTTGTAATTATGTCATCCACCCCAATCCAAGATGGCAGACATGTGAACATTTGAGGCACAAGAGATTTAACTTGTGGACCTCAATTTGTACCAAATTTAGTCCAGTTGTAGAGGTAGTGAAGGGAAAGTAGGCAGATTAGTTCTTACAAGAACAACTTGTTTAAAAGTTGCTCATTCTAAACCAGTCTTGTGAAGGAATTGACCTGAGCCCATATGATGGGTAATCCTGAAAAATGCATCAGAAGATAACATATTGACATGTGATCCAGATATTCATGAAACCATTTAAAATAAGTAAGTTTAACAGGTTGGTTGGGGGGGGGGCAAATATGCATCTTTTCAGAAAGGAAAATCATGTAGATTTGCAGCAATTCATTTGTTTAGATTGGCGACTAATTTTTAGTGTGGTTGTATAAGCCATTTTGTCTGTAGTAAATGGTTCTGTACAGATAATGAGACACACTTTATCATAGCCATAAGGAAATTCCAATTTTCACTTTCTGTCAACAGGAACATGTTTCCACTGTGCTGCTAGCAAAGCTTTTCAGTCAGGCTCCCAGAAGCCTCCCTGCTTATGTTCAAATCTCCAGGCTTGGAGATCTCTCTCTGTATATGCTCAGGAGCCTCAAAGCAATTGTGAGCCCTCCGTTTGTACACAGGGCAGGTCACTTAGTGGCAAATGGGCTAGTTGCCCCTAGATTTGGCTACAACAGAGCAAACTGGAATGGGGAGCAGATGCATGCCTTCCCTATATGGGAACCCCCTAAGTAGACCCTAGAAGTAACTCAAAGTGAGTTAACTCTCTGTCAAGGCCATCCTGCACTCAGGATGAACTGTCCTGGCTTTCTTCCTCCTTACACAAAAAGATAGCAGTGAGCTAATGTGCCAACTGGCTCAGCAGGAAGAGATAGATAAGTATGCAAAGGTAAATCTCCCCCGATCAAGTAGGTTGAGCAAGCAAGGAACCCAAGAGATGCACCCATCAAAAATAGAGATTATATTATGCAGATCCCCTTCCTCACAGTCTATGCACTCTTATCACAACTCCCTCGTATGCTCTTGGGGCTCCATCGGGTCCCTTGTGCCCCTCATTTGGGACTCCACTCCAGCAGCTCTTTGGACGATTTGCTGTCTACCGGCCACCACGCAAGGTGGTGTTCAGTATTTTGTGTCATTTTCCAGATCGGCTTTCTTGCCTAGCCTGATCTCCCCAGTCTCTCTCACCAACCTGGGAAGCTGGGTCCAAGGAGGAAGCACCCTCCTGGAGTCGCCTCCAACTACTAAGCCCTCCAAACTTCCTGCCTCTGACCAGCTGTCCCTGAGGAGTCAGATTCTGCAATTATTCCAAAAGCCCTGAGGTCTCATCCTCCAGATCAGGTGATATGAGCCTTCATTCCTCATTAGACCCCAAAATCTATCTCTGTTCCCCTTTCTTAAATCCATCCCCCTCCTTCTCTAAAGCCTCTTTCTCTTGCCTCCCTGGGAACTTACACAATTAGGACTCTAAGCTAAAATGCCTCATTGCAGTTAAATACAGTATATTTTTGATAGTAATATTGCTTTAACCACAAAATTCTCTTTTCTGTACCCTCCCCCTACCATATATATATTTGACACTATAACCTTGTCTCCATCCAGTCATTTCTTGAGTCCAAACATTTGGACAATTTAAAACTGACATGGAACTGACCCACAAAGCCCAAACATTGGGGTGCTGATCAAACACCCTAGGGCAGTTCCATTAACAACTGGTTCCATTCACTGTTAAAACTCGGGGAAGTTTTATATCTTTTGGAAAGGACTGTGCCATCTCTATATTGCAAGTAGTACACAGTACTCTTTTGTTTACTAGAAATATTGTGAATTCTAGTTAATAGGAAGAGGAAAAGTTCCCCTGTCTGTGAAATGGCATTGTCCTAGTCCCTCAACGCAAATTAGGTCCCTGAAGTGACACTGGCAGCATTCAATGTCAGTCTTACCATCAGACAACTGTAGGAAGTTGCTTCAGTCAGTATTTTGCAGAGAACAGCATGTTTGCAGTAGCAAGAGCAGATGGAAATCAGCTCTATCTATATAATTAATTCCTGTAGAGGGTTTATATGCGTGGGGATGTGGCAAACCCTGCCCCCGCTGCAGCCACGTCCAATGGTGGGCCCAGAGGGGGTGACACATGCAAGGGCAGGAGGGAGGAGCATGCACCAGGAACCAGTTGGGAGGCAGTTGGGGTGGCGGCAAAGCCCCGCCGCCCTGAGGAGGAGGGCGGGAGGAGGATGGGCAGCGGGAGGAGGGCGGGCAGTGGGTGAAGCCCCGCCACTCCGAGGAGGAGGATAGCAAGGCGGAAGGAGGCGGCAGAGGGACGGCCTGGCCCTGGCTCCCCGGGGTGAGATGGTGGCAGCATGGTGGGGGGACGGCTGGGTCCAACTAGAGATACAGGTGCTCTGCACCCGGGCCCACTAGTTTTATTTTTAACACATGTATGCCGTTTCTCCCCCTGCCCCCCCCAAATTCAAAGTAGTTTACACCAACCTATTTAAAAGTTACAGTTGAGAGATCAACAAGACCCATAAACAAACCCAAGAGCATAAAACAAAACAAGCTTGTCCTTCCAGTATCCACCTCTTTCCTAGCCTGTTATATGGGAGGCAAGGATGGATCAGCCAACCAGCAAGGGATCCTAGTGGCAGCAGATGGGTGTCTGGCAAGAAGCACAGATGTGCACAATAATATTTGTACCAAGGATATATGCATGAAAATGAAGATGGGCACCATTCTAACATGCCGCCTAGAGTGCCACAATGCCTATGGCTAACCATAGCAGCAGCTTCCATTCACAGATGTCTCTGCGATTAAACAGAAGCCATCCAAATAAATCATATGATGAACAAACCCTACAGAGTTTGCCCTTCAAAGCATTCTTAGATGAAGACTTTTATTATTTATTTATTTATTTATTTATTTAACATATTTTAATACTGCCCAAAACTTATGTCTCTGTGAGGTTTACAACAAAAAACAGAAAAATTAAAACAGTTAAAATATAAGTGATAGCAAAAAGTTAACACATTACAACAATTTAAAAAGTTAACACAATATTTTAAAACAATGTTGACATTAATAATAATATATCAATATTAATAATAGTAATATTGTATGACTTGGTCAAACAATTTTTTTTTTTAAAGGCTGGTGGCAGTGTGGAGGAGAATGGTGCCAGCCATGCCACGTAGACTTGTGTGCCTGACTTGAGAAATCAAAATGCCCTTTTCTCCATCCATACACATGACCTTAAATAGGTTGAAGTCAGGAAAACAGCACTCCTGGAATACAATGCCTGACAAATGGCAAACTTGGGCTGCAGAAAACGTGGCAGCCACAACATTATACCGGAATGGAATGCCTAGAAGTCAAAGTACCAGGGACTTGGTTGTTGACATGAAAAAAATAATTGAGATGTTACTCTAAATGACTGTTTAAAAAAGCCTATAATAAATCAGATATGAATGGCTCATTCACATTAATCCTCACTTCACTGTAAGACACCAAAGATCTAACCACTAGCCTGCAGCATTTGTAAGACAAGCGACTGCTTTCTCTATAGCACAATAACTAAGTGTTTTGACAGCAAATATTGCTGGTGAATTCTGCAGACGAACAATGAGGCTTCCTAAATCTTAACTCTCTTCTACAAACAGAAGTGTTGGACAAGCCCTGCCTGCCTTGTACTATCATCTCCTCACGTTTAGTGCCAGAGATGCATTAGGAGTTGTGCAGAAAACCAAATTTATTTTGCAAGTACAAGGATAGTACAAAAGGCACAAGTATTAATTAAAAACAACAACAATGAATTGCAGTTGTACTTCTAGCTATAACTTTGTGTCCACAGCCCACTTACTTGGAAGTAGCACCCTTTCAAAGCAGTGGGATTTCCTCTCCAGTAAGCAAACAGGCTGCTCACTTCATTACTGGTATCTGGGCTTCATGATCCTAGCAAGACACATTAGCCACCATGTCACATGTTAGACAGCAAATGCTGTATTATACAGCTCAATGAGACATATTGTATAATAGAGCAATGAGAATGATTTAAAGTGAGCCATCCATATTTACATTTAAACAGGCAAGAAAGGTGTAGAGAGCTTTGGCAACTTTCATTTTACCATAATTGGTCTTTATTTTCATGAAATAGAGTGATTTTTTTTTTTTAAAAAGTTAGTTTTGACTCTCCCACTGTTACCAGCACAACAGGTTTACAAACCATTCATTTTAAAGTGTTGATTTTGGCATTTGAATACTGTTAGGTTCCTAATGCAAGCATGCTTTCAGTGTACAAGCCAGACAATTGCAAACAAACAGTTTCATTGGCTGCGGTTGGTTATAAGGAAAACCAGCTGTTAATAATTCTGAAGTAGAACTATTGTGGCTTAAAAGTAGGAGCAAGCGGGTGCTTCCCTAACTTTACAATCCAAACACCATTGGTACTGTTCCACAGGAGGGAATTTGATCTCTTACTTTGTATTAAGCATACTCTCTACCCATACCTATTTAATAGATATGTGACATATTTTCCCACTTGGTATACAAGTTGCTAGTGTAGAGTGAATGCATATCTACCCATTTTCTATCATCATGAGCCTTCCCAGACAGCAGGCTTTACCACGGGTTTCATGCAAGTTCGAAGTTGACAAAAAAACCCAACCCGATGCAAAAAGTGGATTGTTTTACCACGGATATAAAATTGGGCTACACTAACATGCAATGAAAACCCCGAATCGTGTGTGAAGTGCTCCCCGATAGCTCGCAGGGACTTCAGGGTAAATTTGGCCAATATGTGAATGCACACCTCCATTCCGGAGGAGATGCGAACTAAAAGCTGGGGGTGAAAAACTTCCAGAGGGCATGCTCAACACTGCTCTCCTTACTTCAGTCTCCACTTTGCTAGAGTGCACCAAAATCTGACAAATGAAGTTACACACATTTTGAGGTCAGATTAGCACACCAGCTTTCTAAATTGTAGGATGAGAAATTCGTAATACTTCTGAAATTCCATGAGTCCCTAGGCACTTGCCTTTCCCTTTGTTTGTTTCCTTATCATACTATGAACCACATGTTCCATTAAAACAAGCTAATATTGTTAAACACTGGAGGGCATTACTGATCACTACTAATTAGACAGTAATCAGTGGCATATGCACACACTGGCATTAAAAAAAAATTCTGTGCCCTGTATACATTATACAAAATGAAACAAAACTGCATATTTCCCCTTCACTTTGCATAATTCATTCAACTTCAGCTAATCAAGGAGGGAGGCAAAGGAGCCAGGCAGGACACAAGAGCCCTGTCACGCTTGCCTACTGGAAACTATATTTGACCAGTCCTCCTCTGGCTTCTGAGATTTTATTTAATTATAAAAAAAATGTATATTCCCCCCCTTTCTGCTTTATGTCAAAAGGATCCAAGGCAGTGCTTTTGACTCATATAAAGCATAATAAAGTCATTAATACTACACAAAACACAGGAAAATGCAGGTAAAGAAATAAATCCTGAGGTGGAGAGAGAACTTTTCTTTTAACAGCAAGGCCAAAGGATACTGGAAACAGGCAGATCTTCCACCTGGTACCTAAACACAATAAGAGAGAGCTGAGCAGATCTCCCAAGGCAAGGATTCCACTTCCTGGCACTACCACGGAGAACACCCTCCAGCTTGCCCCAGCTAGCTTCAATTCTGATGGTGGGAGATCACCTAAAAGGGTCTTTACCAATGATAAATGCATAAGCAAGTTTGTGTGGAAGGAGGCAGTCCTTCAAGCATCCTGGGTGTGGCAGCCATATTTCGAAAGGTGGTATAAAAATTGAAATAATAATAATAATAATCCGATAACCTGCCTGCCAACCATATTCAAATTATTAACTGGAATAATAGCAGATGAAGTAATGCAACACTTATTAACTAACAAACAGCTTCCAGTTGAACAGAAAGGAAATTGCCCGAACACCAGAGGCACAAAAGACCAGCTGCTGATTGACAAAATGATTTTAGAAAATTGCAAGAGAAGAAAAACAAATCTAAGTGTTGCATGGATTGACTACAAGAAAGCCTTCGATTCACTGCCTCACACATGGATACTAAAATGTTTAGAAACAACTGGTGTCAGCAAAAACATTCAGATATTTATTTAAAAAAACCAATGAGCATGTGGAGTACACAGTTAACAATCAATGGCGAGACACTTGGACAGGTTAGCATTAGAAGAGGCATTTTCCAAGGGGACTCACTATCCCCTCTGTTGTTTGTAATCGCCATGACTCCACTTTCACAAATACTAAACAAAACAGGCCTCGGATACCAAACATCTAAAACATCAAGTAAAATCAACCATCTGCTGTACATGGACGATCTGAAGTTGTATGGAAAGTCCCAGTCAGAAATCGAATCACTGATAAACACTGTCCATATATTCAGTAGTGATATAGCAATGGAGTTTGGACTAGACAAGTGTGCTGCATTAATAATGAACAGAGGGAAAATAACAAAAACAGAAGGAATAGAACTGCCCAATGGAAGCAAGATCAAGAACCTGGAAGAGAAAGAACATTATAAATATTTGGGCATTCTCCAGGCTGATAACATCGCACACACTGAAGTTAAAAGAAAAGTTGGAAGTGAATACATCAGGAGAGTTAGAAAAATCCTCAAGTCCAAACTCAATGGCGGGAACACCATACAAGCCATAAACACCTGGGCTATACCTGTTATCAGATACACTGCAGGAATAATAGACTGGACCCAGGCAGAGCTAGAGGCGCTAGATTGTAAGACCAGGAAAATCATGACCATCAATCATTCTCTGCACCCCCACAGTGATGTAGGTAGGCTATATCTCCTTGAAGCTCAGGTGGAAGAGGAATGCTGCAAGTCCATCAAACAGTAGAGGAGGAGAAAAGAGGCCTTGAAGAATATATAAAGGTCAGTGAAGAAGATGCACTTCAAATGGTCAATAACGTGAAACTATTCAACACCAATGAAAGAAAGCAGGCCTACAAGAAATAATAAGTCAAGAACCGAGCAGAAAAATGGAAAAATAAGCCACTGCATGGTCAATATTTGTACAATATAACTGGAAAATCAAACATCACCAAGACCTGGCAATGGCTTAAGAATGGCAACTTGAAGAAAGAAACAGAGGGTCTAATACTGGCTGCACAAGAACAAGCACTAAGAACAAATGCAATAAGAGCAAAAGTCAAAAAATCAACCACAAACAGCAAGTGCCGCCTTTGTAAAGAAGCAGATGAAACAGTGGACCACCTAATCAGCTGTTGTAAAAAGATCACACAGACTGACTACAAACAAAGGCATGACAAGGTAGCAGGGATGATACACTGGAACATCTGCAAAAAATACAAGCTACCTGTAGCCAAACACTGGTGGGACCATAAAATTGAAAAAGTTGAAGAAAATGAAGATGTAAAAATATTATGGGACTTCCGACTACAAACAGACAAACATCTGCCACACAATACACCAGATATAACTGTAGTCGAGAAGAAAGAAAAACAAGTCAAAATAATCGACATAGCAATACCAGGAGATAGCAGAATAGAAGAAAAAGAAATAGAAAAAAAATCACAAAATACAAAGATCTACAAATTGAAATTGAAAGGCTGTGGCAGAAGAAGACCAAAATAATCCCAGTGGTAATTGGCGCCCTAGGTGCAATTCCAAAAGACCTTGAAGAGCACCTCAACACCATAGGGGCCACAGAAATCACCATCAGCCAATTAATTACAAAAAGCAACATTACTGGGAACAGCCTATATTCTGCGACGATATCTATAATAATAACAGCAACAACTCTGATAATAAAATTCAGCCATCCCAGGTCCTTGGGAAGGACTCGATGTCTGGATAAAACAAACCAGTCAATAACACCTATCTGACTGTGTAAACAACAAAAACATAGCACTTACAAGGTTAAAGGTTTAACATGTGAGGAGCTGGGGTTAAATAAAAATGGGCTGCCTGCTTTGGGAGAGCTCTTCTTTGGTATTTCTTCAAAATGGCTGCTGATCTTTTCTTTGCAAACACAACATGACCTCAAAATGGGATCCTTTCTATGATTCAGCAGAGAAAGAATAATTAAAACAATCCACAGAAAGAAAAATCTTTTGGCTACAAAAAGAGTAAGTGGAGCCTAAAAGAAAAGGAAAGGGAAATGAGAGATAAAGTGAAATTGGGGATAGTGTGGAGTGAAAATTTAAGGACGCAAGTTTGCGAAGCTATGGATCCTTTACCATAAATGGCCCAACTTCAGAAATTTGAGTTAAATAAAGGAAATGCCTCCTCTAGGAGGCTTCTTTTCTAGGATTGCTTATTCTAAAATGGTTGCTGGTCTCTCTTTGCAAACACGACATTGGGCCCAAGTTGTTTAGGGCATTCAAGGTTATCCTTTTGACAGTGCCGGCTCAAGGGGTTGAGGCGCCCTTGGCCAATTTTGCTCCTCCCATTTTCAATAGAGGTGTTTTGTTTTTGGTATTTTTGCACTTCCTGTGCATATGGGACACATTTTTGCATTTGAAGAATCTCACCTCACTTGTTTGGTGAAGGGGAAGAGGGTATTTCAAATAAAAAGTTTGAAAGCCTTTAAGCCAAGCTGTGAGAGGAAATTTTGACCCCTCGAGTCACAGCGCGCTGCGCTCCCTCATGCGATGCAACGACGCTGACACGTGCACGTGTCACATGACGTTGCTTGCTTGCGTGTTATGGCTGGGTGGGGGAGCAACTTGTCTCAGTCTTGCCCCCTGCCCCCGGCCAAGCCCAGCAAGCTGGGCTCACTACAGCTGCCACAGAGGGGGCAGCAGGGGGCCCCACTCAGCCCTCAGCCCCAGGCGGGCAGCCACACGGCAAGAGGACATTGGGCAGATAGAGAAGGAACATGATGGCATGGCACCCCTAAACTGACTGCTCCTCTGGCTGAAGCCACTTTGGCCACTACCTTAACCCGGCCCTGTTCTTTTAAAACTGGAACCAAAAGCATTTTGGAAGCCAGTGAAACCAATATAACAGTGGAGTCACATCTACCAGAAAACTGGCTTCAGCCGCAACCTTGACTGCTGCACTTTACACCGGTTGTAGTTTCTGAATGTTTTTCAACAACAGCTCCACATACAGCGCAATTACAGGAGTCCAACCTTGATGTAACTAAAACGGACAAGAGTGTTTTCAGCAGTCTCATTGCACACACAAACCTCCTATTCTGTCTACACAGCCATAAATAGCAGAATCAGGGCCTGGAGACAATGGAGCAAAGGGGTTGGAATGGCCGTCTCTGGGCCCCCCACCAAGACACCTCACCCTCGCCCCTCTCCCTCACCCAGCCATCAAATGAAGTGTTTGCTGGCTGGCTGGCTGGCTGGCTGGCTGGAAGCGTGAGGTGCTCCCCTCTTCTCCACAGCCGGTGTTTCAGTGGTCCATCTTATTTATTTATTTCTCTGTGTAAACCGCCCTGAGCCATTTTTGGAAGGGTGGTATAGAAATCGAATGAATGAATGAATGAATGAATGAATGAATGATTAAAACACTGGCTGGGCTGGGGTGTGGGGAAGCCCAGCCACTCAGTGTTTCAATGAAACTGACTGGGGAGGATTGGAGAGGGTCTGAAGGGGCAGTAGCCACACCCCTTGCATCTGGTCAGATGCAGGGGGCATGGCCAATACTGGGGACCAAGCCAGTCAGCGGTTCATTGAATTGCTGACGGTGGAAGTTCCTTTCCCTGACTCTGCATGGCCCCATTCCTATTGGCCACACCCCCTGTGTCTGACACCAGACACATGGGGCTTGGCTTGGGGTGCAAACGCTTTGCACACACGATTCAAATTCAGAAGGGTCGGGGTGGGGGTGCGGCTGCCGGCAGGACTTTGTCCTCTGGACGTAGGTAAGCTCCATATGGCCCTGAGCAGAATGTTTCTGTTTAATGAAAACTGAGTTGTCTGGAAAGATGGATTCTGTTCAATACTAGTTTTAAGATTTTGATGTGTGCTTGTGTGGAAATCACACAGTTCATGCAGCCCTGACTGAAAAGTCATGCACAACAGGCAGCATCTGGAGCAACACCAGTAACTTTCCCCCACAAACACTGAAGATGATGATGAAGACTGCCATTTATCTTGTCCACTACTTGCAGCAGACAAAGCAAATTCTCACCGACGTGTTTGTTAAGAAGAGCATTGCAGAACAGGGTGGATTTGATTTAAATCAAACTGATTTAAATCACAATTTAAATCACTAGCAGGGTGGATAAAAATCAAAAAAATCTGATTTAAATCAAAAAAATCCGATTTAAATTAAAAAATCGGATTTTTTTGATTTAAATAGGTTTTTTTTATTTTTATCCACCCTGCTAGTGATTTAAATCGTGATTTAAATCAGTTTGATTTAAATCAAATCCACCCTGCTGCAGAATATGTCTTCCAGCATGAGATAACTGGCCCATTATGGTCATGGAATACTGGAGGCTTGTCACCAGGAGAAACAAGATTGCTGAGCCTTGCAAACCAGTGGTGCCTCAATATGAATGTGTGTGTAAGTGAAACATCGGCTAGGCTACCACATGGTAACACAGAGGCAAACAGTGAAAAACCCGCAGTTCTCCACGCTGGGTGGCAAGATGCCACTGAAGGGGTGGAGATGACGTTCTGCCTCAAGTTGAAGATTCTCCAAAAAGGAACTTGGGGTGGGGGGAGGACACCCCTCATCTATGTATGCTTATTCAGAAGTTATTCAAACTCTATTCAGTGGGGCTTATTCCCTAGTAAGTGTTTAGGATTGTAGCTAAAGGCTGAGATTTTATGCATACTTGGGGATAAGTCCCACTGAACTCACTTCACTGTAAACACACATAGGGTTTTGCTCTGAGAGTGTCAGCATCCAACTATTAACAGTGTTCAGCTATTCAACGGAGCACAACAAGAATCAAACCATAACCTCTTAAGCAAGCAACATTCAATCTGGGGTAGGAAACTGGTAACACAACAAGCAAAAATATCTATATACACACACTGCCCATCCCAGAATGGGCAGTTCACATACAACATAAAATAAAAGCAATTCATATTAATATAAGACTCATTTTAAAAACCATTTTAAACCAATTAAATACTAGAATCAGTTCTTAATAGAACCAGTTCTTAAGTTAACTACTTGAACTTAGTGGGATAGTTGGATTTTTATACTGCCAATCTCATTCTCTGAAGTGTTGCATGAGGGCAGGGGGACCACACACATGAAAAGTGCAATTAAACTGATTAGTACAAATTATAGTATTGTAAATTCCATTCCTATCTCTAGCAAAACAAATGTAATAAACTATAATAGAAAATATAGACCAAAGAACTATTACACAGAGGAAACCAGTGTTTTTATTTTAAAAAGAGAGAAATCTGCATGCACACACACACAAATCACTTTGCTATGACATGCAATATTATCAGAAATGGGCCTATTATTTCTGTCATTAGCCAATCCAGTTTTTTACTGTGGGTCCTCTAAAGCAAAGCCAAAGATTATCAAAACCAATGATAGGCTTTCAACAGCTTGTCCAGTTGAAAATCTCTCAAGTTGTGCTGCTATCAGCCTTGCATGAACTGACATCAGACTGTTGTTTACAAGAGATGGGACGCTGCCAATTTCCACTGAACTGAAGACAGCAGTGTCCTGCTTCTTTGGGTTGTACAGAAGCAAAGAACAATTCCCTTTGGTGTGTGCCTGTGTATGTGTGGCTCTGTGCATATGTGAGCATGTGCACGCGTGCGAGTGTGCGCGAGCGTACACACACACACATTCCTTAATAAGCAAAGCAAACCAAGATCGTAAGCTGTTAAAAAAAAGTGGTCCAGCTTCATAAAAATATACTGTGAAGATATTAAAAGGAAACTAGAATTTCAGACACATGTGCACATTAGTTTGACATCTGGTTTTAAAAGCCCTCAACTCATTTTTATTGGTCATCTAAAAAAAGAACAAAAGGGTTAAGATAAAAATATGAATGCCAGTGTTCTGCCCCAACAGACTAAGTTTCACAGAAATTACTTTAGCTGTTCTAAAACCTGAAATGTTCCTTCCTCTTAAAAGACCAGGAAATCCCCCTGTTTGCAGCAACAGGGCAGGCAGAATTTACGGTGGGAACTTATGTGCTCTAATACATTGTGGGTCAAGAGTGATAAGTGTTAAGATCCCTCCCCCCATTGTATGATTATAAGTTATTTACTTATCACTGCTTGCTTGTCTTAATAATCAAAATAAGTTTAACCCAAAGTGATAAACCCAGCTTTTCACTGGTGTTTTCTGAAATAAAGATGATTCTTCAGTTAAGTTTAGGGAAATAAATCAAAATTGCTTTCCCTTTGAACTTTCCCTCTATTTCCCCTATTTTTTATGGTTGGATTTTCCTGTCACAATTGGAACCATTGTTATCCAGATGACAGTTTCAGTAAGTTTGCACTGAAAGGCTTAGCTGGACTGGGAGCAGATGATTACTGCCTTCAAGTCTCTGAAAAGTTAAGTAGAGCTGACATTTAACATGCATATTGCAGACTTCAAAAAAAGAGAAAGAAAAGCAGCCTGTGATCTAACTGGTTTAATCAGTGGGTTTTGGGTTTTTGTATTGCTTCAAGACAGACAGACAAAAGGAGACGATCCGGTCATCATTGCTGCAGAAGGAAGTCTGTCTGGACAGTTCCCATCACATCACTGGTGGCATGCAGGACATTCACACCTAGCAATTTTAACTATTTTGCCTGATTGACTGACTTAGTTATAGTGGCCTTCATTTAGACATCTTGGAGAGACTTAAATGGGGCTCCCATTTAAGAAATGGAACGACTAGGGGTGGCCCTTTCAGGAGGTAGCAGATTATTGGGGCACCGGCAGAGTGGAAAGAGAGACCCCCTACCTGTGCTGTTGAAGCAATCCGGTGTGCTTGACTTCTTCACCGCACATGAATGGAACTCAACTCTTCCCCGATAGCTGCAGATTGCAGGAGCTGTTTGGTAATGGTGGGCAAGCTGTTCTTCAGGGAAACTTGTCTGCCACTGCTGATCTTCTAATTGACAAATCCCTGATAAGCTTCTGAAGAGCCCCAGGGTTTTTCCTGAACACAGGTTGGAAACCACTGCCTTAAACCAAAGGGAAATGCCTGAAGCAGAGCAGCCAGAAGAGAGGTGAATTACACAATGCTGCTGCTAAGAGTTTTCACTGTAAACACCTTAACCTGAATACCCCGTATTAGCCTTCCTTTCAATGTAATGCTATCTAGATAGGCTAGTTCAAATTTCTGACATCTTTATAAAAACCCACCAGGCTGTGCTTGAGGTTTTTGATGTGCCAGTAATTTTTTGAACTACCCAAGGCTAGTCACTTTGCCCTTTGAACCTCCTGGGAAGTTTCTGGTTACTCCCTGTAACTATTGAGCCGTATATTTCCAAGTTTGCAGTACATAACGTCAGAGAAAAGAAATGTTGGTGAGAACCCAAATTCACTTAAGAAGGTATTGTTAGGGGTTAGACAAGATTTCCTAAAATATGTTCTAAAAAATAGCTGCAGTATCTGAAAAGTCATTAAAGGGGTGCTGAGCCAGTTTCAAAAGCAATTTATATAAAATAGGTAGACCTATACAGTATACCAGTAAGAGGAGTGGCATTTCCCCATGAACGTATATTTGGTAAGTCACCAGCTCAAGCTGGACAGGGAATTCCATCCACTGGGGTTGTTTTCAGCCTGTGTCCATTGCATATTCAACATCCTGATCATGCAGTTTTCAGCATCAGCAGGACTATAGCTAAACACTGAGGTTGTACACTTTGTGTATCTCATTTGGGATCCCTCTCTCCCTCTCCAAAATCCTGTTTAAAAATGGATGACAAACGATTTTTTCAGGTCTAAAACATGTTTGTGCTACCTGGACCTCTCTTTTGTTGACTGTCAGGTACTGATATACTTTCTCAAGCTTTGGAAGGTTGATCCCCCCCACCCCCCTTAATAGCAAGGAATTCAATCAGGAAGTGAATTAAAACAGAATTGGACGAAGGTCTTAATGACTGCATGTATAATAGGGTTACAATAGGAATTACATGTATTAGAGATGTAATAGGATTAGCAATTACTCTACGAAGTAAAATAGGCTGGGAGACAGTGGCTTGCCCAAGACCACCTGATGAGTTTTATATGGCTGAGAGGGGGTTCACACTTATATTCCCCACATCCAAGCCCAACACTTTAGCCTCTCCAGCACAGTGTCTTCACTAATGGATCTGGAGTCCAAAAGGTGTGTCTTGTTAAGCAGCCATGCTATTTGCCTCCTGACCTTACCTGGATCAAGTAGCATCTGCTTTCAGCCAAACAGCTGACTGACAAACTGCTCTTGCTTATCCACCGGCCATGTCCACAGAGATTCCCTAGCAGGGAATAGTATCTATTTACTGATAAAACCAATCTATTCTGAAACATGGATATCAATCCTCTCCTACCAAAAGAACAGCCCAAGATGGCAAACGAAAATAATACCAAACCACAATACATGAATAATCCCAGCACAGCATTCCCAGATCCCCCAACTACCACATAAGACTGGAAAAACAGGCAGAAAATTTCAGCAGCACTATGAGGGCTAAAACCCACAAGCTTCCCAGTCTCCTGGTCTTAAGGAGATGTGTGTGTGTGTGTGTGGGTGTAGGAAGGGGGGCACTAAATTTGGCACTTGCCACCATGTTGTGCCATGCTATGGCATCCAGGGAACAACAGCTGCAACTAGGGGAGAGGATCACCCTATGCAGATATCTTGGCACAGTTGTTCATGTCATGAGTCACATGCTACAAGAAATAGAAGTGGAATAAGCATCCCCCCCTGCCCCAAATACATGCATACAATAAGGATTACAAGCTCCCAAAAAGCTTATGTTTATGTCCCCCTGCCAATAATATCTCATTTATCAGCCATATGCTGACAAACTCAAGTGAAGAAAGAGGCAGAGCCTGGAAGCAGGAGACCAAAGCAAAGGCACTTGAGCTGGTCAGAAGTAAATGCTATTGGGGACTATTGGCAGGGCTGGGGAAGGCAGTGAGTGAGTTGTCCTGCCAAGAAGCTGTGAAGAGGGTGGCAACATAGGAAGGAAGAGAGATTAGTAAAGAAACTCTCATCTTCCTAGCTTAGTGACAGGAGATCCCAAGGTTTAATTCCGAGTATTTCCAGTTAAACTGGTTTCAGGTAGCTGGACGAGGAAAGATCTCTGCCCAAGACCCTAGATAGGAACTTCCAGTTAAAAGTAGGCACTCCTGGGCTACATAGGACAAGGCCATTTCCTAAGAAAACTGAACTAATAAAACCATTTTCATAAACAACACTTAAATCAGTTATTGCAGGACCTCTCATCACCCATTGGCTAGAATGGACACAATTTTTAAAAAGTGGCTGTGTTCAGCTTGTGATCATGCACTAAAACATTCACTGATGATGCATTCTAGGTGAAGAAGTCATTGCTAGAATCATACTTGCAACAACACCCTGATTCTCTTGGCAGAAAAGGAAGTGGGGGTGGGGGGAGGAGGAAGAGAGCTCATGTCAAGCCAGTGCCAGAATATCTTCATTCCTATTTGATTATCCTGACTGACAAGCTAGAAAGACTGGAAATTTAATTAATCCAAATTAATAGGTATGTTGAATGAGTGATATTCATACAAGATATGGCCTATGTTTTGTTTGTTTGTGCCACAGCTATTCAGAAGCAAACACCTTACCCTGCATGACAACCTCTGGCCAGTTTTTCCACATGATCCTACAGTATTCAACATGGGTTAAAACGGAAGTGTTCGATAAAGTTTTCAAGTTCCTGAAAAGGGAAGTCAGATTAGACTGAGGCTAGAATGAATGAATGAAAAACAGAGTAAAGAGCCCCATTTATGTACCTTATAGATCTTGCAGTGAATAGCCAGAATAATTGTCACAAGAAGACTTACAGTTTCCAGTGAGCAGTCTGTATGTTGGGGATGTGTATCAGGGCTGGTGGTAGGACAGGGGTTCAGGCAAGGCCAGCGTGGTGTAGTGGTTTGAGTGCTGGATTAGGAGTGGGGAGACCCGAATTCAAATCCCCATTCAGCCATGAAACTTGCTGGGTGACTCTGGGCCAGTCACTTCTCTCTCAGCCTAACCTACTTCACAGGGTTGTTGTGAGGAGAAACTTAAGTATGTAGTACACCGCTCTGGGCTCCTTGGAGGAAGAGTGGGACATTAAATGTAAAATAAAATAAAATAAAATAAAATAAAATAAAATAAAATAAAATAAAATAAAATAAAATAAAATAAAATAAAATCTTCCAGGCAGTCTGTAGCCATTTAGCCTGAAATGAGTGACATTGTTCACACTGAAGCCAGGCCAAAGACAGTAGTTACATTGAATCAAATGCAATCTTATTGGCTCCTCAGCAGTGTTCACTCTAACAGGGATTCCCAGATGATGATGACTACAACTCCCATAATCCCCAAGCAAAGGCTATTGCAGCTGGGAATGCTGGTAGTTGCAGTCATCAACACCTGGGAATCCCTGTTAGAGGGAACACTGCTCCTCAGGTCACCTGACTCTGCTGGGCTGCAGTCTGCATTACACCTGCTGGCCATCTGCAAGGGAGTAGCCATTGGACCAGCAGTTCCCCTTGCCTGCAAGTTGATGGAATGACACAAAGTAGAATGTCTAAACCCAGCGGACAGAAGACAACATCACAACTAGTACTTCTGTGAATGGAAGACGTTTCACTCATGCAAAGGTGTGAATGTGTGTCGAGGTGGGGGGGGGGGACAGATCCTTCTGCTGTCTCCTACACCCCCAAAAGATCTGCTCCCAAGGTGCACCCTCATTCTTGCCCCAGGGCTACTACCAATCTTCCTATGATCCTGCTCCAACCCTCCTTTTTCACAAAAGGTGTTTATCACCAATCATACAGCACAGCTCCAATATCAAGAGTGGAGGTTAAATGACCTAATGAACATGCCCTCAGTGATGGTGGTGCAGTGTAATAAGCCAAGGTGGAAGAGAATTCTTACTAGGTCTTATCTCAAGAATTAAAAGGGATCTCCAGTATCCCTCCCCAGTCAGAAGGGGGAAAGTGCTTTTGGGATGGACAGTGATAATCTTACAGATATCTTGAGTCTGTGTGTGCTCTTGGGGCATTCTGCCTCAGCATCAGCTCCCAAAACGGCACTTCCAGTCCCCACAACCAAAGCCATCGTAGAAGTTCCCCAACACAGTTGGAAGAGGAATTAAGCAAGTATCTCTGGGGTGAGATGGAGGAATTGCTTGGTGCAGCATGGGAATGAAGAGTGCTTCTGCTAGTCCCAACTAGGCTCAACAAGCCACAACAAGGAGTTCAGCAACATCTGGAGAGAGCCACACGTCACCTACCCCTGTTCTAGGAGCACGAATACTTCCCGATATCCAATTAGGAACCCCTGGGATTTGAATGCTTTCCCCACTGGACCTCTACAAAGGCAGGGTTATAGTGTTAAAGCAGTATTGAAAATAAAATAGGAGTGATCACACATCCCCCTCCTCTCTGTCTGTCAAAACTGCATGTGACCCCCTCCCTGACAGAGAGAGAATGCACTCACATAGCCGTGCAGTGTGCTTCTGTGTCTCCTCAGCCAGGGGAACAGAGTGAAGCATCAAGGTTTTCCTCAAAGTGGTTTCCTTCTCAGCAGAGAGAGCTATGATGATCCCCAATCTTGTGGGGTTGTTCAATCACGTATCGACAGCCACATTTTATTTTATTTTTTAAAATGTATACTGCTTCTCCCTGGGCTTCAGGCCACTATCAGAGCAAGCCAGCAGGGGGTGGGGGTGGTGAGGGATAAGCAGCCCTTTGCAGGTGTCTCACCTCCCATCATCTCCTCCCCATGCTGAAATTCCATTCTACCCATTCAATTCACTTGCACATTTTTTTTAAAGGGAAGAAGCCTCTGCTCAGTGCTCCAGCTCTTAAAGTTAAGCTTACAGACACGTCCTCTTCTTTAATGAAATTACAATTTATTTCAAAGCTACAATGAACGCTTATCTCGTTATGGTACCCCATGATAACTCATCATTCACTGAACTTCCCTTTTGTGATTGATGAGAACCAGCAGCACATGCTTTCTAACAGCTCTATTTAAACTAGCTCCAGAGTTGAAACAAATCATTCCAACAGCAGTTCTGAATTATGCATGGAACCATTCAGAAGCTAAAGGCAGGATATTCTTCAGCATTCATGGGGCTTAAGATCTTCAGACAGAAATTACTCAAACCGATGTAAGCTCTCATTATTGCCAATGCCAAGGCAAAATTCTACCAAAGAAAGGGCGGTTGGGGGTGGGGAGTAAGAACTGTATGAACTGTAGATGGCCATGGATAGCTTATTGAAACACTCGAGACTTTGCACACAGGAAGATCAAGAGGCCATTCCTATCCTATTCCTTACTTCTCACAACCAGCAAGACTGATGGCACATAGACATTGTTACATTACGTTCCTTTACTCAGATGAGGATTGGTATCGCACTGCTTATAGAACACCTGCCTTCAGAAATAGCCCTTGCTTGGGCACTCCTGGACCTGACAGGCATTTTCTCACTCAAAAACATCAACAGGCATTCCTTAGGACTACAACAGGGTTGATGTGCTTCAGGATGCACTGTAACATCCATCCACCTGCTTCATTTTCTAACTCGGTAGCTTTTTAACTTTCTGCCATCAGGGAACTCTTTCTACACCATTATGTGCTATGGAACCCCTGCCCTTCACAGAGGATTCTGGGTCCTATTTTAGAGTATTGGTTCATAGAGGGTGAAGGTTAGGCCTGTTGGGTCATTCCATCAGCCCACATGAATTGAGAGTCCATCCTAACACACAACCCAAAGTCCACTGCAACTGCACAAAACATGGGGAAAACTGCTAGCGGTGAGTACATAATCTTTCAAGAAAGCTTCCCTGCCATTACTAATGTTTAGATTGAGGAACCTTTTGATAAGCTTCATAGGAATCCCAGGGCTTCATATATCACAATTTGAAAACCACTGTTTTCACTGTTTACTCTTTTTTTAAAAAAGGAGAGAAATGGATAGTTACATATCCCCACCATACAGAGGGCTGATTCACAAGACCAGTCTGCTCTGCTTACAGTGAGTGTTTTTTAATCCCTCCAACCATGTTCACTATGAGAAACTAGGTCTTATACTCAGTGTGGTTGGAGGGCTGTTGAATTGGGGTACCCATGCTGCCTGAGTGTCTAGCCTGTTCATCTTGTATAGCTGTAAGCAGATTTTACAGACAAGCCTCTAATAGGCTCTCCTCATGGTCATCTAAATGCTGTTTCTGGAAACTGCTTGAAAAAGAGTGCGAAGTGCTAAAAACTCCCAGCACATTAAGGCACATAAAATCACTACATGTTTTAACCACAAGTTTGATTTAGTTAAGTCAATTTGTGCATCTTAACACTTCAAAAAGAAAAAAGGTCACTGCCATACTTCCAAGAGCAAGTATTATTTATTTTCTGTTGATAAAGGTTATCAAATAGCTGATGTATCATAAAGCAACATCACACAACCACAGGAAAGGTTAGGTAGTGGGAGGGAGTAATTTTATGTGCGCATTTTCATATGGTAGTATGTGTTTGTGTTGAAGGGACTATGCACTTAACTTATGCACCCAAGCCTCAGTACACTCATTAAAACTATATGTAGTGCTGCTACCGCTCTCTTTCTCCAGAGAGAACCTTACAGTAGTTCTGGGGTCCCTTAATCTCTTCTTGGCAGATCCCCTCTGTCTCCACAGAGCAGGGGTACATCCCATGATAGGTTTGCTCATGAGCAAGTAGTGAGGAGAGCAGCTGGGCATGCAGGAGGCAAAAAGCCCCAGAGCTTCCAAAACCATACACTCAGCACCAGATCTTTCTTCATAATAGATTAGTTTATTAAGCCACAGGAACTGAGGGTAAAGGGAATCAAGTAGGTACTGGAAAACAACACAAAACATTATTTCTAACTCCTACCACTTACGTCTAAAAGTCTAATTGAGGCACTTATAGGTCAGCATTATTGTCAGAATGGTACAGCCTGCAGTTATAGGAAAAACACACCACTTTTAGGCATTACTTCAGGAAGAGTGCCTGAGAGAATGAGCACCTTTCCCTCCAGTCAGAACAGTTTCACGTGAGCAGGGCCCATCAACCAATGAACAGGTGAGATCCTCCGTTGGGAATGGAGAACTTTTACGTCTCACACGCATGCTGAGTTCAAGGAGATGTAATTATTATTATTTTACATTTTATATCCCGCTCTTCCTCCAAGGAGCCCAGAGCGGTGTACTACATACTTAAGTTTCACCTCACGACAACCCTGTGAAGTAGCTTAGGCTGAGAGAGAAGTGACTGGCCCAGAGTCACCCAGCAAGTCTCATGGCTGAATGGGGATTTGAACCTGCGTCTCCCCAGTCCTAGTCCAACACTTTAACCACTACACCACACTGGCTCAAGCAGAACACCTCAGGAGACGGGATGTTGACAGTTCTGGAAAGATGTCAATTTCCCCTGTGTTAGACAGGCAGAGATGATTGGGGAGGTATGAGATCCTGCAGGAGATGAGTCTGTTTGGAACTCAGGCACCGTCGATACTGGAGGCACCTGGAAGCCCTGACACCCCGCCTGGCACTTCACACAGTGGCTGCCCTGCCCATTGCACTCATCTGGCCTCTGTGCATGTGCAGCAGCCATTTGTGTGGTCAGCAACATGATGCTGACCACACAAATGGCCTCTGCACATGCACAGAGGCCAGATGAGTGCAGTGGGCAGGGTGGCTGCTGCACAGGATGCTGCGTGGGCGCCACTGTTCCTGGCAGCTTCCAATCTCACGCATCTGTGCTTGTGGCAAACACCCAACTGTTTTTCAGCCGCAGTTCACCTGCACCATGACTGCACAATTCTTACCCTTACCTCTTGTAGCCCGTAGCCAGCCTCAAAGTCTTGGGGTGGGATCACAAAAATCGGTGGTGGGGTGGGGAAGGTTATATGGCCTTTTAAAAATGATTTGCTGCCTGGGGCACTTATGTTGAAGTCAACAGAAATTGCAATTTCCTGAATCAATGCCTAACACATACAATAAAAATGCAATCCCCTTTTCACACTTCCTTGCTCAGCAACTGCATTCAATTGCTGCATAGGGGAGGAGCACAAGACAACGAAGACCAATCAGAGACGGCTGCTGCTAGGAGAAGATAGGGCTAGTTTTTAACCCTTTTCTTTCTCTGCAGCCGCTGTGGTCCTGATTGAAAAAAGAGAGAAACTGCTCACTGGCTGAGCCTGGGAGTCAGAAAGAACTTGCCTTATGGGTAGACTTGGAGGGGCACACCTACACCCCATGCCACCCCCTGGCTACGGGCACCAAACTGCTACAAGTTAGCTTTAGCAAGCAGAGTACAGAAGCTAACAATTATTCTCTAAAAGCTATACCAAAACAGTAGGCCTCTAATAGCCCTTGACCAAAGTTCTTTGTTTAGCACTACCCCAACACCAGGTGCCGCCAGTATTAACAGTAATGTCTTGTAAAGGTACTTCTCGCCACCCTCACTGGTTGCCTCTGGTTGGGGACGTAACATGCTCATTTCAGCATTATGATGGAAACTCCCATAATGCTCTCGAGTTCTCCAAAGTGTACCCAGAGGTGGACCTTGGTAAATTTGAAGCCTGCACCTAAAGGCCTTTGGAAGCCCCCCCCACACACACACAAATTAAGCATCATCATGCTTGGCTGGGCAACCACACCACCCGGGACAGATTAAAGAGGATCGGGGGGGGGGGTGCAGGGGCTGTGGAGGCCCTGGACTTCGGCTCCGAAGTCCAGGAGTAAGAGCGCCTCTGAGTGTATATTATAAAGTGACAATGTGTGAGGTTCAACACAAACCAACCAACCCTTGAAATTTTAACTCAAAAAATGTCCTTGCAAGGGCTCAAACCCGAACTAACAGTCATCTCATGGGAACCAAGCGAGTGAGGTGGGGTGTTTGCATGGGAGGTGGACTCTCTCCCACTTACAGGGAACCCTGAGCATTAAAGACTGCATGATGACGTATCCTTAGTTCACAGATCTCTCTTGGCAGGGAAGCTCCCTTCTGCAAAGGAGTCCTCATTGCTTACTGCACATAATATGAACTTCCACGTCTCAGTGCAGTTCAGAGAGGAGTGCTTCCCTAGACAAGGTTGCTTAGTTGTGGGGGGCGGGGGAGTGTCTGTCTGTCACACACTGTAGCCCTATTCAGTACATACATTCAGCGGTCTGTACACATCATGTACATGGTTTTGTGTGAATTTGTTTCAAAAGTTAACCGAAAGTTAACAAGCCCCTTCAGATGCAGAGTACAGATTGGAACTGTAATGCTGCTGAACATGTGTTAAACCTAATGTGAACTGTTCCTCCGTAAGAATCATCATCTGGCAGAAGGCCTAGTGCAGATGGGCCCCAAGGCACAGCAATAGGAAGGCACATATGGGGGGGGGGGGAGAGAAAGAGAACACAACTGTACCCCTCTGTGGGAGAGAGCCCATGAGTGCATGGAATCACTCTGTAGTGAAGCAGGGCTAAGCCTCTTTTGCAGAAATGAACATTCATGATTAAATTAACGGACTGAAAGCAGAGTCTACTGGAGGGTGGGAATTAAGCCTTGCTCTAGCACTCCTATCCTATGTGCCTTCTGGCACAACACCGACCCTGTGTTACAGAGCTTTCCCCCCTAGAAATAAGGGATGAGATTTAAGCTCCCCACGTGGCAAATGGCATTCATATTAAGCAGGCCAAATCTTTGTTGCAATAGGAATCCTTCAAGACAGAAAGAGAAGCTTCCCGTAATGGCCTGGCTCCAACTCGCCTGTTCACAGCTCCAGTGAGACGAGAGGCCCAGAGGGGAGAGAGACAGTAGTCAGAGCTCAACCAAGAATGTGGATATTCTGATATTATAAAAATAAGCCTTTTTACCTACCAACAAAACAGAAGTTCTCTCCCTTTTAAATTTCTAGGGCTTTCTCTTCCAGGCAATTATGGTCAATGCAAGTTACAAAAAAGAGGGGGGGGGGAATGAAAATACACTGTACTCTTGTGACTCTCTTGTTCTATAAACACACCAAAAATTGCTGTGTGATATAAAATGCTAACTTATTAATACAGTAGGGGAAAGTTATAGAAGTAAGTATTGCAGAGCAGTGCTTCTTAACGCCTGAGCACTGACTTTATCTAGCTAAATTGTCCACTCATTAGATAACAGGCTAATCTATACATGTCTTTCCAATACTAAATGTACTGCTAACTGTTTTGTTCACATTACCATTATGCCCCCAGTGTTTACTGCACCCAGGGGTGGCCCAAGGTACTGCAGTGCCTTAGGCAAGGCACAATATGCTGCATTGCCCCGCCAGGCCCCTTTCAAAACCTTTCAGGCTTTGAAAGAGGAACAGCGAGGAAAGAAGGTTGCCAACAGCCTCCTCTTCTCCCCTTGTGCTTCTTCAGGCTTTGCAAGGAGTGTGAGCAGGAGAGGCACTCCTGAAAAGAGGTGCTCCTTGCAAAGCCCTCAAGGGTCAGATCAGTCCCAAAGAGCTTCTCCAATAGCACAGGGAAGGCATCCTGCCACCTTGCTGGTGCCCCAGTCATCTGCCCACTGAGGCGACTGCCTCACCTTGCCTCATGGAAGGGTCACCCCTCAAAAGTATGTGTGAAACAGGAGTAGACAGATGGGGCAAGTTCCACAATAAAGATATTTTCTAACTGCCAGTCCTAGTTCTCACTCAGGTGATGAACCCACTTTGGACTGAAGGTGTGGGTTCGCACGACTATATGAAGGAACATTCAGGAACCATTCCCTGCACATAGAAAACTAGCATGCCAGGGAGAACCCAGCTAGAACCCTTCTTCAGGTCAGGACATCTAGTCTTCTATGTGGAAGATTTTCTTTTCTTTTCACAGGGATCATTCAGACATGCGAGCCCCCACCTGCAGTCTGAAGTGGTACTCCAGACATAGGCTTATGACCTCACTGATAACAATATCCAAATGTAACCTTGCAGACTGCATGTGTGGAATGTGGGCATTCGGCCTCCTCCCAGCATCGCCCCCTGGGAAACCGGAAGATGTTAGGCTTGTTCACACAACATGACCCTAAACAGCCAGGGCAGGAGAGCCATGCATGCTCCCAATCTGCATTCATGTGAATGAAAAAAGGAAGGTAGGAGAAGAGAATGATCATGTGGGTGACTAGCTGGGTGACTCTGGGCCAGTCACTTCTCTCTCAGCCTAACCTACTTCACAGGGTTGTTGTGAAAGAGAAACTCAAGTATGTAGTACACCGCTCTGGGCTCCTTGGAGGAAGAGCAGGATATAAATGTAAAATAATAATAAATAATAATAATGTGGGAGGTGAGAGCTTCAGATTTTCACCCAGATTCTTGAGAAAGAATCTGGGTATGGCTCCCTGTCCTACCAAACTCATATCTCTTGCACAATCACTCTCCCCTCCTCTTACCTTGCTTTTTGAACTCACACAACCATGGATCAAGACCGTGCACGGCTCTCTTACTGAGGCTGGGCATTACTCAGACCCTGTTTAGGACCTTGTGAACAGACTTATTGTGTAGCATCAGGGAATACAAAGGCACACCTTGGTATAGAAAGACTAGGCTGGGCGGATCTGGCAGGAGTAGTGCAGGGGATAACTGGTGGCAGGGAATAGTGTCACGCACTGTACCCTCTCCAGCACAGGGTTGCAAAGCAAAACACGAAACCCAGCCTAGAGCTGGTTTCCCCTACCGCTACCATTGCATCTCAGATTTTATGATCAAACACTCAAGGGTGTTAGAAGACCAGGCATCCACAAAACTGCCCCTCCCACTCTGGAGACTCATCCTGCCCTGGGTGCCCAAGACAACAGTTCCCCTCCTCTAAGTCCTCCATGGATTGCAGAAAACTGAGCGGAGGGGTGGGGTGTCTTTTGCTGTTCTAACCACAAGAACTGACCTCTCCTCCTCCAGCTTTTTGCAGAGGATACCAATGAGACAAAGAGTTGTGGCAATCCTCAATGATGGCTGGTTACTAAGACAAGCCAAAAATTGTGGACCGCTAGTGGAGATGTCCAAACTTTTCCAGTTCAGGAATATTCACTTCAGCTGAAGTGTTTGCCTGCTTCTTCCCTCTTGCATCTGTCTTATTTTGCAGTATGTTTTGTGTTCCACTCAGGCCTTATTCACACTTTGTAATTAAGGGTGGGACACCTCTATTTAAGGGCCTGGCTTTCTGTATACTGTATCCAGTTTCTGTATCCAGTTCAGTGACTGGATGCCGGAGAATACTTGGCTAGTTGCTACAACACCTGGCTTTTAAGCATTCCCGGGGCCCATGAGAGGGTCCAGGAGGACTGCAACACCTTACCGAAGTTCCATTTCTTACACTGTCAAGTGGCAAGGGAAAGTTATGCAGTAACAGTTCCACTTTCTAGCTGTTAAGCTGATTCTTATCTACTTACAGCAGTGTGAACTGGAGACCTGGCATCAAGCATGCAACCACAGCCTCTGTATGTTATAGTATGATCAGCATATAGTCTGGACACCAGAGGAGCAGAGGACAAAGACAAATAGTACTGCATTGTTTGTATGTCTCAGTAGATGTCTCAAGAACAAACATTCCAGAGGCAAGCAGGCTGCAAGATGTAGCTGCTTTCTGCTTTATTTTGATCTCTTGTTTCCCCACTTCCTCCACATGCAAAATTACAAGCTACACAGAACATCACCTACAGCATATCTGTTTGTAAAAGGTAATACATAAATCTGTTGTTCAAAACCAAGAAGATAGTGTTGGGAGGGGCCTGAAGGGTGCATTTTTTGCACCTCTTTTAATACACATTTGTGTGGAGTGTCAATTCTAATCCACATTAAAGATGGAGAACAGGGGAAAAGGGTAGACCCTTAGAGTACATGTGCATGTACATGTGCATAGTAGTCAAAGCATTGTAGCTGAATTAGGCCTCTGATTTTCAATTATATATAGTAGTAGTACCCAGACACCCTAGAGTACTGTGAAAGTGTAAAATAAAACAAATACTTGCCTCTAAGGACCTCACAGTCTACTTTTTGGAGACTGGAAATTCCTGAAACAGCTACTGTTTCTGCTGACATTCTCATATATCGGTTGCCAGCTAAAAGGCCATTTTTTTTCAAATATAGCACATGACAAAATTCTGCTTTCAGACCTCTTTTGTAGGAAGCAAAGGAAAGTTTTGCACCTACTTCTTTAATCACTTCGTGCAAAAACCTACTTTTCAAAGTAGCAAAAGCTACTGTTAAAACACATTGACAAGGGGTGAGTGCCTAAAATAAAGAACAAGAATCTAGAAAAGATCCTTTGGACGTAGGCAACATCAGTCCCCATAGAGATCCAGTTGTGTATTACACCACCAAAGCTTACCATAAATCACAGGGCAACTTTTGCGTAATACCTCCTAGGGGCTATCCTAGAACACTACAGCAAACATTTGCAAACCTGGAGTCTGTGCACAAAGCCTCAGAGCTTTCTTCATAGCATCAAGGAACACTATGGCGAAGCCTCAGACAGTAGTGGAAGGCATGCTGTCATTTGGGGAGGTTTGTCTACCATTTTTCATTCAGAAGTGCCAGAGAGACTTCCAAGGAATCCAAGGGTTCCCCTGGAACACGGTTTAAAAACCTCTGCAGTAGATTAGAGTACATCAAACTCTGTCAACAAGGGCAACTACCCAGTCCACCTCATCCCTCTGTGCTGTGGCCTTTAAGTTACAAGACTGTTAATCCTGAAAGACTTTGTTTTCCATGAGTAAATTTTCAACAGAATGTACTTTGAATGTGTTTACTATCAATTAACACATACATTGTATATGCTTGTGTTGGATTCTCATGCCAGAAGCACCAGCATGGATCTCCTCAAACACAGGTTTTATTAGGGGTGTGTCCGAACCGGTCCGGCGGCCATTCTAAAGAATGGCCGAACTGCCGGACCGTTTCGGCCCTGGCTGGTCCGGGTCCGGGTGGGGGGTATGTCTTTAAGGGCGGGAGGGCTTGCTTACCCCTCCCGCCTCTTTCCCCCCTCCAGCACCCGTATTTAACAGAATAACGGGGCACTGGAAACCAGCCGCCCCCCCCCGCCGCCCCCCCCCCCGCCGCGAGCAGATTTAGCCCAAAAACTACCGATACCACTGCCGCCGTCGCCCACCAGCCCTCCGTCCCTCCCAGCCACCCGCCCAAGTCCTCACCCGATGCTTTGTAAATAACGAGAGGAGCTACCGAACAGAGCTCCTCTTGCTAGGAAGTCCTGCAGCATACTGAAGCTTTGCGCGCGCGCGCATGCGCGCACCACAAAGGATGCCAATCGCTGGAGGCCCGGTCTACCCGGCCTTTTCCCAGCGGGTAGACCGGGCCTCCGGCGATCGGCGTCCTTTGCAGCACGCGCATGCGCGCGCGCGCAAAGCTTCAGTATGCTGCAGGACTTCCTAGCGAGAGGAGCTCTGTTCGGTAGCTCCTCTCGTTATTTACAAAGCATCGGGTGAGGACTCGGGCGGGCGGGCGGCGGCAGCAGTGGTATCGGTAGTTTTTGGGCTAAATCTGCTCGCGGCGGGGGGGGCGGTGGTGGGGGCGGCTGGTTTCCAGCGCCCCGTTATTCTGTTAAATACAGGCGCTGGCGGGGGCAAAGAGGCGGGAGGGGTAAGCAAGCCCTCCCCGCCCTAAAAGGAAGGCCCCCCTTCGGTGCCGGTCCGGACTGCTCCGGATCATGCACATGTCTAGGTTTTATGTAGCATCTAGACATAAAAATGTGCTAACTCAAATGAGTATGCTGGCAGTCAAACTCAAGATTTTAGGAACTGCTCAAACTCTTGTTTGACTAAACTGCCATCCCCACTCCTTCTCTTTGGCTAACAATAGTATACTAAAGAGAGTGTGGAACCAATCATGAACCTGTATCTGAAGGATTATTATTAATAATAAACTTTTTGTTAGCCACCCCATAACAAATTGTTCTCTGGGCGGCTCACAACAGAGGATTAAAACATACATAAAAACACATTACACATTCAGTCATTGATTGATCAAGTGCAGTCAAGTCGGTGTCGACTCTTAGCGACCACATAGATAGATTCTCTCCAGGATGACTTGGCCTTTTAGGTCTCAACTTGGCCTTTTAGGTCTCTCAGTGGTGCACAGAGGCGTAACTAGGGAAAACGGGGCCCGGGGCAAGCATTTAAATGGCGCCCCCCCGCGCCCCCAACATGCTACATTATACTTAGGTTTTTCCTCACAAGCGCCCGCCGCCGCCGCCAAGCCAGGCCACTGACTGGCCGCCAGGCGCCAGCAAAGCAATGGGGGGGGCGCGCGGGCGGCGCGGAAGGGACCGCTCATGGGGGAGGGGGCGCCGACGTGCTCCCTTGACTGCTGCAGCGCTGCTGCACTGAGCAGGAAACATTTGTATTAACAAAAAATTAAAAAAAAATTAAAAAGAAATTTTTTTGTCATGGCGGCGCCCCCCATGTGACCAAAAAATATGGCGCCCGGGGCACGTGCCCCCCCTGCCCCCCCTATAGTTACGCCTCTGGTGGTGCATTCATTGCTGTTGTAATGGAGTCCATCCACCTTGCTGCTGGTCGTCCTCTTCTCTTTCCTTCAACTTTTCCCTGCATTATGGACTTCAAGGGAGCTGGATCTTTGTATAATGTGTCTGAAGTAGGATAGTTTGAGCCTGGTCATTTGTGCCTTGAATGAAAATTCTGAATTGATTTGTTCTATGATCCATTTGTTTGTTTTCCTGGCTGTCCATGGTATCCTCAAAAGTCTTCTCCAGCACCAAAGTTCAAAAGCATCAATACTTTTTCTATCTTGCTTCTTTAAAGTCCAGCTTTCATATCCATAGAGTGTCATGAGAATTTAAATCATAATAGACAAAAAAAAGATGAAAATAAAATACAAAATACAATACAAAGCAGCTTAAAAACTCATTTTAAAATTAGTTAAAAATCAAATCAAATCTGAAAACCAGAATTTAAAGGGCCTGGGTAAACAAAATGGTCTTTACCTGGCATCTAAAAAACAAAGTGATGAAGCCATGTGACCCACACTGGGGAGGCTATTCCATAAATGGGGGGCAACCCCATAATAATCCCCCAGCACCACCTTTTGGAAACGGGCCTGAAGGTAGGAGTGGAACCACCTCCAAACAGTGCCTCCCACACCCAACCCAGCCAGCCTATCCAAAACGATACCATGATCAATGGCATCAAAAGCCACTGAGAGATCCGAGAGATCTCAGTTGCACTCCCTGTCTCTCTGCATAGGTCATCCCATAAGGGTGACCAAAGCAGCTTCTGTTCCAAAGCCGGGCCTGAAGCCTGATTGAATTGGATATAAATTGATATGAAAATAAATTCTAACTGAAACAAGCAAGCCTCAAAAAATGTCAAGAGCATCCCCCCAAATCAGTATTGTAACTCAAGAGTATACATGAATAATAATAATTTAAAAAGCAAGACCAAGACAGAAATTCAGATTCTGAATTCCCAACTGTGTGTCAGGACTTTTGTGTAGAGCTGGCCCCAGTGGTGGATGACTGGCAGGGCAGGGTGGGGTTTCGGGATGTCGCAGGAGAGGGTGTGCAGGAGAGGCGGGTGCAGGGAAGCAAGATCATCTCCAGAGGCACTCTTGCCCTCTCCTCTTCCACTCTGACCCCTTCCTGTGGGAAAAGAATGGAGTGGCTTGTCACATGCTGCTGCTGCTGCCGCCGAGTCAGGCACCAGGAGCCACTACCAAAGAGAGTGAGGAGGAGGAGGGTGGTGGCAACACAAGATGGGTGCAGGGCACAGGTGATATTTGATGCCCTGCCTTAGGCTCCCCAAGGTTTTGGGGCAGTGCTGCTTTTGGGCTAGGAAAAATAAAAGGTGAAAATAACTCAAGGGTCATGTGTGAACTCAAGATATCCACCCATATACCAGGGCTACACAACCCTGGCCGTCCTGCTGTTGGACTACAACTCCCATCATCCCTAACTTTTGGCCAGTGTGTCTGGGGATGATAGAAGCTGTATTCGCAAGAACAGCTGGAGGGCCAAAGCTGTGCAGTCCTGACCCACAGCGGCTAGCTGTGCATCAGCATGTTCTGACTGCAGCTCCTTCACTGGATCAGTCATACGATTCCAAGTGCAGTAGAACTTCCCTCAAAAGATGGCTGCCTGTAGCAGCTCTGCAGAAAGACCTAGGCTTTGGCCTTCTTTCCAAAGAAGGCATGTCTAGGTCCAGGGGTGTCATTATCATTGAGAGAAAGGGTTTAAAGAACCCGGGCCCCTAGCTTCTGAGAGCCCGCCAGCTCCACCCCTACTTCGTTTCTTTATTATTATCCCTCACTCAGAGGGGCCTTCAGAGCGAGGGGTGAACACAGGCCACCTCTCCCCTAGCTATGCCCCTGTCTAGGTCAGTGACCCATACAGAACTTTGGGGCGCAAGGAAGCTGCTGTAAGGCTGGGCAACTCTTCTTCTTTCCACACAGCCACCTGCACACTCAGGGGAGGAACTGGCATCTTACAGATTCATTCTTCAGGAATATGAGGCAAGTTTCGTGGGGGTCTGCTGGGGGTGGGCAAGGGGAACAGTTAGAACCCCCAGATTAAATGACTGCATTTAGATTTCCATTTACATACTTTAGTGTAATATACTAGAAGAGCCAGCGTGGTGTAGTGGCTAGAGTGCTGAACTAGGACCGGGGAGTCCCGAGTTCAAATCCCCATTCAGCCATGAGACTAGCTGGGTTACTCTGGGCCAGTCACTTCTCTCTCAGCCTACTTCACAGGGCTATTGTGAGGAAAAACCTAAAAGTATGTAGTACACCTCTCTGGGCTCCTTGGAGGAAGAGCGGGATATAAATGTAAAAATTATATATATATATATATATATATATATATATATATATATATATATGCTCCCCCTCCCCCCGAAAAAATTTGTGTCGATGCCCATGGCAAGGGACCTTGCTAACTTCTCGTTCTTTCATTAAGAGTGGAACAGGATACAGCCAGCTTCCCTAACTCCTTCCCAAGAAGCAAGTGAGGTACAGAAGCAGCTCTGGGGTCCCCCTGTCATCTCAGTCTTTTTAGCAGGAGGCTTTCTGCCCAGCGGGTCATCTGTCAAACCACCCACAGGCAATGGACATTTTCAAGGGTTCTGGATCCAACACCTTCCCTCACCCAACTAGCAGTCTCTCTCTCCCCCACCCCTCTTCTCTTGGTGTGGCCCTGGAAGCTTCACCATAAACATCTCCCAAGCCAAAGCCACTGAGGGGCTGTGGCCTGATTGTATTATGTTCTCTTTCTCTCCCTGCCCCACCCCCATACAGGGTTACCTCGTCCTGCAGGTAAGACAAGAGGAGGAGGCAGAATTCTGTTCCCCATCAGCCTTGAGCATGAACAACAAATATGCCCTCCTTCATCCAGATACTGGTCATCATTAGCTTAAATGGTAGCTCCAAAAGACGATGACAGGGAGCCTAAAAGAGGAGCATAAGAATCCAGATCTGGCTTCTCTTCCCCTAACCCATTAACTTAGCCTATACAATAGCTCCCACTGCCCCCTTTTCATTATAAATATTCTAATCATGCTTGTGGCATGGCTCAAATCCAATGAAAGCATTAGAAGAGCAAACCAGCAAAACACCAGCGTGTGCGTGCGTGCATGCACAGGCGCACACACAAACCACTTGAAGCTAACTTTCTTCTTCCAGGAAAATAGCTCCCATATTAAAATATACTATTTATAATTCTCCAGTACATCCAGTACATCAGTCATATTCATTTTCAAAATCCTTTACAAAAAGAGAACTGCCACAGCATTATGAGGCACAGTGATTTCCCAAGATCTACCAAAACACCATCCAGATCACCAGAGTCACAGAAACTTTATTCATACAATCCCTTTTCATATACCGTTTCACCACAAGTAGCCTCTTCAGGCATTGTAAGCCACTCTTGTGAATGTTGCAAGATCCATCTGACCTGTACAGAGAGATCTCTCCACATCTACCTCATCCCCATACTTTTACAGAATCCAAATGACTCTGGATCATTCTATAACTAGTTTGGGCCATATGGACTACCCTCAAAATGAGAGCTCTTTTCTACAGCAATAGCTTAAGCAGGGGGCCACACATTTTGATGGGCCTCAGTAACCAAGTCGAGATTTCTGGTAGCCAGGAGCCGACTTCTCCTTTTCAGTGCAATTCTCTGCATGTCTTCTCAGAAGTAAATCCTGCTGTGTTTAGCTGGGCTCACTCCCAGGTCTTATGCAGTCTTATGTAGTCTTATGTATGCTTACCTGGGAGCAAGGCCAAACAAACTCTATGGGGGCTTGCTTCAGAGTGCTGACTATTCGTCCCCAGGCTTGTGCTGTACCTCCATCTGTACAATGTCAAGGACCAGCTCCAAGTGCAGGGCCAGGGTCCCCTGAGCTAAATGGAGGAGACTACATTGAGAAGAAAAAGCAGAATTCCTTCCCAGAGACTCTGCTCTTTCCTGTGATCAGGCACACAGAGAGCTTTTCTTAGCAGTGCCTGAACAGCAGCAGGATGCGGGCACTACTTGTTCCAGGCAGTTTTACAGTCATCAGTGTGGCATCCAAAGAAGAAACCTAAAAGGGAGGTGCTCTGCAGGTATAAGGCAAAGGAGAGCAGCACAGCTGGTAGTGTGAACAAGCCATCCAAGAAGCATGTCTAGATAGGCCAGAAGGGCAGGCGCTGAGAGAAGCACACGTGTGCCGGTGAATCATCCAGCATGCATGTTTGAGATGGACAAGGAGGGTGTGTAAACTGTGAGCTGCATAAAATCTAGAGTATGTACAGTAATCCTAACTACCAGGTATAACTACCAGGTATGAAAAGAGGACCATGGAACAAATACTATGGGAACCACAACATCTAAAGCTCCTGAACCATGACAGAAACTCCATCATTATAACAAACATACACACACACATTAATTGTTGATACACACACAATTGGCTTTTTAAAAAGTTATATTATGCTGGAAATAAAGAGGTTTGTATGTTGCTAGAGAGAAATGCCTTCATGATCTTTGTAAGCTTTCTCTATAGGCACCCCAGCCCGTGTGAATAATCTGGAGCTCATTTCTTTCCTTCACATACCCTCTGTTTTAAGGTTTCAGCCTATAAGTACTCACAGACACAGTTTCCAAGTAGCAATCAAGCCCTTTGGAGCTTTAAACTGGAGTCACAGCCCTGATTTTGACAACTCCCTCTCATCTACATCAATCCTATTTCATAGCAAACAACATTTAGTTCTTTTCCTCCCCTCCACTTTCTTAGTTTAGGCAAAAAGAGGTTATGGTGGGGAGGAGAAACTGGCAACATATCTGTCTTGCACTGAAAGCATGAAACAAAAAGAATACACAGCCTCTACAAAAAACAACAACAAAACAACAACACTGGAGCATGCCACGGCACCACACCCCAATCAGCACTCCCTCAGAAATGTCAACATGAACTGTATTATTAATTTTCCAAGTTAGTGACCTTTACTTTTGCATGCATCACCAATCTGGTATTATGAAGTCCCCATCAGAATCAAAGCTTGCTCTGTACATTTGCCAAGAGTCTCCAGCAAGCCTCTTCATAAGGTTGTTGACTTGGGTTCCTAAACCTAACCAGAACCAATGCAAGACAACCAGCTACAACGTTCTTCCCTGCCACTCTGATAATCAGATACTCCCATAATCCCCATACAAAAGCCATAGCAGCTGGGGATTCTGGAAGTTGTAGTCAACAACAGTTGGAAATCCCTAGAGGTCCCAGTTGCTGGGTGCGCAGATCACTTACACAGACGATCTGCTGCTCCCCCAGGCAGTGCAGAGTTGCGGGGTCTGGGTCATCCCAGCCCCCAGAAATCCCACAATGTACCGCACAAGAGCATGGTGCATTGTGGGGGTTCCCCGGTGACAGGCAGACGCCCCTCATTGTCTCGGCTCCAGCTGAAAGTAGCCAGCACTCAACATATGGTCGGTTAAACAGCTCTCACTCCCTTAACTTCATTTAACAGGACCATTCACAAAAACAAAGAAGAATTTGTGCTTGCAAATCTTTGCAGAATCCAAGGTTTCCAAATACTTACCAGGGATGGAAGGTTTTTGTTTGTTTGTTTGTTTGGACTCCCTTCTCCATAATATTTTACGTTCGATTCTCTATAATAAATGTTGCAAAAAGGGTCACATATTGAGACAATTGGTGATAGAAATAGTTTGCTTCTTGATCTAAGGTGGATGTAAAGTTTCCAGAGAATAGTGCCTTTGATAAGCGATCATGATCATCCACAGAAATGATAATAGTGGATTACTCATAGACCTGGTTTCACGTAATGGAAAAAGGTAAAGTTGTGCCATCAAGTCAGTGTCAACTCCTGGAGATCACGGAGCCATGTAGTTGTCTTTGGTAGAATACAGGAGGGGTTTACCATTGCCATCTCCCGTTCAGTGTGAGATGATGCCTTTCAGCATCTTCCTATATCACGGCTGCCCGATATACACATTTCTCATAGTCTGGGAAACAAACCAGCAACCTCTTGCTCCCTAGGCAAGTTACTTCCCCACTGCGGCATTAGGTGGCTCATACATGGTGGATCAGAGTACTTAATTATGATTTGGAATGCCCTGGGATCGAGGACATTTCCAGAACAGGTACAGGATTTTACCAAGCAAGGTTCACAAAACATCATTGTCAATCCACCTGTATTTTTCTTGTGCTTAGTACATTGCATTTTTAAACTGAGAAAATTCTATGTTCTTTGAAAATACAGAACAGTACCACATTCTCCTCAAGAGCAGATAGATTTTGTGGGGGCTTGGCCTCAGGTGGCCCTTCCGTCTAAATACCCACTGCTGCCAGTTTAGATTTTTAGCGTTGACCGGTTCCACTCCTAGTCACTGAAACCTCTGTCTCTCTAAAATTACAAAAACTCAGTAGTGTGGTAAATCAATAGGGCAAGTAGGAATGAGATGGAAATAACACAACAATGGAAACATAGTGGAAGAAAAAGGAATATGTTTACTGTAATAACGTCTTGAAAAATCCAAAACACAGTATAGGAGCAAACAGGGGAAAATTCAGTTAGGCAAGAGTACCGTTTAAAAACTATAAAAACGAACAAGCTTGGCTTGCTAGCCTTCTAATCTAAGGCTTAGCAGGTTCTGGTAAGCTCAGATGCCTCACTGCTAATTTCCCCGGCAGCTTCAGCCGGATCCTACGCAGTCTTCCAACCTTCCAGCTCACACCCCAGTCAGCTCCCCTCTCTCCTCTCCCACCCACTCTTTTTATTCACTTCTCCCCGCCCCCTCCACTCCTGAAAAGGTATACACAAACCAATCACAGCGATTTGTCCCTCAGGCAACCAGAACCTTATGTCTCTGCCTGGAGAAAACCAATCGGAACACTTAAGATACATTCCCTCCAAAACAGAGCAGCAACACTACTTTTTAGCTCAGACTGAGCTAGCAGAGGTTGCAACCTTTTAACCCCTGCAGAAGTTTACAGAATTCAGAGGGAACATTAAAAAACAAAACCAAACCAATACAAAGAAAATAATCCACAAAACACATAAGAGGAAGGAGACACTTCTTCACAAATTTATATAGTTTTAATGGCAAAATTTAGGTTTAAGGGATGTCAATTTTAAATCATTTTAGTTGAATTTGTGTAGGTGAACCAGCACTGTATAAGGCAACATATTTTGATGCTGTACTTCCACACTACCACCAAAAAAGCCATTTACGAGTGCCAATTTTAGTTCCTTTGAAATACATTATGTATGTTAGCCTGTGCTGTGGGGCAGAAAATTTTCCAAAATGAATAATTTTCAATTCAGAAAGTTTTCCATTTCTAATGATATATTGTTTTATAACATCATTTAGTAAATAGTTGGATATAATACCAATGGATATAATGCCAGTTACAGTTGTGATTACATTTTCTGGCTGACTGTAGCCTTCTTCTGATATTCTGCCTTTGAATTCAGTCACCATGTAGAGGTGGAGCAATATCACAGCTGTCAGCCCCACCTCAACCCTGTACCCTGACCTCTACATATTCTGCAGAAAGTGAGAATGGGCTGTACCATGCACGCAGAGTCTGTTCCCACCTACACTGGATGCATGAAGGTCAGGGGACAGATGCATTAGCCACAACCCCACTTTTATCTCCATGCTTTTGACTGAATGTGTGAATGGAACTCAAGAAGAGAGCTTATACACAAGGAAATATTTATATATCTAATGTGCAAAAATTCCAAATATTTGTATTTTAACCATTTTCAGGGCCTTCATTTCTTTTAATTTAAACCATGTAAGAGAAGTGCATGGAAGTTGTCCTTTCTTAACATACTTAGAAATATTTCAGCAAAAACAAGTTCCCAAATCAAACCTTGAATTTACCTGAATATTTAATTACATTTCTACACCACCTGATCAGAAATCTCTCAAGGCAGTTTACAATTCAAACAATACAGTTAACACAATTAAAAACAGTTAAAACAAATTAAAAGCCACAAAAATTCCCGACCAGTTTTTTTTTTTAATATAAAAGGGCCTCTCAAAGGCCCCTGCTGCTGTTAAAACTCACAGGCCCTGAAAGCTCTTCTCAGCAGCAGTGGCAGATCAGCTCTGCCACTCAGCCGCAGCCACTCTTCCCAGCAGCACACGCCCCAGCTAAGTGGTGGAGCCGAGATCATCCCCGTCGCTCCTGGGAAGAGTTTTCAGGACCCGCCATACAGGGAAATAAGCACCTTTTAATTTCCATTTAAAAGGTGCTTCCTGCTGCCCCCACACTTGCTGCTAAATATGACCAAGGTCTTGCTGCAGGCCCAGTGTGATCACCCCTGCCCAAGCAAACATCTTCAGAGGGAGAGAGCAAGGGGCTAAAATGCCCCCACACAGAGTGCAAACGGCTATCCGTGGGAAATGGAAAGGGGGTGTTTGTACTTGGAGCTTTAGCTGTGGCCTTCATGCCAATGCGGCATTTCTGATGTGATTTTTAAAAATTTCAGCCATTTTTCAATGGCTTTTACGCCAATGTGGCCTTTCTACCAGAAAATATGGTACCCGTTTTCTAATTTGTTCTCTCATATAGCACCAAACAAGCGGCAGTTAAAAGCTGCATTCTAAGGGTAATGTTAAAGCTTGAATTCCACTTTTATGCCTTTTGCTGAAATAACTTCATCACTAATAAGCTAAGTTCCCCCAGATTCCAAAAATGTATGAATGATGTTTACTGCATAAACACTTGGCAATATCAAGAGGCACAGAGCCCCTAAAGGCAACCAAGTCTGTATAATTAATGTTAATTACTAAAACATCCCCATCAGTGACACAAAGCATAGCAATGAACACCCAGTTATACAAACAAGTGGAAACGTGATGGAAATGTGATGAAACAAACACAGAAGAACTGTCCTTCATTCCAAGAGCTTCAGATAAAAGTTTCAGGAGATTTAATTTTTTAAATGCATGCACTAATATAACTGCACTGTAGAAGGGCTCAGCACCACTTAGCAGGACAGGTTGCCTTCTTGACGATCTGCTCAAGGGCTCAGCTTTCAGCAGAGACAAGCAGGAACTCAGAGCTTTGGATAGTGGATAACATTATCACCCAACAACATCAGATCCAAGCTCCTATAAACCTTGCTAAGATGACAGATTGCATGTTTGATTCCATTCCCACAGAAATCCATTATAAAAATCTTCATCTCATTCTGAATAAGGTACTTCCTGCTGACTTGCAGATACAACATTTTGCATGGGCAGCCACTCTCCCCTCTTCCTCCTATCCCTTGCCTCCACTCACTCCGTGAAGCCTGTCAGTCCCAGTAAAGGTGGCAAGTGGGGGAAGAAACACAGTGAAGAAACTCTTGGTATGCACTGCACTGGGGTGAGGAAGAGAAACACAGAGGCAGTGGTGTGAAGCAGCCCCAGCGAGTGGGAAGGAATGCGCCATTTCAGCAAGCAGTGGGCGGGGGGAGGATGCCAGGAACCAGCACGTTTCCTCCAATCCCGCCCCCCAGCAGTCAGTGTGCAGTCTTCCTGCTGCTGCCACATTTCTTACCCCACCCTGGAAGGAACCAGACCCAGCAAGGCTGGGGGCAAGAAATGGGGCAGCGACTGGAACTAGTCCCCAGAGTTGCCCTCAGCCACCCAGCGCAGGCCAACGATGGGTGGTGGCATAGCCACTTGCACCTACCAGACATAATTCAGAAGATTGGGGGGGGGGCAGGAGCTGCGTGGTACCGGATTTCCACCTGGAAGTCCAGGTGGAAAGGCACCTCTGGTCACAAATTTTTCGAAGGCATATTAGAATAATGTCTGTTTATTTTTTCCCATCAGTTAAAAGGAGAAAACAATCAACTCACACCCACATGTCAAGGGATAGCTTAAAATGTTTTAAGGCCTGTTTCTGCTATTGTGGTCAAATATACTTTGGCTCAGATACAAAGAATGAGACAGATGCAAAAAAACAAACAAACAAAAACAAAACTAGACCAGCTCTTCCCACACAGGTGGCATTCCTTGAGATTTCAGACCCAAATTGTCCAGGACTAAAAATTATTCCCAGAGACTAAGCAGAAACCTATCTATCATTCAGCACAGGTTGTTACATGTTTCCTCAGGCTAACTGCCACAAAGAGGTAGGCTGCCATATTAAAAAAACCATGGAAATTTTTATACAGTCTTCAAGGACAAATCCACACAGAGTGTATTACAATAGTACAACCTGGAAGTCACCAAGACACAGGACAAGATCACTCTTTTCCAGGAGCATCCGTGGCTGATAAATCAGCTAATGTGGATGCTTTTAATGGGTTCTTTGCGGACAAAATCTCAAAAATATTCGAGCCTGACTTGGACTCCACTATTTCTGCAAAGTGTATGAATAGTGTGTCCAGCAATCCCTCTTTCAGTGTTAGATTGGATCAGTTTTAATCTGTGATTCTTGAGGATGTGGACAAGCTGCTTGGGGCAGTGCAGCCTACCACTTGTTCTCTGGACCCTTGCCCGACTTGGCTGCTTCTATCTAGCAGGGAGATTGTTGGAGGTGGCCTAATCAAGATTGTAAATGCATCACTGAGGGAGGGTAGAGTGTTTGAAGTAGGCAATGGTTAGACCACTTCTCAAGAAGCCTTTCTTGGACCTTAATGATGGATAGTTATAGGCCAGTCTCCAATCTCCCTTGGTTTGGCAAGGTGATTGAGAGGGTTGTGGCCTACCAGCAACAGGCAGTTTTGGAGGAAACTGATTATCTAGAGCCATTTCAAACTGGCTTTAATGCTGGCTATGGAGTTAAGACAGCCTTGGTTGGCCTGATGAATGACTACCGGGGAATTGATAGAGGGAGTATGACTCTACTGGTTCTTTTGGATCTCTTGGTGACATTTGATACCATCGAACATGGTATCCTTCTGGATTACCTGGGGGAGTTGGGGATAGGGGGTGCTGATTTGCAGTGGTTCCATTCCTATCTCTTGGGTAGATTCCAGATGGTGGAGCTTGGCAACAGTTGCTCCTCAAAGCAGGAAGAAACCCCTCAGGGCTCCATTCTGCTTTTTAACAATTATATGAAACCACTGGGTGAGGTCATCAGGAGACTTCATTCTGGGAGTTATTGACACCCAAATCTACTTCTCCTTGTCATTCTCATAATCAGGAAATGGCCTTCATTCCCTAAATACCTGCCGACAGGCAGTGATGGACTGGATGAGGGATAGCAAATTGAAACCAAATCCAAGCAAGACGGAGATGCTCATTGTAGGGGCTCAGAATTTGATCTTCCTGTGTTGGATGGGGTTACGCTCCCCCGGAAGGAACAGGTACACAGCTTGTGGGTACTCCTGGACTCAGGCCTCACCCTAGTATCTCAGGTGGAGGCTATGGCCAGGAACGCTTTCCATCAACTTCAGCTGATTTGACAGCTGTGTCCATTCCCTGAAGAGAATGATCTCAAAACAGTAGTGCATCAGCTGGTAACCTCCAGGCTTGACTATTGCAATGCACTCTACATGGGGCTGCCTTCGTACATTGTTCAGAAACAAAAAGCGGCAGCCAGACTGGTCTCTGGGGTAACCCAGAGAGACCATATTATGCCTGTTTTAAAACAGTTGCAATGGCTGCCGATAGGTTGCCGGGCAACATACAAAGTGCTGGTTGTTACCTTTAAAGCCCTGAACACCTTAGGTCTGGGTTACCTTAGAGAGCGCCGCCTTCTACATGATCCCCACCGCACGCTAAGGTCATTTGAGGCGGTCCATCTCCAGTTACCACCATTATGTCTGGTGGCAACTCAAAGGCGAGCCTTCTCTGTAGCTGGTCCTGGGCTGTAGAATGACCTCCCAGCAGAAATCCATAGTTTGAGTTCATTGTTGGCTTTCAGAAGAGCCCTTAAACCTATCTGTTTGGCCTAGCCTTCCAGGGTTTTTAAACTGTTTAAAATGTTTCCGTTGTTAATGGTTTTATGCCATTTTTAAATTGTTCTGTAATGATTGTTTTTAAAAGGATTTGTGGGTTTTATTTTTATTGTCGTGTACTGCCCAGAGCCGTTTGGATGGGGCAGTATATAAATGTAATAAATAAAATAATAATAAAATAAGAAGTGCTGTGGTCACAGATGCCATCTGAGCATCTAGGAGTAGCTGTCAATCCAGAAGCACACCCGGACTCTTTCAGAGCTGAGTGCAACCCTATCCAGAACAGAAGCAGCCACAGATTCCTCGATTCATCAAACTGCCTACCATTTTACATCTTTCTTGTCTGGAGTGAGTTTTACTTTATTTACCCTTCTCCAGTCCACCCCCGATTCCAGTTACCCAATCAGGGCTTCCACTGTTTCACCTTAGATGAAAAAATGACAATGATGCTGAGGAAAGTGAGTCTTTATATTAGAAAGGGACATAATCTAGTCATGTAGACCACAGTCCTTTTCCAAGAGAAATAAAGAATACATCTGTTTAAGTGAGCAATTATGAAATTAAGGATATCTGTTTAAGGATACTAACCAACAACACTTACTTGAGGTCTAAGTGTTTGGAGCTTTTCAGAAGCAAGGCTGACAGTTACTGGGTATTTTCTCTGCCCACTGGCAGAGAAAATAAGTGGCTAGGAGTATCTAAAGATCCACAATATAAACAATAACACACATAATATATTGACTACCGTGTCATATTTATAATGTTTGACCTAAAAGCATCACATTTTCCCCCTGCGGTTCATTCTTTCACACTGAAAGCAAAGTCAACACTCATATCTAGATATCACTTTAAAACAAGCTATTGTAAAAGTGTCCTTAATATAACTTTTTTTAAAAACCGACACACTGTAAAAATCTGGTTTAAGACCTTTTTGAAAAAATACAATGATCCACCCTAGCTCCCTAACACAGCCTTCTAGGACCTGTCAAGTAACTACTAACTCCAGTCCCCAAACCAGCCAGATAGCCTAGAAGGATACTATAGTCAAAAAGGTGCTGAAAGGTCCAGGAGAAACAAGTTAAACTCCTCTATCCATTTCCTGATGAAAAGCAACCCAAGGCTGTTTCCATGCCAAAATCACTATACCACTAACCCCTGTATCACACAAGCATTTATGCATTTGCAACAAATACTTGTCCACATAAAAACAATGCATTTGTAAGTTCTCTCAGATCAGCAATAGGTTTTCTGCTTGCTTTTCCCATTATTTCTCTTTGTAAACCGCCCTGAGCCATTTTTGGAAGGGCGGTATAGAAATTATTATTATTTATTTATTATTATTTATTGAACCCCTACATACGGCAGGAACAATTACCCTGGCCATGAGAAAAGAATGGCATTGACAGTGTTATTTTGGTGCACAACAGGCATGCAAACTAAGAATTATTGTAAAAACTTTACCGTTTTCTTCAAGTCATAAGAGGCCTTAAACCACATTGCATTGCATAGTGGGAGGAGATAATTATGTTCTTGGGAGCAATGCATACTCTCTCTTCTCAGTAAAATTCCCAAGCAATTTTAACTTTCACAGTCCAGAAAAACCAACTTTTTCCATTACATTTCAACTTTTTGTGAAGTGTCACTTAGACTACAACTTATAGTTTGAACAAAGCAGTTTTAAGTTGTAGTCTATACATGTAGAGTTTTACAAAACTGTGTACAACATAGATATACCCTGGATTGCCTCTTACTTATGGAATGTGAACATATTTTTTAAGACTATCCATTGAAAGAGAAACACAAAAGCAAAATCCCAGTGCTTTAACTCAGCTTCACATCTCAACATGAAAGACTGTTACATGACTGTAACACAGTTTGTGACACGCTGCCTGAGTTCTATCTGCCCTTTGCTTTAGGCAGTTAGTGAAATGTGTTGGATATTTTAACAGAAGATGAAGGAGTCGAGAGTGAAGGAAGCACTCATACTAACCACACACTCATACCCCCAAACAACATCAACATTAGGGGACTAAAACCACTCTAGAAGTATTTACCCTGGCGAACAAGTTTCAAATGTAGCTGTCGTTTTCTTTTGGACCCACCCTAGACAATTACATTATCAAGCACACACTATGAATGTACACTTCACTCAAAAATCCAAATATAAGCAAAATTCCACACATCCACATTCTTAATCTGAATGGAGTGTAGAAAATAAATCCAAAGCAAAAGGTTCTTACATTCCATCCATGCCATACACTTAGACATGTAAAAGGTACCCATAATAGACATCAGAATAGGTGGATTCCAGCACTTTAAGCTGTAGAGCAAAACATATTTTATTTGAAGACCAAACACACAAGGAACACACAAGAAGTCAAGTCATCAAGCAGTCATTTCACAGAAAGAGTGACCCATCTAATGCTCCTCCTCAGACTTCCTTCCCACCTAAATGCCAAGGATGCTCAGCAGTTACCATGGGGTGCTCCCCCTCAAGATTGCAAAGATCCTTTCTTATTTGGAACTCATTGGGGCTTGCTTCTAAATTAACATGGTTAGGGCTGAGCTGCAAATATCAGAAAAATATATATAAGTGAGCACCAACCATTTCACACCAATATGTAGTTAGTTGCCAATCTCCACTATTACATAAAATGTGAAGAAGAAGGAGAAGGAGGAGGAGGAGGAGAAGGGAGGGAACACTGTCAGTTAAGATGAGTAAGAGGGACAGAAGTAAAAGGGGTGGGGAATAAGGGGAATTATATTGAAACCTAACTTTTTAAATAAAACATAAACCAATTTAACTTTCAAGACAGTGAGCAATAATCTAGAATGAAATAGTGACTGACATGTAACCAGGGAACAGAATGAAGCTCAATTCCTATCACCAGTCTCTCATACTTCATTCTATATGGCAATTTTTTAATACACATTCTACATCAAGAACACTGTCCTTTAAACATCATTGTAGTAATTATTATCTTATACTCACCCTTTCCAGAAGAATTCAACAATCCAGATTCATAAGACACGGAGAAAAGGGAAGAATAAACTAAAGGGGAAAGGGGGGAGGAGTGGGGGGGAGAACAACCACGTAAAAGAAGCAAGGCAAGAAGGGACTTAAAGGGGGGAAGGGGTGTGGTATGAAGACGAGTAAGGGGGTGGGGATCCAGGCTGAGAATGAATAAAATACAGGAGCCCCAGGTACTGAAGTGGCTTTTGCTCCTCTATCCCATCACTTTGCAGTAGTCTCTCTGCCAAAGAGGGAGACTATCTGGGAGGGAAGTTGGCGCTGCAGCTCTAAAGAAGGATGTGACACTGTAACAAGTACAACCACCTAGCCATGTATCAGCAAAGCGAGAGAGGAGGCGACACCAGCAGGAGCAGCCGGTGCACAGGGAGGAAGGCTGAGGTAACAGAAGCAGGAGGAGCCCGTGTTCAGGGAGCAGCGGCGGCGGCGGCGGCCACACCGCCTGCCAGCCAGCCTGCACAAGGCATTTAATAGGATTGATGGGTTGTGCAGTCAGTGACTCACAGACTTTGAGTTAGACACAGGAGGGTGTTGAGGAGGAGCCCCGCCCACCTCTCTCCAGGGAGCCTATGTCTAAGGCAGCTGGCACTGAGTGACAGTCCTGCCCACCAGTGCCTGGGCAGCTCCTTGCCCAGAGGCTGGAATGGCCTGGCCCCTTTTGCTCAATGAGTCTTCTGAGGACACTGCTGCGGAGGGGGGTGGAGGGAGGCTGCCGGTGGTTGGTGGGAGAAACTAAGAAGAGCGATGAGCGGTGGGTGTATGCGGAGCTGGGGGGAGCCGGTGAGGAGAGGAACGGAGAGGCGGGAGTCTTCTCTCTGGTTTGCGCAAAATGGCCAATCCAGTGTGCGTAATTGTTTGATAGGCGAGGCAACACTGGCCTATCACAGGAAGAGGGGGCAGAAGAGGGAGGTGAGCGTGAGGGAAGATTCCATCCTTGCCCCGCCCACGCATTGAAGTAGCTGAGTAAAGAGGAGGGGAGTGCAAGGGGGCGGGGAAGAGTGGGGCGTAGCAGGGGCTGCTCGTAAGGAGTCTCGCAGCGAACGCATACTCTGTGTGATGATGCATCAGGGGCTGTAGAGTCTGATGTATGCTTACTGTGGATCAGGCCCATTGACTACAGTGGGACTTACTTCTGTGTAATTATGCACGGGGTAGGGGGACTGTCTCAAGCCAAGGCATCACACGGGACAGGAAGGTGGAAGCAGCAGCTCAGGTGCTGCTGCTAAGGGGAAAGAAGCTGGGGATTGCACACAGGGGGAGAACTGACTGGTTTGAGGACAAGTCGATTGGCAAGAGAGGGTCAGGGACCCCAGAGATTTATTTAAGGTGAGGGAAGAACTACAGGTATCCAGAGATGGTGGTTGATTTCCACTGCATTTTTTACATTGGCTTATCTAATGGGTAAATAATGTTGTAGCCTATATTGCTATTCCCATGTTATTTTCAGTGTACAGATCTGTATGCATGTCAATATTTCAAACGTTTTCAGTGCATGTACAGCTGTGTGCTTCTCGTCTGTACCCTACATTGGAGGGGGCCTGTATGCAGGCTTTTACAAATGTATCTTTAAAATGAATGCATCTACAGTCATTCATGGGGGAAATGTACATGTATATCTGTATGCATGTACAGCATAATTTTGGAATAGCACTTATGACAAAGCTGGTTTGGAAGATACTCAGACCCATTCTCCTTGTATGTTTACTCAGAAATTGAGTTGATCAATGGACCTTATTCCCAAGTAAGTCTATATAGAAGCCTTTACTGATTCTTCAGTTAATTAAATAGATTTCCATGTCATCACAATCTCACTGCAGTTGCCTTTTTGAGGTATTAAAGGAACTATGAGAACTTGACATCTAATAAGGTAAAAGCCAGCACTAAGCATTATAGGCTATTCTTAATATTTTCTTTTTCATTGCCTATTATTGTAATGTACCATAACCAAAATAGGCAAGAGAGCCTTTAATTCTCAAGCCATATTATGGAAATTGCCCTATACCAATTAATCAACGATAGCTTAAAGTGATTAGACTTCTGGTCTACTTGCAGCATTTCTGGTTAGCAAATTGTATTATGATTCTTCCATGGAGTGAGGTTACAAGTTCAAACAACCCTAAAAGACTGCAAATGTTATCACTACTGTAAATGGAATGTGTGAATATTATAGAGAAACAAGAGATTCTTTTAAAGATAATGGTGATTACAGTTGTGGTTAAGTTAATGTGTGAACTGCTCCTGTGGGAAAAGAGAGGAAATTTGTAATGGTGAAAGTGAATTGCATATTTTGCTAGAAATTCTGTAACGTGACTTCACTTCTCTAGTGATCAAAGGTGCTTCTGGAACTCACTGTTTTTGTCAGTGTAGCATTCTGGAGGTCTCTGCGGTTGGGAAAGGGGTGTGTGTGATGGGCTGATTAAACTGTTTTTCACTGCCAAGAGAGCCTTGGAGCACGTGAAGAAAATGAAAGGCCGTACTAACTACACACAGATATTTGTTTCCTCCTCACTTCAGATTAACCAAACCTCAGGGATCAGGGGGAGAAGGGCTTTTAGGGTTACTAATGGGAATTGTGAGTCTTGATATTTCTCTTGTGTGAAGTTACACACGGATGATGGGATGAGCTCACTGGATGACAGGGAAGGGGATTTTTAGGTAGAGGAAAGATGCCCGTGTAGGAAAGCAGGAGGAGAGAGAACACTAAAGCGCTTGTCTGCTTAAAAAAGAACAGGAGCTGCAGTCAGTTACAAGCAAGCAAGAGGGACTTCTTCTGCCAAAGCATGTTGGGGATGGGAGTTTGCATTGAGGGGGAGGGAAGGTGTCTCCCAGGGCTATTGTGGAAGTCAGGAAACAAGCATGGTAAGGGAACACTCTGGTGGGTGGGAGGGAAGGAGCCAGCAGTGGATAGGGGTGGGCTGCCTTGGAAAGGGGATGTGGGGGTGGGGAGGAGATTGCCTGCTGCTATGAAGAGAAAGTGGGCTGTCTCCAAGGCCGCAGCAGCAGCAGTGGCCGAGGAAAGGGAGCCTGCACTAGAAAGTGTGCTTCAGCGGCTGGGGGTGAGGGAGAGATGTGTGGTTTTCTAGAGCGCAAGCATTGGCAAGGAGGCTGCTCTTTATGGCCAAAGCTCCCTGTTGCCTTCACAGAGAAAGCATGGACAGAGAAATCCTTTCCTTACTTACAAACGGTGAAATGGTGTGGGATTTGCAATGGATGCAGGCAATTGCTTGCTAATTATTGGTGTGGGTGCCGGAAACTGATTTTGAAATGCTCTTAACTTATTGCATATCTGTGCTAGCTGATGTAAATGGGCTGATTCCAACTAAGTTTGGAGCTGCTAACTTCTTAGTTGTCTGTAGAACTATTTTCATTTCATCTCACACACCCCCCCCAAATGATTGCTACAAAGGAATGTATTGGGAGGTCTATTCAATCCAATCTTTATTTGCAGAGAACTTGCGTTTTAGGTGGTATAGAAATGTATTAAATATTAAATAAATAAAATTATGGCCAAAGGCCAGCAGAGACATAAGTTTTGGGCGGTATAAAAATATATTAAATAAAATGGGGAGCTCTATAAATTATAAGTGTGTATTTCAGATCCAGTTATGGATCTGAAGCAACAGTTACGCAAACCACAATAAAAGAAATTGCAGACACAATTGGCACTTGAGGGTGGCATCAAGTGGATACACGGATGATAGCTTACTTCATGTCGCTTCATGAAGTCACTTGAAATCATAAAAGGTGCAATGGCTGATTTAACTATAAGCAATTACAGCTCTGCAAAATGCATAAAGCATAATGCATACCCTCTAGGAAGACAATGAGTCTAGCAAACACCATAGAGTTTTAAAAGTCAATGATAATGCTAAAATATTTAGTTTATCTAGTACAAACAAGAATTAAGTATGCTTATCAAATCCAGCTCTTGACTTCCAAGTGGCCAAAGAGGGCTACTCTGTTAATATATTTTTTCTACTATTCAGGAGGTGAATGATTTTTATGTTGTTCTTAAAAGTATGTTTGCACATGCATTTCCACTAAACCTGACAGAATTGCACACCTTTGTAGTTACCTGTGAGTAGACATACACCCAGAGCCTTAGGTATGTCCCATGGTGCTGGAGTAGGCAGTTAAGGGGTGCAACTTGAGCCTATTTCAGACATTATGCAGTATGAGTGTGCAGATACCTGTACACTTGTACATGTGTTTGTGCGAATGGCTGTACCTGTGTTCATGTTAAAAGTGAACCTGGGTGAAGTGAACCTGAAGCCTCTCAAATGCCTGGTACAGATAGGAAGTGTACTGTTGTACCTGTGTTCAGCATAACATGTGAATAACTGTACCTGTGTACAAATCTGTACTTTGTTCAACATAACATGTGAATGGAGCTCTAGGCCATCACAGATCTAACAACAGGTATAAACTCAGACACCATGTTCTATGACAGGGGCAGGCAACCTTGGTTCCCCAGCTGTTGTTGAACTACTATTCCCTATCATTCCCAGCCACTGTTTATTTATGTATTTATTATTAAATTGTGGCTGGGGATGATGGGAGTTGTAGTTTGACAACAGCTGGAAAGCCAAGGTTGCCTGCCCCTGTTCTATGATATCACTTTGTAAGTCTGTTGTCTGTCACTGAGTATTATTATTATTATTATTATTATTATTATTATTATTATTATTATCATCATCATCATCATCATCATCATCATCAATTTGATTTCTATACTGCCTTTCCAAAAATGGCTCTGGGTGGTTTACACAGAGAAATAATAAATAAATAAGATGGATCCCTGTCCCCAAAGGGCTCACATTCTTAAAAAAAACAAAAAAACAAGATAGACACCAGCAACAGGCACTGGAGGTACTGTGCTGGGGCTGGATAGTGCCAGTTACTCTCCCCCTGCTAAATGAAGAGAATCACCATGGTAAAAGGTGCCTCTTTGCCCAGTTAGCAGGGGATATGCCCAGTTAGTAGGGGATACAGTATACAGTAATTTAATGCAAAGAAGCCACGTTAGATACACACTTGTGAACCAGGCATCTCACTTGCAGCCTGAAAATACAAACTTTCTCCTTAGACAAGTATTGTGACTGATAATAGTTAATATGAATTCCCTGAGTATGGTGTGTGTGTGTGAATGTATATATACACACACATACACTATATGTCCTGCCTTTCAGGAACTTAGTCCTTCCTAGGTGGTGAACAACATTAATTAAAACCATAAAATACAAATGTGTTTGATCTAGGATGGCTGTCTCACAGCCTTCAAAGAATGAGCAGGAATATGTCTGGAAGGGGATGGACCCCTTTATCTTGTGGACCCTACAGTTAATGTTTTTAGAAAGCTATAGGCGGAGCATGATTTGACTTGGAATGGAAGGATTCAAAGTGGGGCTTGTAGGGCCCCCTGCCTTTTCTCCCATAATTGGAGTGCTGTGTCCTGTTTCGGAACAATATACCAAAAATCAGACATGGAGGTTGACTGATGCTTTTCAAATGTTTATTTCAAAGCATGGTGTTAAGATCATCGTTGATCATCTTACTCTGGTCTTCTAAAAGGATTCCTGAAGGTCAAATTAATCTCTCCAGAAGTTTGCCTGCTTTGTCTGTGGCCCATCACATGCCATACTGCTGCCAGTGCCTGGAACAGCTGTGCCCTCTGTGGATTTATCAAGTCGCTTTTGTCTGTTCATTTTCTAGTGTATAGAATTTGATCATGTTTAATACGGAAATCTGCATCTCTCCCTGCTGTTTTGTCTGTCAAAGAAAATTAAAGCATGAATAGTGAGTTTGTAGCTGGACTGTTTAACAAAATTTGAGTTATCCTCCCTAACCGATCTGTTAAGGAGCCCCTGGAGGGCCTGTAAAGCAGCTGCGTATTGGTGTGAGACTGTTCTGTGCTTGATCCTCACTCTGTGCAGCGGGTAAGGACTGACTGACCACAATCTGATGAGGATACATCATTTGCTTGCTGGGTAAGGAAAAGGGCAAAAGCTAGTAGGGGCAGGCGCGTAACAATGATAGGGCAAGGGGAGACAGTTGTCTGGGGGCCCCACTGCCTGGAGGGGCACCCCAGGGGCACCTCATGTGACTCCCCATTGCCCCCTGCCCAGCCCCTTAGCCTCTCAGCCACTTGCCCTCTTCGCCGTCTCTCCTGCTTGTTCTGCTGGCCCGCAATCCAGGCAGCAGACCAGTTGCAAAGAGCTCCTTTTCTCCCGCCTCTCAGCTGATCGGCGGGTGGGCGGGGCTTCCACGGAGGCCTCCGTGTAGGCCGCAGTGAAGCCTGAACTCGAGTAGGGCCCAAGCAAGCCAGGAAGGAGGAGGCAGCCAGAGTGTTCTCTGCAGCAGAAGACCCCTTGCTGCCCTGCTTAACCCAGACCAGCATTTGCCAGGTAGAGTGTGAACTCCTTTTTGTGGTTACCTTTCCCGCCCCCGCCCCCCCCCATATATAGGGATCTGCTTGCCATAGGGCTTGGATATGGGGTGGGGGAGGGACCGAGAAGTCTCTGAATATTTATTTTGAAACAGCTTGGAAAATTTGCTGACTTAAAAAAATCTATCTAAAAAGCCCTATAAGTGGCTTGTTTCATGGCAGAAAATTGCAAAAACTTCTGGAACAGTATTTTATTAATTTTATTCATTCATTCATTCATTCATTCATTCATTCATTTATAAATGCACTTATGTTCAAGTTGTTTTGCAACCCAGAAGGTCTGAGTGAGAACTGTGAAGCATGTGTGGTGCTTTTATTTTATTTTTCTTGTGTGTGAACTGCTCCCCAATAACTTGCAGGGACTTCAGGGTAAATCTGGCCAACATGTGAATGCAGCACCTCCATTCCAGAGGAGATGTGTCTTAAAGGGCTTTAAAAGCCTCCTGTGAAAAACCTCCTGCAATCAAACTTTACTGAATTTGTTTAGAATTCTGGGAAAACAAACATAGGCTCACCCTGCATGGTTGAAAGTCTCCTTTGCTAATCTGCAGCGAGGGGCCCATTTTAATAATTCATCTTTCTAGTGTGTTCTAGGCATTAAAAGTAATACAAATGTATAGTACTCAATGTATATCACTATATATTGTGACGTGTGCGTGTGTGTATTCAGTGAAATGTATTTGCAGGCAGCATACTTATTTTGGAATATCAGACTTAAATCCTTGGGGGCCTGGGGTGTGCGGAGGCCCTGGACTTTGTGGGGGGGGCATTTTAAAATCTTGTCTCTGGGCCCACTCCAACCTTGCTACGCCCCTGAGTAGGGGCACCACTTATCAGCCAAGAAAGGCACAGTGAGTGGCAGTACCCAGATGTCAAGTGGCCTCCCAGCATTGCAGCCACTTTTGTCTGCTAAATTTAAAGGGCCACCTGTTGAGAAAAGTTTAGCGTGAACCCCAAAATACAGCATTTTGAATTCTGCACCAGATCTTCCCATGTTTCAGCTTCTGCATGCTTAAAATAGCAAAGTTTTCTAGAAGTTGGGAGTAAGGCTGCCAGCCTTTGGTTCCACCTAGGTGTCAAACACTGTGGCACTCAAGTGGAGCCAGGGGAGCAAGGCAGGGGTGGAGTCCACTGCGCTCCAGGGAGTCAGAAGTGGAACTAACAGCGGAACCTTCCTAGGCAACTCAAAAGGCAGTAGGCTGAGCCTGGACTCTAACACAGAAAGCTGGAGTGAAACCATCTCCCCAGCTATGGTGGTCAGAGCACCATTTTGCTCCTTCCTGGTCTTTTGTTACCCTGCTTCCTTTGACTCCATGGAGCCTGTGAAGGACAGCTGTAGAGGAACCAGGCACAACTGCCCTGATGGTTCACCTACAGCAGGTGGGGAATGGCACCCTGGGGCCGAGTGTAATGACCTTGTGCCTTAGTGGGCTACACCGCTCAAGCAGGCACACTGCGAACATCTGATGTAGTCAAATAATTCTACCTTTTTTTAAAAAGTCAAAGGGTTCAAAGGTTTTTTTTTAAAAAACCCTGACCAAATAGATTTTTTCCCCTCCTGGTCAGTTGGCAATTCTAGGAGAGAAATGAAAGTTACAATCAGGTACAGCATCTGAGATACAGGCAGCAGAAGAGAAACAGGGAATAGACTTTGGGTTTGAGAGCAGTAATTTCATGGGATATGATCCAGTGGAAGTTAAGCCCTCTTAAGTCCCATCAGTTGCAGCGGGGAAGAGTGCATGCTTAATCTCTTAATTAAAGTCAATGGGATTTAAAAGGACTTAACTTTAGCTGGATCATGCCCAAACCAATTACTGTATATACCAATACTACTACTACATACCATGCAAACATAGACATTGGCATTCAAAAACCTCAGCTCATAGACTGTTAACATGTTCTGTAAAGATCTATTAAATCAGTGTTTGAGGTAGAAAAATGTTACCTTGTAGCAACTTCAAGTCCCCCTGAAGCCATACCCAATAATGCCTTGCCTTTATTAATGCCAAAAGAGTGACATACGATTTTTCTTAATCCCATGTATCCCACACTATGCAAGCCCACAGAAATGAAACAGGTTGCCAACTTATTAGATGTAGAAAACAATCATCCAGCCCAAGTTAAGCACTTTGAATCCCTATTGATTTCAGTCAGAGGATTAAGTGCATGCTCAACCGCCTCCCATTAAAACCAATGGGACTTAAATGTGTCTTATTCTGATTGGATCGTGTGTCAAATGAGGGTGGGTGTAGACTTAGCATTGCTTCTTGATTGTGTGTTCGCCTTGGAATGCTGCTAAGGTGGGGGCAGGGAAGCAGGGGAGAATCGGCAGGCAAGAGGGTGTGCTTCATCTGCTCTTGCCCACCCAATTCTTCTCTGCAAGTGCTCTCCCAATCCATTTTTACCCATTGCTTCTTGAGAGTGGGACCAAGACCAGAAATGAGCCAGAGTTGGCAAGGGCAGTGGAAATAGCCTGGAGGGACAGGGGCAGCTCTTCGATCAGCAGAGGCAGCAAACTATTGGGATGTCCTCCTGCCCCCACCTCTTTTTTTAAGAGACTGATGGGAAGGAGGGCCAGCACTGGGAGGGCAGCATTTGGTGCCCTCCCTCAGGTGCACAGAAGTCTTAAGCTGCCACTGCTATTGGGGGATGTTTGCAGGGAGGGGGGGTCATTGGCAGGCATTGGAGATTAGGCAGCAGCACCTTTCTGCCTGCTGATTCCCTCCTACAAACATTCCCCTGCAGTCCGGGCACCTTAGCAAACAGGGGTTTATGAACATGCGCTTGTCAATATCATATGTAGTTGTATCCAAATAACATGCCACAACAAGCCACAACTCCTACTCTTCATACAACAGAGGCCTTTTCCACATGCAGGGAATCTCCACATTTATGCTTCTAGTTCAGTGTTGTGGAATCCCAAATGCAGGAAGTGTTCCCGGAAAAGGCAGGTGTCTTCCTCCTCCCCCTGGAAAGCATAAAGGAGCCAGGCAGAGTGCACAGCCTGGGCTGGTTCAACAATCAACCCCCTTCATTAGGTGGTGGGGAATAAATGCTGGAGGCTGGAATCCCTGGTGTGTGTGCCATGAGCAGGGAGTGGGTGAATTACATAAATGCAGCTGCTCCCCAAAATCAGCACAGCTGGGGTGTGGACTTATGTGCCATTACTCATGTTCTCATAACGTGCTCATTATTCTTCATCAAAGCCACAACTCCTACAATTCATTAATAGCACTTTCCGATTTACCACTCTCATCACACTGCATAAAACTTTCCACATCTCAAACGAACAATTTTCAATATGCAAAAAGAAACAATGATTTTGTTTATCAGATTGACATTCAATATACAATAAATCTCCAAATGCTTTCAATGCGTAATGTGGCTCGCCTCGCAAACAATCACCTGTCCCTCTCTATTGACATTTATCCCTGCCTGACTGCAGCCACTTTGCAAAGCTAACAATCGCTTTTGGTAGGTCCTAGTGATAAGTTTCTCACTAATTATCTTTTTCTAGTGGTTTCGTATTTATATTCTTATTATCATGAATATGCATATATTGCTTTTCAGCAAAAAGTAGTTCTCAAAGCCTTCTACACAGAAAAAGGAATAAAATGAAAGGACCTGAAATATATCACATTCTTCATGGTCATGCTGTTCCAGCATGCAAAGTGGGGAGTCAGCCCTCACTCTCAGGATCCTGTTCGTTGTTGGGTCACACATGCATGTACTTCACTTGATTTGTCTACAGTTAATGACTGGCTTATGTGTGAACTGGCTGCATGGAAAATCATTGTGTCTGAGGTGATTTGAGGCCCACTCACTGGATCAGCAACATTATTTTTGAATTAGCCGTAACGCTTTTGTTGTTGTTGTTCCTAAACAAAAGGAAGAAAAAGATGTTTTGGTTAATTGGGATGTATTAGTGTGTGTACCTCTGATTAATTCCACTGATAACCAACCCTGCGAACGTAATTTGGATTGTAATGTGCCTGAACCCCACAGAAGGCTGGAAATTATTCCTTTAGACTCACTTTTTCTGGTTGATTGACATGAATTGAGAATATGATACATGGGCTGGAGAGAGATGATGGCATTTTGTTTTATTCCTACATAGTATTTCAAATTCTGGAGGCATATGCATAGATATATATGCACACTGATATAGATTGGGCCTTAAGGATTTGAATATTTGGATCCCATGGAACTATGTTTGCTGTCTTGGTACAAACTTCAGAATGAAGGTAGCATCCTGGCTGTATCACTTGCTGTAAACTCTGCTTACTTCAGGGAATGGCATGGCTTCCAAACCAATAGATGCCTTTTCTGGGGGAAATAAAGAGTGAAGCAGCAGCACTTGGGATGGAGCTGATCCCCTTTTCCAGAAGCAGGGCTCAACCTCAGAATCTGTTTTGAATGCCAAGACTGTGCTGAACGAGTGAAATACCTTAATAGCAAATGGCAACATGCCTCCTGTCCTAAGCATGTGCAGAGTTCTTTGTCTTGCCACTGACTGAGTATGCAAAATCATGCACATGAGCACATATCAGATTGGAGGCCAGAGGCTGTGGCTTCAAGTTGGTTTCCGACCTCAGGGCCTCCCTTTTTAGAAGCTACCGTTTGGAAGGTGTAGTGCACCTCTTTGAAATGGTCAAATTTCAGTGCTTAATGACCTCCCCGGCGAATAGCTTGACTTCCTGCTCAGAAAACAGAAGCCCAACATCTGTGCCGAGCCTTCGAATGTGAAACTTAGGAGGTGAGAGTTGATATTGTCTTTGGTGAAAATTCCCATTCTCTTGGCTGCTTTTACAAGGTTGCTTTTGAATTTAAAACTCAACAAGCCTCACACTGCCTTATTTTAATTCTCGGGGTCGGGGAAATTCTGTCTGTCAAGAGAGCGGTCTAAAAAGAATCCGTGTGAGGATGCTGCTGCTGTGCGGAAGAAGGCACGGATTTGTACGACGAGGTGATAATAAATCATAAGGAATGAAGCTGCCACACAGATGATGGAAGCGGGTCAATGGCAGGAGACAAACAGGAAAGCGAGAAGAAGAGACGACGGAGCAACCCCGAGAGAGACACCAGAAACAAAGGAGGCATCGTCGTCTGGTTGTTTACGATGTCAGTAAGAACCCTATTTTGACATGATTATGACTCCAAGGAGCAGAGAGAATTGGAAGGGGTAACGGAACAGACACAGCAAATGAGATGCTCTTACGGACCTCAGAGCAACTGAGAATGGTTTGGAGAGCATAATCATTTCATAGGCAGGCGACACGTGAGACGGTAGCTAGATGCTGGCGCTTTGCTTGGAAATGCTGGCAGGCAGCGCACACTCACGACAGACACACAGACGTGCGCGTTCTGTCTTTTCCCTCACCGGTACAGATTTCTGCCTGCGCTGTAGAGGGAAACGCGTGTCTTTACGGCGCTTCCTTTCTCCCCTCCCCTCCTGTATGGAGCAACGACAGAGCGAGCGAGCAGGGGAGACAGAGCGTGTTCTGCGGTTGGTGGAGTGCCTATAAATAGAAGGTGAAGTGTTCTAATACCGATCGGGTGCGTCATAATGCCCCTCCGAGAGGCTCGCTCGGCTCCCGCGGCACAGCAGCAGAACGGGGAGCGCCAGCCAGCTGCAGCGCCCAGAAGGTGATGCCGCCTTTGCGTGTGCAAGGCCAGAGCCCGGCTGCCCTTTGCCAGGCTCTGGAGCCAGTCCCAAGAAAGAACAGCTGCTTCTCTCCGCCGGAATGCCAGCGCGTGCTTTTTTGTCTCGCCCATTATTATGTTTCCCAGAGAGAAGGCAGGTTCACACATGCGATGGCTTGAATCTGTGAAGGGGGCATCACTGGTCTTGCACAAACCGAGCTTTCCGAGCGCCCTTGCATCAGCGTTATGCCGCGGAGAGCGCCTGGTTCATGCATGGAGCTGCCAGCCACCAAGTGTAGAAACTCCGGGCCTGCGTGCACGTGTGAATCAGCCCAGAATATCTGTAGGAAAATATCTGTCTAGCACATCATCAGGGCCGGATTAAGCTAGTGCGGGGCCTGTAGCATATGTTATAAAGGGGCCCTAAATTTAAAAAATGCACATAAATATTAAAACATAAATTATTTACTTGCATAGTAAAGTAATTCAATTTTTTTCATTTGCTGTATTTTGCAGTATGGGAGACCAAGCCACAAACTCACACTTACTACAACAACCGTGAACATTTATATTTTATTTTTCAATCAAAATTCTCAAAGTGGTTTACATAGAAAAATAAAGAGTGGATAGATGATTCTCTGTCTCCAAAGGGCTCACCCTCTTTAAAAAAAAATGTGGTAGGCACCAGCAACAGCCACTGGACAAATGCTGTGCTGGGTCTTCTCTTAAAAGGCACATTTAGCAGAAAAGAGATATTTTTTCTAATATGGACCAAATAAAACAGGTAAAGTTTTGACTTTAATTCCCAGTTGGAAGCCGGGCATGCGGGGCCCTCAAAAACGCGGGGCCTGTGGCAAATGTTACATTTGCTACTACGTTAATCCACCATAGCTCATAATTCAGAAGTGTATAGCTACAATTGAACAAAGCGGGGGGGGGGGGGATGTCTCTAGGCCCCTGAGGGATGGGGGTGGGGGTACCAGCTAGGTGGCAGCTTGCTCTTTCTTCCAGGCAACAAGCCTCTCTGTAGAAGAGGGCCGGAGCCCCAGGGGCCCATTTTCATTTTTTGTCCCAGGATCCAGTCTATGTCCCTGGCACGTATCACACAGAAGGGGTTCAAGCTGGAGAGAAAAGTCATTTGCTGTGTTCATACATTGTCATTGTCATTGTCATAAACAAAGTGGGCTTTATTAGAGGGGCAGGATATCTGTTGTTGCTGGATACCATTTTCCCCTGCTTCATACATGCAGCAGATGTACACACACAGCCTGTGGGTGCTCCCTGTACAATGAGCTACTGGATCTTAAGGTGCAAGTTCAGTCCCTTGAGTCTGGTAGGGAACAAGGCTAAAACGGCTCACCTGCAGAAACTGAGAGGAGTGTGAGGATGAGACCTTCAAGGATGTGCCACAGAGGTCCTGCTCTCATGGTGAAGCTGTTACCGACAATGGGCAGGATCCAGACTCAGTAAGTCATAGGAACCATAGGAAGCTGCATATACCAAGTCAGACCATTGGTCTATCTAGCTCAGCACTGTCTTCACAGACTGGAAGCAGCTTCTCCAAGGTTGCAGGCAGGAATCTCTCTCAGCCCTATCTTGGAGAAGCCAGGGAGCGAACTTGGAACCTAGATGCTCTTCCCAGAGCGGCACCATCCCCTGAGGGGAATATCTTACAGCGCTCACACTTCTAGTCTCCCTTTCATATGCAACCAGGGCAGACCCTGCTTAGCTAAGGGGACAAGTCATGCTTGCTACCACAAGACCAGCTCTCCTCTCAGCAACTAAGTCCCACTGAACTTAGTGGAACTCAAGTCAGTCATGACTAATTCATCTCATTGATTTCATTAGTGTTTAGTAATGTAGACCACCTACTAGGATCTATGTTCTCTTTTTGGACCAAGGGCTCCAACTCTCCTATCATGACCTAAAGGCTCTGATATTAGCATATGCACTGGGTCTATGCATCGGGTCGCTCTCCAAACGTCTTGTGTATGTACAGTTTTTCCTAGTGTTCTTTGATCTCATTAAGTAGTAGTTGACATTTCTTTCCGTGCACTCATTGCCAAGGTCTACTCCAGCCCTACTTTGAGGAAATATCACACCATCCATCCCTAAGGACTGAGTTGCCCTGGACCAGATGCTGCTGAGCTCCTCTCAGCTTTCCTCCAGAAGCCAATTTAAAAGCTGCTCTGTGACCTTTTTCATGTTAAGCGACAGTGCTCTGGTTCTACTGCTGTTCTGGAGTACATCAGAGCACATCTCTTTTGTATAGGCTTCTTTTGTCTCACAATGTTCTCCAACAAAACTCAACCCTTTTCCCCAACACCACTGTCCCATCCATGCCTGGAGACCCCACAGCTTTGCCTATTAAGCTGGTTCTCTGAATGGAACAACCTGTTTGTGGGGTTTGCAAAAGAATCTACATGGGGAAAGTAGCATTTCTGAGGCAATGGCCCTATTCAGACTTCACATAGTACAAGTGTAGAGATGTCTGTACACTCTGTGTTTTGTATGTGAATGACTGTGCCTGCATTCATTTTAAAAGTGAACCTGGGTACAGGCCCCTCAAATGCATGGTATGGACAGGAAATGCCCTGCTGTGCCTGGGTTCAACGTAATGTGTGAATAACTGTACCTGTGTACATATGTATGTATGTATTTATTTATTTATCAAATGTATATGTCTACACTTCACACTCATGCAAATGTGGAACATATTGTGTGAATAGGGCTAATCAATCTGGATATGACAGATGACTGTACTGCTAAATGAGCAAAGAGGCACCTTTTAAGAGTGGCGATTATCTTTGAGCAGGGGGAGAGCAACTGGCCCTATCCAACTTCAGCATAGCATCCCTCCAGTGGCCGTTGCTGGTGTCTATCTTATGTTTCTTTTCAGATTGTGAGCTCTTTGGAGACAAGGACCCGTCTTTATTTATTTATTCTTATTTCTCTATGTAAACCACTTTGGGAACTTTTGTTGAAGCGTGGTATATAAATGTCCATCATAGTAGAGGTAGTACTATATAACAGGTAGTCATAGGGCTGAGTAGATGGGAAGAAACCCTTGACTTGACACTGAGAAGTGTGCAAGGTCTGGGGAGAGATGAAAGGCTGTTTAACTTTAGCTTTCTAACTTGTAACTTTTAAATTTGGTTTCAACTAGGTCTGGTTTTTCATTCATTTCTATTAATTGTATTACTTTCATATTGGTTTTTATATGGTTTTGTCTGTTTACCTATTTTTTGAGCCAGCCTGTGCAGTGCATTGGAGGAGTGAAGTATAACTACTTCTAAGTAAAACAAACACATGTTGTTGAACCATTTGGGAAAAGTTACCAGTGCAATCAAATTCAGCAGATAGGTAAATAGAGAGTTGCCCAGAAAGTCCAACCGTGTGAAAGGTAGGGCCAAACGGGCTGCTATAGATTCTCTCCCAAGGCAAATAACAGCTGTAGTGTGGCCATTTTCATCAGGACCATGGAGCAGCAGTAAAGGTTTAAAAACCTTCTGCTTCATCGTGGTCCCAATCCTGATTATGCCTCCCCCCCAACCAGCCTGCTATTTACACTTGAAAAAGCACATGCAGAAGACCGAACCAAATATCACAACTGGCTTTGTGCTTAGTTTCCAAAAAGGAAACTTATAAAAAACAAACAAACCTGCAAGAGATTACTTAAAGGGAATCTGAAAGGACAATTCTGGAGAGTAAAATCTCTTTAGGATGATTAGAGGTTATTTCAGACCACTATAAGAGCAGCTCAGATCTCATGTATACCACAGATTAGCGAGTGGGGGAGTCCAAATAAGGACCAAATGGTGCCAACATGGTTGACAAGCTGAGTCAAGGGATTAGCAAAGGCATGAAAGCATCCTTGGAAAAGCTGAGATTTTGCCCAAAGGAGGGAAATTAAAAAAAGTACAAACTATGGCAAAATAAATTGACAATAAGTAAAATGGAGGGGGGGAGGAAGTAACTTGAGGAGTATATTGCAACAAACATTTAAAACAGACAGCCTGACCCCTGCTAACTGAGCAAAGAGGCACTTTTAAAAAGTGGTGTTACTTTTTATTTTTCAGTGGGAAAGCAACTGGCTCTATCCACCCTCAGTACAACATCCCTCCAGAAGCTGTTGCTGGTGTCTATCTTATGTTTCTTCTTTTAGACTATGAGCTCTTTGGGGACAGGAAGCCATTTTTATTTATTTATATCTATGTACAATGCTTTGATCAGCTGTGGTGGCACAGCGGGAAAGCGGTTTGCCTAGGGAGCAAGAGGCTGTTAGTTCGAATCCCTGCCGATGTGCTTCCCAGACTGTGCCTAGTAAATATATATTTGTAGTCACCTATATAGGGCAGCAGCAATATAAGAAGGTGCGGGAGGCAGATGCTCACTTCAGTGACAACGGCAAAGGCATCATATGGCGTGGGAGGAAGGCAGTGCTAAACTACTCCTGTATTCTACCAAGAAAACCACATGGCTCTGTGGTTGTCAGGAGCTGACACTGACTCGACAGCACAATCTATCTAAACCTCTTTGGGAACTTCTGTTGAAAAGTGGTATATCAATATTTGTTGTATTTGTATATTATTCGTTGTGGAGTTTGCAGAAGAGTCTGGCTGCCCACTGTTGGAAACAGGGATGCAGGACTAGATGGATCCTTGATCGACCCAGCAGAACTCCTATGTTCAGCTTCATATGTATAATCCATTCTTGGTAAAATAGCAATAGCAATAGCAATAGCACTTACATTTATATACCGCTCTATAGCCGGAGCTCTCTAAGCGGTTTACAATGATTTAGCATATTGCCCCCAACATTCTGGGTACTCATTTTACCGACCTCAGAAGGATGGAAGGCTGAGTCAACCTTGAGCCCCTGGTCAGGATTGAACTTGTAACCTTCTGGTTACAGGGCGGCAGTTTTACCAGTGCGCCACCAGGGGCTCAAGGTGATGCAGCTCTTTGAGCAAGGTGATGCAGCTCTTTGAGCAAGAGTAAATCACCCAAGGGGTTTTGGAGAACTAGGGCTGTTTCAGATGTTGCAAAACTTGTACATGGAAAGCATTTCCATATAGGAATTTTCCTGTCTGTAGAGCAGGCCTGCTCAACTTTGGCCCTCCTGCAGATGTTGGCCTACAACTCCCATAATCCCTGGCTATTGGCCTCTGTGTCTGGGGATTATGGGAATTGTAGTCCAAAAACAGCTGGGAGGGGCTAAGTTGAGCAGGTCTGCTGTAGAGTGTCATGTGTGAACATTGCACACACATGCAGAGTGTCAGGAGCATAGCAAGGTTGGAGTGGGCCCAGAGACAAGAAAATGCCCCCCCCCCGAAGCTCAGCTCATGAAGTAAAGAAATCTTAAATGAGGCTAAACAGTGGTAACAAAAAGCATAGTGTGTGTGTGTAATCTCCCCGCTATGTGCCACAATAGAACACCATCCTAAATTATTTTTTAAAAGGTTTTGTAAATTGTGGACGATGCAAGTCATTTAGTGGTACTAGAGAATGACATGCTGTTCTGGTAGCTCCAGGTCTTAACACACATCAATTTTGGAGGATGAATACAACTGAAGGAAGCCCGGTTTAGGAACACAGGAAGCTGCTTTGCACTGAGTCAGACGGTTGGTCTATCTAGCTCAGTGTCATCGGCCCTGGGTGGCAGTGACTCTCCAAGGTTTCAGGTCGGAGTCTTTTCAAGCCCTACCTGGAGATGCCAGAGATGGAACCGGGGACCTTCTGCATGAAAAGCAGGTGGTGCTCTGCCACTGAGTTTCAGCCCCATCCCCAAACCATGATCCCATTCAAGGATTGTCCATCACTGTCCTGCCTTGCACCGTCCCTCTACATGGCTTTAGCAGCCTCCCACCTCCCTCAAATCAAGGCAGATTACCTAACCTTGTGCTCTGCTAGACTACCAAGCAGCAGGTGGGAGGAGCTCAAGCCTTTGGGAAGATCTGCAGTCTTCCTGGAACACATTGCCTTCCCCTAATAAGGCCTGTCAAGTGAAGAGAGAGGGAGGAGGTTGCAGATTATTTAAAACATTAACCTTTGGTTAGGTCAGTGACTTTTGGGCAAGCTGGATTTAGTATGCTCTCTCTCCATTGTGCCTCCCTTAGATGCCGTTCAGAGGTGGCTAAAAAGTCTCCTGTACATTGATGTTTTTCCTAATCAGGATTTCCTCATCACTTTTTGTACTAACTTAATGGACAGTAGAGGGAGCTCAAGAGTAGTTAAGGCTTCTTTAGCAGCAGGCGTTTTTTTGTTTGTTTTGTTTTGAACCTCTTGCTGCTTCCCCCCAGAACTCGGCAATTGCTGCTAGGTTCTATTATTCAAAGAGATAGGGTATGTATGTATGTAAATTATATCCTGCCTTTCTGCATTAAAATAGACTCGTGTGTATATGTCAGCATTAAGGCAATGGGGAAGGGTCATAGATCAGGTGGTAGAACCCTCACTTATTTTATTTTATTTTATTTAACATGTTTTTATACTGCCAAAAACATACGTCTCTGGGCGGTTTACAACAAAACAAATGACAACAGCAGAGTTAAAACATTAGTTCAAACAAACCAATGACAACATATTTTTTAAAGAACATTAGTAAAAATAAATGACAGCAAAAAAGTTAAAACATTACAACAAATTTAAAATGTTAAAACCGTGTTTTAAAACAATGTTAAAATTTATTTAATGTATTTGTAAAGGTAAAGTGTGCCATCGAGTCGGTGTCGACTCCTGGCACCCACAGAGCCCTGTGGTTGTCTTTGGTAGAATACAGGAGGGGTTTACCATTGCTATCTCTCGCGCAGTATGAGATGATGCCTTTCAGCATCTTCCTATATTGCGGCTGCCCAATATAGGTGTTTACCACCCAAAAGTCACATCTGAGTGGTTTACAATAAAAATAGTACAAATTACTATTTGTAATGTACTGTTTAAAAACATTAACACATTAAAATAATTTTCAATTTAGCACAATGTTAAAACTGTTAAAAACTATAAATCTAATTAAAAGATGTGTCTTAACTGCCTTTTTAAAAGTTGTGAGGGATGGGGAGGCTCTTATTGCAACAGGGAGTGCATTCCAAAGCCTTGGGGTGGCAATGGAGAAGGCCCGTTCCTGAGTAGCCGCTAGATGAGCCAGTGGCAACTGTAGACAAACTGTATGAAGAAGATCCCAGGTTTAATCCCTGTATTCCGGTTCAATCTTCAGGAAAGGCTGGAAAAGATCTCTGTTGGAGAACCTGGAAAGCCACTGCCAAGCTGTTTAGACAACCCTGAGTGAGAGGGACCAATAGTCCGCCTCAGTAGAAGGCTGTTTTATAGGTGGCTTACAGCATTTTAAAACTCAAGAGTCAATAATAACCTGAAAAGGAAAACTCTGAAAAATCAGCTTAAAATTAGCATTCAAACAAGAAGGCAGAGTAAATAACGGTACCATTAAGAAGAGCCAGATTTTTTTTTTTAAAGTCCTCTGGAATAGAACTATTTTCACAAGCCAGACTGTGTGGTGGGAGAAGAAGGCTAGCAGGGGTGTCATTAGGGGTTGCCTTATGGGGCACAGGCCCCTAAGGAATTTTTCAGAGCCCCGAATCTCACCAGCCACCTCCCCGCTCCATGACCTCTTCCAGAAAGGAAGGGCAGCAGTGGGGGCACCTGCACAGGGCATGGGGGAGAGCTCCTAGCCTCACCTCCCTCTCTGCTGCTTCCTTCCACCTTCTCAGGTGCTATACTCTAATATTAGAAACTTTTAAAAACAGGCATAATGATTCTTGGCAAGGGTATGTTTAGTTTAATTCTCAAAAGAGTGGCTTTGGGTCCAGGGCCCAGATCTTTTAAGTACCTAGTGATGCCCCTGGTATGAACATAAGGGTTAACAATGGGACAGCCGTAGCAATCCCTTCTTCTTTCAGAATTGGCAGGCTGCTTTCAGCCATTGTGTTTTCTCTTCCATCAACCTAGTGAGGCAGGCTGCTAATATTCCTTCAACAGATGGGGAGCTGAAGCAGAGAGACAATGGCTTGTGGGCCTGGATTCCAGGCCACTTAGATGCAAGACCAGCTATCTGTGTAGGATGCTGGATTTCTCCTTGAGCTTCACTGGAAGAAGATCATCTGCCTAGGTCATTTTCCATATAAAGGTTGGGGCTGTCAGCTAGGCAGAAACTGGTCCCTTCAGAAACCCAGAATTTGCACATTTGAGGCTTTTGCAAAGCAAGCCTGATTCAAAACCATAACAGACTGTGGAAGATTAGCTCCCAAGAGCTGGAGCTCCTAGGAATGTAGTAGTCAGCCCAAATCTATCCTGATCCTCTTAAAGGTAAAGTGTGCCATCAAGTCAATTTCGACTCCTGGCGCCCACAGAACCCTGTGTTTTTCTTTGGTAGAATACAGGAGGGATTTACCATTGCCTCCTCCCACACAGTATGAGAAGATGCCTTTCAGCATCTTCCTATATTGCTGCTGCCTGATATAACTGTTTCTGGGAAACATGCCAGTGGGGATTTGAACCGGCAACCTTAAGGTGGTCCTGATTCTCTTACCTATCCCATTTTTCACTACTTGCATTTAGAAAGGGTATGCAGTGTACTAAGCAATATCTCTGCAATAAATGAATCTTGGGTTGTGTTTTTGTTCCATTAAGATACTGTTGTTCACAGAAAGAACGTTCTGAGTATTGAAGGGATTCTTCTCACAGAAGAGCAGCTTCTTCCATTTATGGAGCAAAAACTTTGGAGGCAACCCACTGTCTGCTGGTAAAGGGGAGGAGAGCTAGTCTTGCAGTAGTGAGCATGGATTGTTCCCTTTGCTAAGCAGGGTTTGCCCTGGTTTGTATTTGGATGGATGTCTACATGTGAGTGCTGTCTGCTATAAGTTATACCCCACAGAGGATGGGGCCTTATCTCAGTAGAAGAGCATCTGCTTGCATGCAGAAGATCTCAGGTTTAGTCCCTGATAGCATTTCCAGGTGGGACTGGGGAGACTCCTGTCTGAAACCTTGGAGAGTAGGGATGTACAAACCATTTCGACATCGAACTGGTTCAGCGTTGAATCAGTTTGGTTCAAAGTTTTGGAGACAAGCCCCCCTGGCCGTTCAGGGGTTCGCGAGCATTTTTACATTTAAAATATCTCTATATAAAATTCTCTAAGGTGTACCTGTGGCTAATCCTGTGTGTGGCAGCTCTCGCGAGAGTTCGTGAGCAGAAGCACTGTGGTGATTGGGCAGTGGGGATCCCATATGTAGATAGGGAGGAGGAGCCTGTGGCACCATGGTGAGTGGGCAGTGGGGATTCCATATGCAGATAGGGAGGAGGCACCTATGATGGTTAAGGTCAGTTGGAATGCAGCTGTTACTGGTTGGAAGATGTTCTTGATTGTAGAGGAGAAGAATATATGAAAGGACAGTGGGCAGGGGTATGTGAAGAGATGGGTTTTTAGGGAGGGAGGGAGGGAGGAGCCCCTTTAGGAGAAGGAGGCTGCCGTTGTGTGAATTAGATGAGAAAACAAGATGAACAAGATCTGTTAACTTGGGGAGGGAGAGGGAAGGGACGGAAAGAAAGACAGAGGGGAAGAGTGAGAGGAGGAGAGAGAGAAAAACGAAGAAGGGAAGAGGGAGAGGAAGAAGGAGAAGGAAGGGCAAGGGACGGGCCCAAACCTGTCAGTGACCTGAGGGGAATGAGCGGCCATAGTGGCACCTATTAGCAGCAAGGAAGGTCCCAGCCAACCACTGCTGCTGTTTGGGGCTACTGAGGCCGTTGGCGGAGGGAGGCAGGCAGGCAAGGGACAGGCCCGGGCCTGTCAGTGGCCTGAAGGGAACAAGCGGCCATGGCTGTGGTGGCAGCAAGGAAGGGCCTAGTCAACCGCTACTGCTGCTCCTATGGGAAGGAGCAGGAGCGGGGCTCGGGTGAGTGTGGGGAGGTAGGGCAGTTGCAGGTAGGCAACACAGCCACAACCAAGAGGGGTGAGGGGGATGGAGTAAAGGGATGGAGGAGTGACCAAGAGGGGTGAGGGGGATGGAAGCAACCATATGGAGGAGGACAAGCAGGAGTGTGGCTCAGGTGAGGGTAGAGAGATCTCTGAGGTGAGTGGGGCTGTGGCAGGAGGGTGAGGGTACTTGCATACATATACTCTGCATGGGTTAAGCTAGTATATATATTAGTACTTACTGTACCCCCTCTAGGGAGCTTTGAGGTCACAGAAGGGGGTCTGCAGAGGTTCCCCCTACCCCTGCCAACCTTCCTTATGTGAAAAATCACCTGTTTGGGGTATTCTTTGGCCTGTTCCGGGCCTTTCCCCCCTCATGGTAGCAATTTTGGAGGCTGCTGTGCATCCACAATGGGCCCCTGCATGGCCGGGTCATGACGCCCACCCGGAGGCAGTAAGTACTAAATAATTTTTTTTAAAAAACCGAACTAGCCTGGTCCAATTCGGGTCTGGTTTGGACTCAAACAGAACTAGGCCAGCTGGTTTTGTGCACACCCCTATTGGAGAGCTGCTACCAGTCAGTGTAGACAGACAGTACTGAACTAGATGGATCAGTGGTCTGACTCAGTAAAGCACTATGTTCCTAAGTACTTTTACTCTGTGTTGAAGTCATAAGCGTAGCACCCAAGCAAGGACAAATGTCCCTGGGCTCAGAGGGTCAGGGGCCCCCCAACAGGCCCCGAAGCAGACTGCCCCTGCCCTGCCCCACCACCGCTTCTTATCTTTGCCCCTGTGTGGCAGCGGCAGTGTTACAGACCTAACTTATGGTGCACACAACAATCTGCCAGTACGCCAGATTGTACTGGCGTAATGGCAGATTGTTGTGTGCACTCACACCTGTTTGCAGACAGGTGTGAGTGCACACAACAGCAGGCGCTGTGGCTGGGCCAGGCCTCTCCTCTCTGTCTGGCCAGCATGCCTCTCTCTGTTTCTCGCTGGCCGGCTGAACTGCGCGCCCGTGCAGTTCGACTATGGAAGTTGCATGCTCCTGACATCTCGAGCATGCGATGTCCATAGTCGAACCGCGCAAGTGTGCAGTTCAGCCAGCTGGCAAGAAAGAGAGAGGCATGCTGGACGGCTGGAGAGGAGAGGCCCGGCCCAGCCACAGTACTCGCCACTTCACAGGGGCAAAAATAAGAAGCGGTGGTGGGGTAAGGGCAGGGGCGGCAGGGTAGGGGTGGCGGCAGGGAGATGTTTGTTGCCACACCTCTTGCATCTGATGTGTGCGTGATAGGGGAGCCCCCTACAATGATTTTGTCCCTGGGTCCCCGGGGGTCTCGCTACACCCCTGGTTGAAGTATTTGCCTGCTCTTGCTCAAAGTGGCTACCAACACCTCTTGTATTTGCTGTCCCTCTGTTTGGGCATAGGGAGCATGTTTCCATTAGAAGAAGATGAGTTCCTCGTTGGACATTAAGGACATCCTTAATTTCATAAAAGACTGGGGGAGTCACACAGGAGAAACTTTCCAAAGCCACCAAGCGCAGGCGAGGTAGCATTACAAATGACAGTAAAGGCAGAATGAGTGATATTTCTTGCAACAAGGAGCACTTGAAAGGCAAAGCGGAAACACTTGAGGTAAAGTGAGAAGGGATTTTCCTTCCACTAAAACTGGCCTAGAAACAGCTCGTCTATATTCTGCCATAAGCAAGTGTTTGTGGCTCAGAATGAGGGGACTTGGAAGAAAAGCTTGCTTACAGTTTGTCAGGAGTGGCTGGTTTAGTGGGAGATCCTTTTCTGGCTGGAACCAGGTCCAGCAGATTCAGGGCCAGTGCATGGGAGTTCAGGAGCAAAGTCTGCATCCTGCTGAAGAAAAAGACCAAGAAGCACCACGTGGGTTGGGAGCAAGCCAAGGGAAAGCCAGAAGCTGAAATGTAGGTTGGGGCAAAATGCCTCTTTGGAACCCAGAAGAATGATGACCAGAGGGAGCCAGAGTGTTTGGTAGGCTTGAAGGAAGAGGGAAGAATTCCTAAGCAGGGAGCCTGGAGCCCCAAGCTGCGGATCTCTTGACTGTCAATCACCTGTGAGGTTTTGGCTATTTGTAGGCAGTTTAGCCAGTTCCAGAAGCAGCAAGTGCAAACATTTCCTAGCACAGAGAGTGAAGGTCCAAAACTGGTAGATGCAAAGCCCTCTGCCCTTAGTCTGCTTGCTTCCCTGCTGCTGGCCAGCCTGGCAGCTAGACTGCCAGCCCTGATACAGGGATGGTTTTCTGGATGGTTCCTATTTCATTCCCAAATCCAAAAGTTGCCACCAGCACTGATCACTGTTCCCCGCAAATTGCCTTCTCATCTGCTCCAACCTTCTGGCTTTATGACTCAATCAATATTTTGGTTGCTTCAAGCAATGCAGCTACTGTAAATTTGGCCTCAAGTGGTTGTGTGAGATGTATCCACATTTAGTTAGCTATGGAAGCATCAACTAATGAAATGAGTTGTTGAGTGCTTTTAATTCAGAAGATTTCTTTGGCAGGCTACTTGTGAGATGTTTATTTTAGCTGTTATCACAGAGCAGTCGACCACTGAAACACAATAGCTACAAGTACCATTACACATGATTAATTCTTTGCAATGAGGGCTAAGATAAACATCCGGAGCCTGATTCTCCACTGTTGTCCAACCCATTGAAGAGCTATTTATACCTGCACAAAGCAAAATGTGATCCGCTAATCCCTCCATGCCACAAGTAGCTTCTACATATCCTCTCTTCAGCTACATAAGGAGTGGCTTCTGTACACACATGCACACACTTCACCCTTGGCACTGTGGCAGATTGGACCCAGAAGCAAAGTGGTCTGATGCCAACTGGCTTTGGACTCGGGTAAAATGGGGCAGTGACCCGCTCCTGCTTAATCTACAAAGGCTTCATCAGGGCCAGGCATGCACAGACGTAACATTCTGTGCTAAGGCAACTCACATTCTATACCAAACAAGTTGAATTCTGTAACCTCAATAAATGAAGCAAATTTTATTTGTACACATTTGCATGCAATATGCTTATATTGGCATAGATATCTTCAGTTCACTTACTTTTATTCTGCTTCTCTGCTAGCTATAGGGAGGGACAATGAGCTACTGTATTTACCTGAATCCAAGATTAGGTTTCCCCCCAAGTTCTGTGATGTTAGGAATCAGGGCAGTTGTCTTAAATTCATTGTCCTCTTCCTTTCAGATAAATATAGGGTTAACCTGTATTTTTAAAGGGCCATCTTGAATTTAGAGTAGTCTTTGTTTTGGGTAAATATGGTATGCAGGCACTGAATATGGTATGCAGGCTGTTCCCTCATATAATGTAGCAGAACAGGAGAGCCAATAACTAAACATCCAACTTTTGAGAGTGTCGCAATAAGCAGGAGTCACAGCTCAACCATACTGCAGAGGAGGACTCCTTCACTCCCCATAATTAATGGGTGGAGCACTTCTCATCTCTGTAGTAAAGTCCACAGGGAAACTGTAGGATTTCTTCCCTCCCCTCAAGGATGCAGTAGGATTTGCTTTGTCCTGCCTCTTCTCAAGCTGAGCTTTATTTTACATCAGTACACTGGAAGCTCCCATGGTTTGTGGTAAAGGAGGAGAAGGCGGTGTTCCTGTGGCATTTCACAAAAGGACAGAGATCATGAAAACATAAACTATTACTCAGAATGGAGAGTAAATTGCAGCTACCTCTTGCTTACAATAAGACCACACTCATACCTCCGATGAATCAATTTTGCATGGCCCTTTGTTTTTCTTCTTCCACGAAACTGCAGTGATGATAATATCACCCTGAACAGGGGGAGAACCATGGTTTCTATTCAGCCCAGCACAGCATCTCTAGTCTAGTGGCTGTTTCCTGGTGTCTTCCTTATCTCTTCTTAGATGGTGGACAGAGAACCATCCTTTCATTCTAGTCAATTTTTTTTTTGGCTATGAAAACAGCTTTGAGAACTTTTTTAAAACTGAAAAACAATAGTAATAATAAATAATAACAATAATTAATTAATAACAACAACACTTGAATTGGCTCTCTAATTCCCTTGGCATTACACACACAACAGTAAGCTTTGCAGGAGTTTTGCCTTTGCAAAAGAAATCTAAAACATGCCTCATATCCTTTGAGAAGAGTAATTTTATTATAGCCATCAGATCTGTGGCATTTTTATGGTGATGATGCAGCAGGTGCTTTGAATTCCAGGCTCCAGAATTCTGGAGTTTTACAACTTATTTATCAGATGAAATAGCTTGGGAGAGTTTGTAGCCCAGAGGTGAACCCCCCCCCCCCCCGCTTTGGGCAAAAAAGTTGACAACAAGAACTTGATAACATTTGGGTTGAAGAATGTTGTTCAGATCTGTGCATAATGGGAACGTATGGCGAACACCAAGATTTATTTTACTGTATTTAGACTTTTATAGTATTGGGGCATATTTTTAAAATTTTAAAAGAAATGATTCAACACTATAGTGATTTCAATCACAATCCATTCTGTAACAAAGCTCTCTTATATCCATGGGCTGTGTGTGACAATGTTTGGCCATAACCTGAAAGTCCTTTGAAAGACTGCATACTCTCATTAACACATCTTGGTGCAGTTTCCTGAAGGACTTGATCCAGTCTTGATACAATTAGGGGCGGGGGGTGCTGCTGGGTCAGAGAATGGCCATGCTCTTCTTCCCTTGCAGACCAAGAGACCTATCCCAACAAGAAAAAAATCATTGCTCATGTGCCTAATCTCCTAAACCCACTTTCCCTGCTTGATGTCCTAAGCACCTTATGATAAAGCCAGTGGATTTACCCACAAAGAAGAGGACATATTCCTTGAATGTGGGTCAGCTGGTGATAGGAAAGGAGCGGGAAACTACAGTATAGCCCTTAGTAGATCTACTTGCATGGAAAGGCTATGGCCTGACGTGATCCAGCAAGCTGTTGTTTGTCATCCACAGAGTTTGTGAGTAAGCGCCCCAGTCATTCCTAGGCACTCACTAGTAATTACTATATGGACAAGAAGAAACACAGGAAGTTACCAGACCATGAAGAGAAACTTGGTTAACAGTCAGGTTTGGGGACTAATTCTGTTTTGTGTTGGAGATGGAGTTTCAGTGCATCGACCTTTTGCACCAACTATCCTAATGATCACTAGAGGCATTGGGAGCAGAGGTAGCTAGTGAGGGTCTCCTTACCTGTCCCTGCTTGCCTCTACTTTTTGACCCCTGCCTTGGCTCCTCAGATACTTCCTGTAGTGAGTCAGTCCTCTTCCTTTCCTCCTAGAGATGGAAACATCTCTCTCTCTCCCTACCTATTCATTAATTAGCTGATGGATCGTATAAGTCTTTCCTATCTCAAATGTACTTCACCAATAAATCAATTTCGTTTATACTCTACAGTGATCTCCATGTGTGTTACTTAAATATCTGCAACAACCAAACTCTGCACTCTGTAACGGGAGTGGTAGCTTCCTTGGTGCTTTGCTAAATAATCACAAACTCCAACATTTTGGTCACACTGGTGGGTAATATGCATTGAAAGAAGGACAGGAAGAATTCTCTTGGTTCTATCAACTGCACTTGATACCATTGACTATGGTATCCTTCTAGATGATCTGTTTGGGTTGGGAGTGAGAGGCACAGTGCTTAGCATAGTATCATTCCCACCTAGCAGTAGGTGGTGCTGGGAGCCTGTTATGCTCTTGGGAGCCCTTAAGATCTTGGGGAGGGGGCACAGAATTCAATATGGTCTCCCATGCCATTTAACATTGATGTGCAACTATTGGGTTAAGTCATCTGGAGATGTGTGGGTGAGGGTCCATCAGTACACTAATACCAGACTTTCTTTCCCCTTTTCATTGGATCCAGGTGTGGTGGAGTTCCAGAGTAAGAGATTCTGAGGGCTGTGATGAGCTGGATGAAGCTGAATAAACTCAAGCACAATCCAAATTAGACCAGAACAATTGAGCAATTGCCTGTTCTGGATGGGCATGCATTCAATAAAATAATGTGCAGTCTGAAGGTGCTCTTGAACCAAGGCATTATTGCTGGATGGTCCGGTAGTAACTGAGAGGGGTGGGGCCATAACATAGTGCTAGGGGCTTGCTTGCATGTGGAAGGTCCCAGGCTTCTCTAGGTACAGCTGGGAAAGACCCTGGATGCTGGCAGTTTGTGTAGCTAATACCGAACCAGTTGAAACAATTCTCTGACAGTATAAAAGTAAAGTGTGCCGTCAAGTCAATTTCGACTCCTGGTGCCCACAGAGCCCTGTGGCTTTCTTTTGGTAGAATAAAGGAGGGATTTATCATTATCTCCTCCTGCGCAGTATGAGATGATGCCTTTCATCATCTTCCTATATCGCTGCTGCCCGATATAGTACCAGCGGGGATTCGAACTGGCAACCTTCTGCTTGTTAGTCAAGCCAGGTAACTTCATATATTCAGTGCCTTTTACCAGCAGTGGCAGATACATCACCTGTATGGTCTAGGAAAGCAGAGACCTAGTCAATACCTTTAATGCCCTGATAATTTTCAGATTGGATCACTGTAATAGGCTGTACGTGGAACTGTCCCCTGAAAACAGTCCAGAAATTCAGCTGGTCCAAATGCAGCTGTTAGCCAGTGCTAACTGAGCAAATAGGCACCTTCTCTTTATTATAAGAGAATATTTATATTATAAAGAGGTGATTCTCTTTATTTAGCAGGGGGAGAGCAATTGGCCTGATCCATCCCCAGCACAGCATCCTTCCAGTGGCTGTTGCTGGTGTCTGTGTTATGCTTCTTTATAGATGGTGAGCCCTTTGGGGATGGAGCCATTTTATTAATCTAATTTAATTTAATTTAATTTAATTTAATCTAATTTAATCTAATTTAATTTAATTTAAAAAATTGAAATACTGCTATACCGCCCAAAACATGTGTCTCTGGGCAGTTTACAATTAAAATCATTTAAAACATTAAAACATTGAAAACCCAATATTAAAAATATTAAAACTATAAATCTAATTAAAAGCCTGGGTGAATAAATGTGTCTTCAGTACCTTTTTAAAAGTTGCCAGAGATGGGGAGACTCTTATTTCAACAGGGAAGGCATTCCCAAGTCCAGGGGCAGCAACAGAGAAGGCCTGTTCTCAAGTAGCAGCCAGAGGAGTTGGCAGCTAAGGGTGTGCATGGAACCGGCTGGTTCAGTCCGGCACCCCCGTGTACTCCTCCAGTTTGGTATGCGGTTTTTTGTTGTTGCAAACTACACACACACACACACACACACACACACACACACACACACACACTATATATATATATATATAAAACTTGCCCCCTTTGGGGGAGTTGTTGGAGGTGGTGGGGGGAGTGTCTGCAGATTTTCCCCCTCCCCCCGCCAGCCTCCCTTATTGCCGCCACCAGCTGTTTGGCCAGCTCTTCAGCCTGGATCATGTAGCAGCCAATTGCACAGGCGTGGTGGCCTCTGAAATGGCCAATGTGCCGGAGGGGGAACTCCCGAACGGGCCAAAGAGCCATGGCGGCAATAAGGGAGGCCAGTGTGGGGAGGGAGAACCTCCATGGATGCCGCCGCTGTCTCCAACAACTCCCCCAAAGGGGGTAAGTTAAAAACAAACAAACCCCCAAACACGAACCCCCCAAACAGTCGGCATCGAACCTGTTTGCACATCCCTATTGGCAGCAACCGCAGATGAACCTCTCCAGATTATCTTAATAGGCAGTAGGGCTCATGGTGAAGAAGACATTCTCTTAAATATCCAGGGCCTAAGCTGTTTAGGGCTTTACAGGTAATAACCAGCACCTTGTATTTTGCCCGGAAATGCATAGGCAGCCTCTGTAGTTCTTTCAACACAGGAGTAATATGGTCTCTTCTAGATGACCCAGGAACCATTCTAGATGACCCAGAGACCAACCTGGCTGCCACATTCTGGACCAACTGCAGTTTCTGGACTATGAACAAAGACAGCCCCACATAGAGTGCATTGCAGTAATCCAGCCTAGAGGTTACCATCATATGTACCACTGTTTTGTGGTCATTCATCTCAGGAAATGGATGTAGCTGGCATATCAGCCGAAGCAGATAAAAAGCACCTCTGGCCATGTGTTGGCAGTGTTTCCCAAGCAGGGTTGTATGAAACCTTTGGGTTTCATGAGTATCCCACAGGAGTTCAACAAAAATTTACAACTTTCCATCTCGGGCACTTTCTTTTACCCTCTTGTGCCAATCAGTCACAATACTGTATGTATTATTTAGTCCAAGCATTTGCCTTTTGCATTTTGTAATTGTTATATAAATTGCTTATTACCAGTTTTTACTCCTCCCTCCCTCCTTCCTTCTTTCCTTCTATTGCATAGAGGGCAGGGAGAGAGTTCTGTGGGATATTACAATGTATTATGGGTCTCTACAAATGAAAAAAGTCACTCTCCCTGGTCTATCATATCCACTAGATTCCTTAAGAAGAGACACCTTCATTGTAGCTATCAGCTTTGTGGCACCTTTATGGCTATAGTTATCAGAGCAGGGCCTTCTCTGCAATGATGGCCCTGATGTGGTAGGCAGAAACTTGCAGTCTTCTCCTTTCACTTTGCTCCCTTTCCTTACCTGCTTGGCTATTTTAACTTTTCACAATCAGGCTATGGTACTTGAAAACATAGGGAGAGGGAGTGGGGGAAGTGTCTGTCTTGTTGTGGGTTCTAAGGAGTTTTTTTCCTTAAGGATATTGTTAGCTACCTTGTGAGCTTTGAAATACAGGTTTAAAATGGAACTAATATATAAACTTCTATATTTTAAATCTAGAAAATGGATTTTATAATGAACCAGCTTTATATGGCTAAACTTGCTTACATATCTGGGTTTGAACCAGATATCTGAACTTTTTCGGAATTAACAGCTCATTTTTAGAAGAGAATGTTGTGATGAGGAATAAAAGAGGGTGAGTGTGAGGAATAAAAGAGGACAACCAGTGAGGTGTGTAAGTTATGGACAGGGAAACATGAGTAGAAACTTTAAAAAGAGGGACGTCAAGCAGGACACCAAAGCAGAGGTGTCTGGAACCCACACCTTCTGGCTTGAAAGCCCAGATATGAAGCTGTAGAGATGATGGCAATTACTCTGCACGTTCTCAGTGGCACTTTGATTTACTACATATTCTGTGCATTGAAGTCCTTGCATTTAAATGAATTTTGAGCACTGGCTCAGTTGCTGATAACCAGTATTAATTTGCTGTAGGTGTTGGTGGCTAAGGACCATTTCTGATGTTCATAGGAAACAGTGGATGATTGCAAAAGCAAGTGAATACTTACATGTATAAATGGGCCTTCAGAGAAATAATACCATAGATAAAGCTTTCATAGCTCTTCCCATCACTTCAAACACAATAGTTTTCAGGAGAGCTGGCTCACATGTTTAGCAGTCAATGGACGCAAGTGCAGTAGTCCACTGTAGACAGAAATCATGCATCGTACATGTCTGTGTAAACCAGGCCAAAGGCTGTAACTTATATCACCAATAAGCATCAGCTTGTGCCTGTACACCTGGATTACAGATGGCTAGAAAATTGTACATTTTACCAAAATAAACACTCGTTAAAAAAAGAAAATGTTTCAGCCAACATAATCATTTTTTTCACATGAACAATCCCAGGCTCCCTTCTCACACAAGTTATGGTTTACAAGAAAAGGATATTTCCAGATGCCCAAGTCACAAACGCAAATATTTTGCGCCTCCGATTGGGATGTTTAACCCAGCTTTATAGAAAGTCTCTCTTGCTGCCTTGTCCCTTTTTTCCACTGGACTAGAACAGTGCCTAACTGTTTAACTTGTGGTTAAGGATTATTTGTGTAGGGCACTTCTGTAGGTAAAGTGTCATGTATTTGGCACTGTGCCAATAGAACACTGTGTAGGAGCTCTGGTTACAAATGGCAGCTGGATAACATAACAGGAAATGTGCGGCTTGAAGTTATTCCACTGGAAAGATTAATTATTTGGAAAAATAGCTATGCAGCAGCCCTAATGTATTTCTGGAGCAAAGGCAAACGGCACCATTTTAAAATGCAGGAGACAACAGAACCATTTTGGAAATCACACTTTCACAAACAACCCACTTTTCTCTTCTGAAGCGGTGCACATTGGTCTAGAAGTGGGCACTCTTCTACATTCCAAGCCTTTGAGATGGAGCCATAGGCAAAACTAGTGGGGGCAGCCAGGGCACTTGCCCTAGGCTCCACTGGGGGTGGGTGGGTGCCAGTGCCATGCTGCCCCCCCACCCCTCCCAAATTCATGGATTTTTTTTTTAATTTTTTAAAATAATACCTGTAGTCCCTTCGGGGGTTTCCTAAGGGCCATGCGGGTGTGTGTGTGTCTGCAAAGGTTCCCCTTCCCCCCCCCCAGCCTTTTGGATTACTGCCACAGCCTGTCTGGGGCTAATTTTCAGGCCTGTTTGGGTCTACAAAGATCAGTGCAGTGGCCATTTTGGAGGTCGCCGCACATGCTCAGAAGGCCTCTGCGAGGTCTGGCAAGGCATAGGAACTCACAGGGACCATTTGAGCATGTGTAGTGGCCATTTTTTAAATTTTAAAAAAGGCTGCTGAAAACATAAATGGCCACCACACATGCTCAAATGGCCTCTGCAAGACCCAAGTCTAGATTTTTCCCTGATCTAGGGAGACAGAAGAATGCAAAGTTGTTGGCAAGGGACCCGAGCATTTAAAAAACAGATATAAATGGCACAAAAGTAAGTGGATAAAACATCCCTTAAAAAGACAAAGTTGGTTTAATACTTTGTAAGCTGGAAAAATTGAAAGGGGGTGGGGGAGAGGCAAGGAATAAAATAGAAATATTCACTCACATGCTGTTTACTTCTCTATACAAAGCTCTATCTTTATCTGCATATTTGTCAAGCGATTTGATTATAAGGTTTGTGGGATTTCAAACTTGGAAAGTGCCTGCCTTTAACTTGTATGGCACTTTAAAAACAAACACACACCTGCATATCACACTGTTTTGCTGTTCTGTGGCTAGTTGCAACTTCCACCTTCTTCCTGATCAGTCTGCTGGATCCACGCCTATTGTAAGCTGCTGGCTAATTTCAGATTGTTTGCGGCCCCTAGGATTTCCCTTTGCAGCCATCTCCCTTTAAGGCAAAAGCTGTTTGGACAGAAAAAACCCATCCCTGAATTTCTTGGAGGCAGCAACCTGTAGTGAGGTGTGCTGAGGTGGCAGAGCATTTGCTAAAGAGAGTTTTCACTGCTTAGCTCTATGGAGGCATGCCCGGCACATGGATGTGCTGCGTTTCCTTGGGAAGGCGACTGGCACATATGTGCCACATGGGTGGTTGTATGTGTGTGTGTATACGCATGTGTGTGTTGCTTACAACCTGTTTCTCCTGAAAGTGTCTGAACTTGTATTTTTGAGCTGATATTATGGTAAAGTTATCTGAAAGATGGGTGTCAGATGTTTGGACAGGGGCACAATTTCAATGCTTGCCCTAGGAGCTATTTTCCTTAGATACGCCTCTGGACGGAGCTCACTAGAGCTCAGCCTGAAACCTGTTTCCAAAGTCAGAGCTCAGCTTTGATGTATGTGAGGTAGCAATTAAGAAAATAGGGCTTCTGAGCATGGGCTGAGTGCCATTTCTCATGATGTTGTTATCCCAGTCATCTGAGATTAGAGAGCAGGGCTTCCATTTCACAAGATGTGACAGGCAGATAGGTTTGAATGCTTGCATTGCTTTTATGAAATTAGTGACTGATGATGATACCAGGGTCATGGTCTAACATCTGGGTGTGCCTTGCATCAGATGGCTGACTTTCAGACTAAATTACTCATGAATAGTCCCACTGAAATTATTTGTTTATTACTTATACTTTTGTACCGCCTCTCCCAGATGGCTCTAGGCGGTTCACAAATATAAAAACATACATTCCTCCCCTCCCTTTCTGACCTGTTTGTTGCTAAGGCTTTGTTCTGTGCCCTCCTTTAAGAATGTAAGTTCTGTTTGCAATTCGAATAGAACTGTTTCAGGAGTGGTGCCCACATGATGGAACAACTGTTTGCTTAAGGAGTCCCATAGGTCTTTTCACTGTTGGATGGTGAAAGGTGAGGGAGTTTTTAGTTGGAGTTCGTAGCTTGGATTCGCTTTAGTTTTAACTGTGCTTTTATTATATTTAATTGTGTGTGATTTGTTGTTTTGTTGTTTGTTTTACTGTTTCTGTGCCATTTTAATGTGGTCTAAGCCACTTGAGAGCTTTTTGCTTCAACTCCCAAGGAACTTACACCACATTAAAATCGGTCAACTTGCATGTTCAGGTGCTAGAATTCAAGTGTAAAGAAATCAAATGATGTACGTGCATGTGTGAACCAGCCCCAAGAATGCTTTGGAATATTCTGTTTTCACTATTCAACAAAGGATTAGCAGTGACAAGTCCTGGCAGCCCTCTTTAGGGAGAATGTTCAACAATCTGGGTGCCACCACCCAAAAGGTTCTGCATTTATTAATTCAATATATTGTGCTGCTTTTTTGTCTCCAGAATGATATTGCTTTGTAATTTGTTTTTTTTTAAGTAGGGTTTTTTAAAAAATGTATTTTACTTTGTTGTATTGGTTTTATCCTTTGCTGCAAATCACCACAAGCAATCTAGAAAGTTAGCAAACATTCAAGTAAACAATTCATTCTTTTACCACAGTGAGAAGGGAATTTTTTCAAAGAAATTGTTTGGTTAGAGCCCCTTGCCACAAACAGGAGCATTTTGTTTCAAGGCACAGGATATGCTCTGACACCAAGGGTCATCCAGAGCTGTGGAATAGTTCCAGCTGTACTCTACCATTTCACTTGCATCCGTTTTAGAGCCACTTAAGAGAGGCCTGTTGTGGCCAAGTCCCAAACATCCCCATGATTAGGATATTTTCTGAGTTCACTTGCCAGTGTGCCCCAAGGGAATGTGGTTTGGATGAAGAGGGGGAAGAGCTATTTTTAAATCAGCACAATATGCCACTTAATAAAACTTTTCCAGTCAGAAGTCAATGAACTGATGTCCGCTTCAGGAGCAACACACACGTTCCACCCTTCACACATTTGCTAGCAGGATTTTGCCAGAGGCTCTGATCAAAAGAGAGCTGCCAGCCACGGTGTTGTTGAACGATTGTGCCTGCCAATAGGAAAGTCCCACTAGAGAAACATCCGTATCCGTCTGCTTGGTTTGGACTTTGGTTGAGCCCTGGAGAAGATCAGGAGCTGCAATATGCATCTATTTTCTTCTTGATACATTTCGTGCATGAACACTGCACACATGCCTTGCAAAAAAAAAAAAAAAAAAACAACCCTGGAAAAAAATGGTGTACTGGATGAACTGGGCCCCTGATGGACAGGTGGACATTTTTTTATTCTCTCTCTCTCTCTCTCTCTCTCTCTCTCTCTCTCTCTCTCTCCCTCTCTCCCTCTGCTGGTTATTACCTTTAGAGCCCTGAACAATTTATGTCTGGGTTACCTTAGAGGTCAGTCTCCGGCTGCCACCAGTTCGTTTGGTGTTTGGTGGTGACTCAGAATCGGGCCTTCTCTGCAGCTGCTCCTGGGCTGTGGAATGTGCTCCTGCAGAAATCCAGGGCTGAACATTGTTATTGGCCTTCAAGAGAGCCCTTAAGACTCACGTTTGTCATCTGCTTTCCAGGATTTTTAACTGTGTTTAACTGTTTTATATTGTTTTAGTTTTTGCTTGCTTTAACAGATTGTTTTGTTCCTGTTTTATTTATTGTAACTGCCCACAGCAAACAGATGGGGTGGTATATAAATACAATAACTTAATCGTAACTAAATGAAATATAAGAGAACCACCACTTAAAAGGGGCCTCTTTGCCCAGTTAGCAGGGACTTCCATCCACATTTCTTACACAGTTCCTCAGAGGGCCTGTTTTATACTTGTAGAGCCCTTAGTAGTAGCTACAGCCCACCTACCACAGGACATGAGCCCAGCCAGACAGCAAGATCTGCTAAGGGGCTCTGCATGTAATCTAATCCTTACTGGAGATGGAATTGGTAAAGAAGCAGAGCAACGTTTTGTCTGTGACTCTGGACCGCTCATTGACCATGGTATCCCACCTTGGATGGGGCACACTGGTAACTCCAGTTGTTTCTGGGGTGGAGGAGGTCCCAGAAGGCATTTTTGGGAGACTGCTGCTCCACGCTCTGGCCAGTGCCTTCTCCAATATCAACTGTATGGATAAAAACAACAACTTCCATCCCAGGGCAAATAAGCAGGGTGAGGAGGATGCTTTTCATGGGGAAAATTGCATAGGGGGAAGCATACACACACACACACACACACACACACACACACACACACACACACACCGCACTCCTGATCTGAATTTGGGAGTTGCTGCATTTAAAAAATGTATATATTTCAAGGGTCAGAAATGTGATATCACAGAAATGTGAATTCACATCATCTCTATTTTGCACCTGGCTGGTCCTAATAAAAGGACCTTGCAGTTGCTGTTGATTCTGCCTCCCGAACAGAGCAGCATGGCTACCCGCAATGTTGGTCATTTTGCAGTGGTAGCTCTTACCTCAGCCAGATCAAAGAGCAAAAGTGAGATGTCCTCTAAGGCTTAGCAGACACCTCATTTTGGCTCCCCAAAGTGGTGATTCTCCCAGGAGAAACAACAATAACAATTTCCTGGAAAAAATACAGAGAATTGCTTGACTGGCTCTGAATCCTGCCAGTCAATGCCACCACCACTGCTTCACCTCCCTCCTGCTTATCCTGAAGGTGAGGAATGGAGCAACAGGAAGTATGGAAGAATAGTTGTGGTGGATTTGATTTTTGGGTGTGTGTGGGGGGGGGCATAGAAGCAACCTCACAAAATGTCAGATGTGTGTTAACAGTCAAGCCACAAGCAAATGGGGGTCCTGAAGGTGAAGGCCATCCATTCTGTCTCTGTTCACAGGCTATGACTCCAGGGCTGCTAGGATGCTCTCAGGCTGTGCCAGGGAATCAGATGTTGACTGCAACAGGGCAATAAACTGTTGTAATTGATGATCCATATCCAGCTGCCAATCCAAGGCCAGGGCTGGAAATGCTACATGGTGGGACAGGTGGCTTTACTTGATGGCCTATCCCAAAATATTACCGAAAAAATATTCCAATTATTTCTGAAATGTTTTTGGGGAAAGCTTTAGCACTTCAGCTATGGGAATAATGGAAATACTTGTGTGGAAGGTCTCAGGATCAAAATATAGTTTGACAACCATCATTCTTTTGCCTGGTGCTATGTTGATTGGGTGAACGTATATCCAAATGAAGCAGCAGGCTAGACAGACAGTGGATTATAGGGTATTAATGCAAGCCAAGCTACAGACATGATGTGGCGATCCACCCTCCCCTCCTCTAAAGAGTGAACCAGAAGTGAACCCTGTCCTGACTGACAGGCAGTGACCTCTGGGGATCAGCCACTCAGCACACAGTGACCGGGACCTAGAAGGTCTGGTGGCAGGAAGTGAAGGGGGTTCTTTGAGCTTAGTTGGAGCCAGGCAGGGCAAACAACAGGTTGGCTGGCCAGGCAATGGTAGCAACCAGGATGACTGCAGAAACCTGAAGTCTCTACCATGGATTTGGTGAATTCAGGAAAGAAGCCAAGGCTTTGGCTTTTGGGAAATGTTTAGTGAGGGAACAGTTTGTTAGCTAACTCACATTAGGTTTATTTCTTTTTGTGCTATGCAAATCCTTACAACTGGTTTATTGTTTTTTATTTGTAATGTAACAAACCAAGAGAAACTGAACCTCTGCCCTTTCTTTCCGGCTAGGAGGTCTCTGTAAGAAGACTCTTTTACATTGTAGAAGTCTCTGTAAACTCTCAAGGGGGCTTTTTGTATTTTCTTACATTTATGTTCTTTGCATCTGGGTAGCCACCATTATTAAAGTGTGCTGCCCCAATATCATCTGAGGGTGCTTTTTGAAGTATTCTTGCAAGTACTGAGTGTTTTTTACCTGTAACTAAAAGCTGGGAAAGCCTCAGACTGAAGCAGTCTGTAGTACTTTGAATAAAGTTTTCTCCTTTTGTTCTTTGTATTTTTACCTTCCTCTGAGTGGATTTCTAACTCAAGAAAAAATGGGTTTTTACTCTGGTGCAAACAGGTCTCGGGTTGGATTGCTCAGCGACTCACACTACCAAGTTTTCTCTTCATGTGTATGCTGCACGTGGAAGGTTTTCTGTATTTTTCCTTTGGTAAATAAGGAGGGGAGTTTCCTGGATATTCACCCAAATCTAGGGGGAGCAAACTCTGTAATAATTAGGGTGTGGTGGCAGTGATATAACTACCAAGGAATGGTTAAGTTTTAAAGGAACAACCTTTGTTGAGCAAACATGGAGGGAATGATGCAGCATTTTTCTTTCCCCCACGTGCGTTTGCCTTGAGACAAAGGCTGGGTTTAAATCCTCTATTTGCTACACATGAAAATCCAGCTCCTAAAAGGGCTAAAGTCCTTTAGTCCTAAAGAAGACTAAACTAATGACAACGGGTACAGCAACCAGCCTCAGAATTGATAATGAAGACATTGAAGTGGTGGATAGCTTCTGCCTTTTAGGATTGACCATCAACACTAAAGGATCCAGCAGTCAAGAAATATGCCGCAGACTAGCACTTGGTAGGGTTGCAATGAAGTCCTTAGAAAGGATATTTAGATGCCATGACGTGTCTATATCTACAGATATTAGAATCGTTCGGACCATGGTTTTCCCTGTGACATTCTATGGATGCGAATGCTGGACTTTGTAGAAACAAGATAGAAAAAATATTGATGCTTTTGAACTTTGGTGCTGGAGAAGACTTTTGAGGATACCATGGACAGCCAGGAAAACAAACAAATGGATCATAGAACAAATCAATCCAGAATTTTCACTGGCATAAATGACCAGGCTCAAACTATCATACTTCAGGCACATTATGCGAAAACCCAGCTCCCTTGAGAAGTTAATAATGCTGGGGAAAGTTGGAGGAAAGAGAAGAACAGGATGACCAGCAGCAAGGTGGATGAGCTCAATTACAACAATGAATGCACCACTGAGAGACCTTAGAGGCCAAGTTGAAGACAGATCTTCCTGGAGAGAATCTATCTATGTGGTCGCTAAGAGTTGACACCGACTTGGTGGCACTTAATCAATCAATCAATCAATCAATCAATCAATCAATCAATCAATCAAAAGGGCTTCTTTCAACTTAGATGAACTCACATCCAGAGGGTGAGAATGGATCTAGTCATATCATTTAGTCAGGGTCTCCTATCATTTGCTTGCCTTCACCCCCCATTGCCCACTGCAATCAAGTTAATTAGATTTTCCTTTATTAGATTGCAATTTTATGGACAAGGACATCCTCCAGCCTTTCGTTATACTTGGCAGATCTGCAGATGGCAGTAAAATCCTGGTAAGGATAAATAATACCTGTGAGGGTTTGTGAGACATCACTATCTTTTGAGACAGTGGCAACATCACTATCGGTGCTGTACAATGAAAATTGCCCTCTTCCTAAACGGCCTTGTAAATTTAACATTTTTAATGCACTGTGCAGAAAGCATTCAAAGTTTTTCCCAGTTCAAGAGTTTGGAAATGAGCTGGACGTATGGCTGACAGATGCCAAGATGGATTTTCTGACAGGCATCCAAACACAATGGCAAAGTTAGTTTCTTAGTTTCCAGTTCTCTATTCGTCAGAGGGACAAAGGGCTGTAGAAGCAGCTTGAACCAGTTCCTCCTTTCATTACTGGACTGGGCAGGGGGAGTGTGTTTGATATTGTCCTGTGTGAAAACAAAGTGTTCATCCAGACATGATGCTAGTGCTTCTTGTAGGGGAGAGTCTCCTGGTCATATGGGTGTATGATTTTTTTAAAAAAAATTGAGTTGATTTATGAGTGCCAAGATCAGTTCCTTATTCTGTTATACATGAGTTGGATTTTTCCAGACTGAGGGCAGTGCATTTGGCAGCCTCCTTTGCTAAAACAAAGTGTCAGGCTGGGCATGATGTTAAGGCATCCCATAGGGGATAATATCTTGGTAATGCAGGTTTATACATTGGGGTGACTCAATGCCTATTTTGAATTGAAACACCACCCTCTGTTCCTTATTTGTACGTGCTGCCTGTGGGCATCACACATCAATGCATATTATGCAAAAACTGCATTTGAACTGAATGCTTGTGAATCTCCCAAAAGTCTTCTGATTAGGGATGTGCACAAAACCGGTTTGCCCGGTTCGGTTCAAATTCAAACCAGGTTAGAACCAGGAGGGGGTGGTTCGGTTTTGGTTTTGCTCGAACCTCTCCCTGGTTCGGTTCAAATTTGAACTGTTTCGAACTGTTTTGAACCAGTTCAAACCAGTTCAGACATCCAGAAATTGGTAGGATGGTAGCTGGCACCCAGGGGTACCTGCCACCCAAACCCCAAAGCAATCAGACACTCGTACGATTTTTTAAAATGAATTTTTGAAAATTATTATTTTCCCCCCTCATAGGGTATAATGTGAATCAAACCAGCCCATTATTCCCTATTGTGGAGCACCCATGGGTGCCAACAACCATGCAAGCCCCAAAGCAATTGGACACCCCTATGATTTTTATGAATATTTGAAATATTTTTAATTATTTTTCTCATAGGGTATAATGGGACCCGAACCAGCCCATATCCCCTATTGTGGAGCACCTAGGGGCACAAAAGTGGGGTGGGTGGTAGAAAACTAGGGGTGCCTACTATCCACAAAGTTCCAAGGCAATCAGACACTCCTCTGATTATTGGTGAATTTTAAAATTATTTTGGAATTCCTCATAGAGAATAATGAGGATTGCAGCAAATGTATAGCTTCACGTCGAGGAGAAAGGGGTGTCCTAGAGTGGAGTGTGGTGGGTGGTAGTTCCCAAGGTGGGCAAGGAAACTATCAGAATTATTTGAAAGGAATTGGGCAAAAGGCTGGTTTTTAAGTGATTTTTGAAGTTTATGCAACTTTAAGGTTTTTCTCCATAAAGAAGCATGGAGGTGTCAGCAAATGTATAGCTTCACGTCGGGGGCAAAGGGATGTCCAAGAGCACAGTGTGGTGGGTGGTAGTGCCCAAGGGGGGCCAGGAAGCTATCAGAATTATTTGAAAGGAATTGGGGAAAGGGCTGATTTTTAAGTGATTTTTGAAGTTTATGTGTCTTTAAGGTTAGCAGATGAGAGTGAATTCATGGTTTGTCATTGAAAATCTGATATGCTACCAAAGAATCTACACTCAGAACACTTCAGAAACAACAAAACCCAGTACCCCATGGCTTAGCAACCCATGGAGGTGGTTGGCACCCTCGCTCTGGGCCACCGCAGCACCCCCCAAGTGCAGTTATGGGGCTGCTGAAACCTGCATTCTTCCCTATGGAGAAAAACCTTAAAGCCACTTATGGGGTGCTGGGGTGGCCCAGAGTGAGTGGTGGTCTAGTGCAAAGAGGGTGCCAACCACTCCCATGGGTTGCTAACCCATGGAGTACTGGGTTTTGTTGTTTCTGAAGTGTTCTGAGTATAGATTCTTTGGTAGCATATAAGATTTTCAATGACAAACCATGAATCCACTCTCATCTGCTAACCTTAAAGACACATAAACTTCAAAAATCACTTAAAAATCAGCCCTTTCCCCAATTCCTTTCAAATAATTCTGATAGCTTCCTGGGCCCCCTTGGGGGCCACCCACCACACTCTGCTCTATTTCAAAATATTTCAAATATTCATTAAAAAATCATGCCCAATTGCTTCAGGGTTTGCATGGTTGTTGGCACCCATGGGTGCTCCACAATAGGGAATAATGGGCTGGTTCGATTCCCATTATACCCTATGAGAAAAAATAATAATTTTCAAAAATTCATAAAAAATCGTATGAGTGTCCGAGTGCTTTGGGGTTTGGGTGGCAGGTACCCCTGGGTGCCAGCTACCATCCTCCCAGTCTCTGGATGTCAGAACTGGTTCAATCCAGTTCAAACCAGTTCGAATCGAACCACCCCCTGCTTTGGTTCGAATTCAAACTTGCAGCTTGAACCTGATGGCTGGTTCGGTTCGAATTCGAACCTTCAAACCACCCTGGTTCGAATTCGAACTGGTTCGCACATCCCTACTTCTGATGATGGGAATCTGTGATATATAGTAACCTAGCACTTATTTTGCAGTGCAGAGGCATGAAAACTTAGCTCTTTATTCCTGCTGCTCATGCAGGGTTTTTTCTTTTCTTTTTCTTTTCCCCTCTGAGGTGGATAAGGGGCTAGGAATTAGGAACCAACTTCATCATTATCAATACACTGTTGCCTGGTGAAATGTGCTCCCTCTCATTCCCCTGCATTTCTCCATTGTTGGAGATTCAGCTCCTGATAGCATTTAGCGCCAGCAAACCTATTTATCTATAGGGGCATTGGGGTGGGCATTCACTCTCTGACTACGCTTTTTCTACTCTGATTCCCCTTTGTTAGACTAATAGTCTCAGATTTCATTCTCTCACCTGGAGAAAGAGAGAGAGAGACTTCCTTCTTCTCCTTTTCCCCACTTCCTGTATGTAGCTAGCAGCAAGGCATTAGGCCTTATCTATCTCCCTGATGGATTTCCTAAAAAAGCTACTTTATTTAGAACTTTAACCCAATGTCTGCAGACAATATTAATTAGCAGTGCTCTACTTACCTGTGCCATTCCACTGCTTAATTAAGAAATGTGGTCATTCAGGATGGAGTTGTTTCTCATGGCTCAGGGAATGGAAAGTGCTTTGCAGGAGAACAGACCTGAAGCAGCTTGAGAACAAGCAGCATGGGATGCTCAAAATAGTAAAGTGTATGAACTCATCTGCTTGCATGTGAGTGACCCTATCACAGTACATTTGAGAAAGACCAGAATAACTAAGGAAGCTTGGGAGACTTTAAACAACCTGCAGGGACGTAGCCACCATTGTGCCAACAGGTTCAAAGAACTCAGGCCACCAATGAAAAGGGCCGCCAAAGCCCCATGGCTCGGGCACCAGAGGAGCTCAGAGTGAACTCACCCCTCCCATGCCTGGTGGGAGAACTCTCTGTAGGTTATTTCAGGCAGCGCTGGCTGCCTGATAGGACATTTTGCCAAAAGGGGGAAATGTCCTATCGGGCTGCCGGCACTGCCTGAAAGAACAAGCGGAGAGTTTGCTGGGGCTCTCGGTAGCCTGAGTGGGAGGGGGGAGTTCACTCTGGGCTTCTCTGAAGCCTGAGCCATGCCCCCATTCGGCTGGCTACACAGCTGACCACCTGTATGCTAGAAAGACAACCAATGCTAGAGTTGATCTGATTGTCAGACTGTGTAATATGAAACTCAGAGGACAGAATTTAACTGAGCATGTTAATCAAATCCTAGACATTGTAAGGAGATGTGCACAATAAAATGTAGACTCCCAGATGAAGCAATTGTTGGATGTATTTTGAATAATCTGCCTGAGAGATTTCAAGTCATATGTTTTATCTTGGAATCAAAAGAGGAGATTGATTTGGAATTTGGAATTTCTAGACTTCAGGATTTTGATATGAGATCAGATACAATCCCTAGTGAGTTTTCTGACCAAAAGAGTCAGGTTACAACATTTCAAACCAAACAAAATAACAAGGTCTATTGGTTGTCTAGGAAGCCAGGGCATTTGCAAGGCAATTGTCCTCAGAACTAAGGCCATGGCCACAGTCAACCTGCTGAAAAAAATTCTATAAGGGATGACTCATCACCCAGAATCTCTCCAAACCAGAAAAACAGTTTTTTTTCTGGCCGCAGAACCCAGGAACCAGGCAGGGGTCCATCAGCCAGGAAACATCCAAAAAAGAACCAAAATCTTGCATCCAGGAGTGCTGTGCTGACCAGGTTAGGAGAAGGGCAGGTCTGGAGGCGAAAAGTGAAGCAGGAGTAAGAGTCAAGGCATGGCAAAATGGAGGTGCCTGTGCCAAGACATAGGAAAAAGCTGGTGGATCTGAGGAAGAACCACCTAGTGAATCTTAGGTAGAGCCAAGCAATACAGGAGACACAGAAAACACACAGATTGATGGAGTCTGGATCTCTTATAGGAACATTATTGCCTGAGGACACAAAATTGTCCTATTCAAAAGTGAAGAGGGGACTTCTTGGACAAAGGCTAGGGAAGGTCTGAAAGACCCATGTAGGAAGAGTTGAAATGGATGCATTTAAGATTATCTCTCATGTCTTTTGGAATATCTGGGGGTGGCTAAAATGTAAATAAGCTGGTTTCCTTCACCTTGAGTCAGCCATTAACACACTCATGCTAATGCAAAGAAGATGACTTGTTGCTTTCCCATCACTTCTTCCTGAGGAGCTGCTATCTTGACCTGATCCACTGTGCCAACTTAGGGAGAACACTTGGCCTATTCTTTAAAGAATAGCTCTTGATTAGATCACATCTACCTCAGCTTCCCACGTATAAGCAATCAGGGGTGACAGCACGGGGAAGATCTGACCCAAGAGTTCCTTCTCCCAGGCTATGTGCCAAAGTGACATGCCTTTTGAGTTAGCTACAGGCAAAGCAAAGTGGAGATCTCACAGTCCCATAAGATCCAGAGTGCAAACAGTGGTAACTACAGGCTTGTAGTTCCAAATGTAGAGGGGTGCTCCTTGGGGAAGCCACCAAATAGGCTCTCTTTGTAACACCTCTTCCTGTATGATAACGCATGTAGACCTTAACTATCTCCCTGAGGAATTTCCTAAATAAGCAACTTGATTTAGAACTTTTAACTCCATGTCTGCAGACAATATTAATTAGCAATGTTCTCCTTACCTGTGCACATCTGGTGTAGCTGGGGCAATCAAGAAATCTCCCCTCCAAGCTCTCAAACATCCATGTGCTTTGCATGCCTGCTGCACATATTCCTATTTCCTACCCCATTGGATTGGGGAAGACTTGTGTCTTGTGTGTTGTGTTCCTTTCACTAAAGTTCAGGCAGGAAAAGGTCAGCCTTGTCCAAGTCCTCCCTCCAGACACAGGCCTCTTGTTGGAACTGCATGTACTGGTCTGCTGGCAGGAAGGCAACACTGAAGAGAAATTAGCATGAAAGTGGCCCTGCCAAAGCAGTCAAATAGGTAGGTTAGAGAGAGGAAAGTACATGGGAAGCAAACCTTCCATCTGGGGGATGCTGGTGCTCAGTCCCAACTCTTCTTTTTTCATCCAGCCCTTAAGCTTCAAGAGTTAATGTTAAGAAGCAGGGCTTTTCAGTTTTTTTTATTACCGCTACAGAGTGAATTAAGGATAATTTCTTCTGTTAAGTCTTACTGTGGTTATCGGAACCTCCAGAGTGTTCCCATAAGGCTGGGGAGTTGTGAGGAAATTCCCTCAAAATTTGCCCACCAGCACCTGGGAAGGCAATACTTCATAACACCAAGAGATTAACTGTGTCAAACTCCTTCCCCTTCAGAAACGTAACAGAGGATTACCTGACTGGCGAGGAAGTCACAATGGCTGGATTCAGATGTACACATTAACTGCAGTTAACACCAACCAGAGTTAAAATTCCAAACTCCAATTCATGCCACCGACATACAGCTAACCGCTGTTAGTCTAACTGGAGAAGAAGGAGAGGAGAGCCTGAGCCCTGCTGCTCAGCCCCAGTAGGCTAACACTCTCATGAGAGGGCCAGTCTATTGGGGATATGCCTGTGCCTGCTAAGGTGTGATCCCCACCTGTAGACTGTGAGGTCACGAGCTGAGCAGCCTACTGAACCACCAGGGAATCTTTGGAGGCTCCTTTTTAATGGGGCCCCTGACTATCTTGGTTGAACCTACTTCCCTCTCCCCAAATCCCTCCGCAGCCTTGCACGTACCCCAGAGGACATCTCCACACCCTGTGTTCTATAGCCTGGCTGTGCACAAAGCCGTGGGGTGGGCCAATGGGATCGTACATTCACTCAAGTTTGAAAGGTTCCAGGCCCAGTCTGTCTGTGTGCCGTATGCAGATGAGCGGGTGTGGGGAATCTAGGGAGGGGGCACTCTCCTCTGCTCCCCAGACCCTGGGGCAGCTGGGTTGACTGCAGGGGCCGCTGGCAATGACACACCGGTGCACAGGTGTGAATGACCAGGCAGGGGACTGGTTTCCCAGGCACCTCGGCTGCCATCCCTGGGAGCAGGAAAGCACAGGGGCGGAGCCACCATTGGGCGAACGGGTTCAAAGAACCCAGGCTTCTGCCAACCAGGGGCCGCTCCTCGTGGCCCCGATGCCCCCCGCATCTGATGTCAGATGCGGGGGTGCTGGTTTAGCTCCCGAGTGGGGGCTGTGTGGCTCCCATTCGGGAGTTAAATGGCTGCTGCGTTTGCAGCGCGATTGAACCTACTTGAACCTACAGACTGGGGCTGCGTGGTCCCTTCAGGAGTTAAATCACCGAACAGGGAACTGCCTCCTGGCCTGCAGTGCCGGACGGACGCTAACTCTCGGATGGGGTTGCACGGCTCTGGGAGCCAGACCATGCCCTCAGCGTCTGACGTCGGACGCAGGGGGGCGGGGTGAGCAGGGCCACCACCACGGCTGGACACGGGCCACTGGCGGTATGGCTCCACGCCTAGGAAAGCAGTCTCTGGAATACCCCTGCCTACCGCTTCCCAACACAGCTCTAGTCAGAGCACCCATGGACTGACACTCTTGTGAGTGGGGGTAGTCCTCGTGGCCATTTTGTCACCATACTCATCATCATGTTTTGATGAGGAGTAAACAAGACCGTGCTCATGAGTAACCAGGGGTTGTTAACTGCACACACCCCCCCCGGAAATGGCTGTGCCACATTTCCCCATCCTTTCTTTGTAGAAGATGGAGCAGATCCCCCGAAACTTCCCCATGCTCTCTCTCTCTCTGTGCATACCTGTAAGCACCCAGAGGGCATCTAGACACTTCTTTCCCCTTGCCCTGGCATGTGTATGCTGTCGGTGGAGGGCTGGACACCCATTTAGAACTCCCCATGCCTGGTCCACCCTCCTGCCATATGCAGATCTGCAGGCGCAGGGATGGACGGGAGAGGGGAGCCCCCATTCTCAGGGTACACCTGAGCACATGGATTTGTGGGCAAGTATGAAGCATGGTATCACAGCAGCTTGTCCACAGTCCCCAAGACTAGGAATGTGTTCCCTGGGATAGCATCCCCCATGGCTGCAAGCCAGAAATCATCCTCAATTTGTTCAGAGTAGTCTGGTGCTCCCGTGAGGGAGATGTTAGGTGGAGAAGGGGATGTTTGGCCATCTGGCATCATGGTAGATTTGTCCGGGCAAATAGCTTCTTTCCTTTCCACTCTGATGGTCCCTTTCATGAACTGTCCAGGGGTGTCCCTGTGGCCTGTCACTCTCTTGCCTGGCCACGGATCCCTGGGTCGGACAACGGATTCCTTGAAGAAGGATCTCAGCTGACCCAAGACTGTCCTCAGTGACCTGCCCCAGCCTCTGTGGGCATGATCCCCCCAAAAGGGAAAGGGCTACCCCACCTTCCCCACCCTTTCTTTGTGAAAAATAGAATGTGGCTATTCTGGAATCCCTTCTGGGGGTCTGCCTTTTAAACCCTGCCGATAACACCCCCCATACAAACCATTTGCATGGACGGTGTGGGCAGTGGGCAGCAGAGCGCACCCTTCCAGCATTCAGATTTCCCAGGCCAGGGCCAGCATCGCAATGTATGTATATAGATTTCGATGCGTGGTGATTTCCAGGAGTAGGGGAGCCCCAGTTTCCAGCCCCCCCCCACTGGGATGGCTGCATCACCCATTGGGAGCCATGCGTAGGAATGCACATCTCCACGTGGGTGGGTGGGTAAGGCAGGGGGCAGGGTTTGACAGTGGCTTGCTGGCAGTCTCTGAGAACAGGACTGCACTTGCCCGAGTGTCCATCCTGGCTGCTTTCCTGCATGGAGCATCCTCCCTTGCTCCCCGTAGTTTGCCACTTTTGTGAGAGAGCGGCCCGTGGGCAAATGGGCAATTCTGCTGCACTCTGAACCACTGCTGCCAAAGTGGCTTCACCTGTGGACTGCCTTGTTCATGAGCAAGATTTAGGGAGCAAGCATCCTCCCCTGGGAAGGGGCTGGGCCCCCCTTCCCCACCCTTTCCCTGTGAAAAATAGAACTTGGCTGCTCTGGAATTCCTTCTGGGGTCTGCCTTTCCGACCTTGCCAAAAGCACCCACCCACAACCCTTTCACATGCACGGTGCAGGTAGTGGGCTGCAGAGTGGACCATTTCAGCCGTTTGAAACTCCTGGGCCAAGGCAGGCGTTGTGGCATATGTAGCCTAGATGCTCTTCCCAGAGCGGCTCCATCCCCTAAGGGGAATATCTTACAGCGCTCACACTTCTAGTCTCCCTTTCATATGCAACCAGGGTGGATCCTGCTTAGCTTAAGGGGACAAGTCATGCTTGCTACCACTAATGGGCAAATCTGCCTTCGGGCATAACGGTTTGGCAACAAAAGCGTAGTTGTTGGTGACGAACCTTAGGGAAAACCTCAGGTTATAGTTGGAGTTTGTCAGGGGAAACTGGAGTTAACTTTAGACCCTTAACAGCAGTTTTGTGCATTTGGGCATACTACATTTACAAACTCTGGCAGCTTTAACTGCAGTTAAAGTGTGTGTGTGGACTGGGCCGGTTTCTCAGCATTTTCTTCTGTGGGGACTATTAGACAGCTTTCCCCATCAGAAGCAGAAACTGGGCGACTGTCTTGAGGGAGTAAAGAAACTTCCAACTTGTTTTTCTCAAGTTTGCTTCCCCGCCCAGGTTCCACTATCTCTGACCACCTGTTCATTAATTGCACTCTGCTGATGAACGTTCTATCCCATTGACTAACCTGGGGACGTTTGGGGAGGGGTTGACCCCCTTAGGAATTTTTCTTCAGATTTTTTAACATGATCATATCTGCAGGTCATCTTGAGTCTGCCAGTCCCTCTCAATTGCTCGTAGGTGAGGCAATAAGGTTCCAAATTTCTCCATCCATAAGGACCCAAATTAATCACTTTCAGAAATAGTAGATAGCCATATGCCAGGTGAACATATGAAATAATGAAACTGCCTTATATGAAGTTGGGCCAGCTTAGACTGGCAATAGCTGCCCAAGGTCTTTGCTAGCCCTTCTGCATAAGATCCTTTTAACTGGAGATGCCCAGAAATGCCTGCATGCACAATATGTGCCCTCTTAATAAACTGTAGCCCCCTCCCCTGCATCCCTTTACTGAATAATTGTTGGTGCATCACCCTACCTGATCCTTTGTTTGTTCTCACGTGCCTCCACTGTTTCTTGCAAGCATTTTGGTTTTCAAGGGATTCCTCTGGTCCCCCATTCCATTCAGACTTGGTGTTGATACAAGTATAATATTAGACTGATTTCAGTTCTAACACACTGATTGTGCTGATGCGAATTGGGACTGTGGTTTGCCCCTCAACTCTTGGGAGTGGTCCTGATCTGTGGGAAGCCCAATCTAGCTGCTATTTTTTAAAAAAAGTTAAACCCGTCAATGCTAATGATGGTTTATGATAACACTGGGAAATCTTCGGGATCTCCACTTTGTAAGAAGGCCACTGCAGATACAAAGCCTGCTTCTCTGTAGCCTTCTTGCTCTCCTTGCTAGAAAATAGCATGGCCGGGTGGGGGGGGGCAGCAGACTGGGTAGTGTTTTTCTACTTCTTTGGCACAAGCATGTGTTGCTAGGTTGCTAGGACATGTGTTGAATCAGATCAAGTGTATGAGCTTTTACCTCTATTAACATCAAAAGAGAGGGTGAAAAAAAACACCCCAAAGTTAATTTGCTTTACACATGTACAGTCATTGTGAGTACATCATGGCATCCTAGGTACAGGGTTGTTTATATGGCAATTAATTTGCCCGGAGATTGGAGCTATTTCAATGATAATAGTTGAATATTCATTATGCTGGAGTCCAATTAGCTATTGATATGCCACTTGTGAAGTATCAGAACAGAAAAGTAAGGCAAGCTTGGTTATTAAATTATCGTGTTTACCCTATTTCTAAGGAAAGGTGCACTAACCCTTGAACCTTGGAGACCTGGTCTGGTCCTCCAAAGTCCAGGGGGACCTCCAAATGGCTGGGGCCGGGGGCCTCTAGTAGCCACCCTGCGCCCACCCCACCAAACCTCTGCTGTTTTGTGTGTTTTTTAATTCTTTCCACAGCCGAGGGGTGGCTGCGGCAGGGGTGGGGGGAAGCAGAGCAATCCTTCTCCCTTCTCCCCCCTCCCCTGGTGGCGGCGGGGACCAGCGCGATGATGGTCCCATCTGTTTGGACCAGCATCTTTAACAAACTGCAGTTTAGAAATTGTTGCAATCCTCTGAAAACCACAAAACAGCAGAGGTTTGGTGAGGTGGGGCCCCCAAATGTGGTTGGGGGTGCTCGCACACACATGGGGGAGGCTTGTGGTTGGGTGGTCTGGGCGCCAAAATTACCTTGGTGCACCCCTGTTTCTAAGTAATCCTCTGCCCAAGGCAACCTACAATTTTTAATATCATTTCATCTGACAGTTTTTATAAATTGACTTGATCTCTGTCTTGGATATAGCAATCTGTGGGATAACCTTCATTTACTGATGCACAGCTGCTGCAGCATCTTAAAGATGTCTCATCATCACAGATTTAAACTGATCTAAAAGCCATTTTCTGGCCCCTTATGAGCTCTGGGAACTGTCGGGCTAAGAATCTCTATCAGAGAATTCTCAGTGCCCCAGAAACTATAATTCCCAGGAGTCCCTGGGGGAAACCATGACAGCTCAACTGATATGAAACATAGTTAAGTTTATTAAATATGTTTATTCTCATGTCTTGCAAGGAAAGCAGAACTTTCTCTCCCAATCTTTATTTCCAGTGAGAGCTGGTGAATTATTGTGCCAACATCAATAATTCCAATGGACTGGAAGATCCATAGGATGTCATGCAAAGAGGCTAGTTCATAGAGTCAGGCCAGAAGACAGTTTCAGCATAGCTTGGTGGAAACAGAATATTACACTGATTCTACGTTCCCTCCTGATGGCCTCAACGGTCAGCACCAGCAATCCTATTGACCATTAGGGACATTAGGGGTAGAGACAGCCAGTAAGGGCATTCCCTCTCTGTCCATGCTTTCTCTACCCTGATTCCGCTTTGTTAGACTGATACTCTCAGGTTTCATTCTCTCACCTGGGGAAAGCGACTTCCTTCTTTTCCTTTCCCCTCTTCCAGTATGTGGCTAGCAGCAAGGCATGTAGGCATATCTATCTCGCTGATGGATTTCCTAAATAAACTATTCATTTTAGAACTTGAACTCCATGTCTCCAGACAAGATTAATGAGCAGTGCTCTCCTTACCTGTGCACTTCTGCTGCAGCTGGGGTAGAGAAACCCATCTCCCGTCCGAGCTGATGGGGAGTAATCTGCCTCACTGCATCTTTTATTGTTAGACACCTTTGCAAGGCTTCATAACTTTTCCCAATTTTTCTCACACCTAGTTCTAATGTTATTCCCACAAGTGTTACTTAAACTGGGTTTTGCACTTTGCATGTTCTGTAAAGCAAATGAAAAAGCCACAGTAACTACAGCCGACTCTACATTTAAAAATGTCTCTGTTCTGTTTTCTGTCTCTCTCCCCTGCTAACTGAGCAATGAGGCACCTTTTCAAAGTGGTGATTCTCTTTATTTAGCAGAGGGAGAGCAACTGGCCCTATCTAACCCCAGCACAACATTTCTCCAGTGATAATTGCTGGTGTCTATCTTAAGTTTCTTTTTTAGATTGTGAGCCCTTGAGGACAGGGGAGCCATTTTATTTATTTATTTTTATTTCTCTATGTAAACCGCATTGGGAACTTTTGTTGAAAAGCAGTGTATAGAGTAAATATTATTTATTTATTTTTATTATTTTTATTTATTAATACATTTTTATACCGCCCAGAACTTATGTCTCTGGGTGCTTTACGACAAACTAAAAACAAAGTAAAACATTATTTGTCATATCTGTACCTCATTAACATCCACAAAAGGCCCATTCCTAATTAAAAGACCATTCTTGCTGTCAATTGTGAAAACTTCCTTTAAGCTTCAGGCCATATTCACATGGAGCATGGAACTGCGGGTCCAATGGACCCACAGTTCCACCCGCCCTGCTACACGGTTACCTGCCCCCATTCGGATGTAACCAGCGGGACCCCTACTGCAGTCTGGGAGACTGCAAAGAGGAAGGGGAACTGGCTACATCGGCTTCCTTCAGGGACGAAGGACAGCCCACGCAGCCAATCATATCCAGAGCGAGGGTTGGAGCTCAATGTACTGTTTGGACATAACATTGCCAGATTACAACCTCAGCAAAGCCCACTACAAACCAAAGGTTCAAACTGGAGTTTGGGGAGGGAAATCTCAGGTTGCTTTTGGGTCCAAACCACGATTGTATGCATTCAGACCTACAACAATTTCAACCAAAGGCCCCTTCAGCTCTGGTTTCCCATTACATGTGAATGGGGCCATAATTTAACACAGATAAATAAATATATCCCCTTTTGCCCCTTTCCCAGTTGCCCCAGCCAGCATGCAGAGATAAGGTAATCCCTGGCATCAAGGACCTGCCAGCATTAAAAGGTTGTGCAATGAACGCCTCCTAAAGGAGACACACCAAAGCAGAGCCCAAGTACCTTTTGGGAAGCATAGATGTTTTAATGTGGGCAATTTGCACAGTTGTGGGTTGACCACCCAGAACACCAGTCTCCGTGCACCTGAGGATCTAACTTTAGAGAGAATAAAACAACATTATTATAAGTCAACAGCAATTAAGACAACATTATCCTATAATCTCTGCATCTAAAGTGTAAGATTGTGGTGGAACATCTTTATTCAGTGCTTTATAAGAGAATCTAGGTCTGTTCCTAATTTGGGACCAGTAAAATGTAATATAAGCCAACACCGCTGGAGTCTGGCCTGTAAGAAGTTGCAAGTAGACTAATGGGAAAATGTAAACAATAAATTGACTACCATGGTGGAATCTTGCCTTAACTCATTTTTTTTAATTTTGCAAAAGTGTGATGAAATGGGGGGGACTCTGTGCTTTCCTGGAATCTACCCTTATTAGAGAGATTGCTCTGATCCCAAATCTAGGAGCACACCACTCCTTCAAGGTAGGCTGCCACCAGTTCAAGACTGACCAGGCTTAGACACGGCTTCAACAACCTAGAACTGTCTGGCTTGGAACTTACAAGCACTGTACAACCAGAGTCCACACAACCCAGCTCCAGACAACAAGATTTTATTCTGAAAACAACTCAACAGTAGCAAATGACCTTACGAGGCACATGGGGAAGGGTTTTGCAAGTAAACCTCCAGAACCTGTTAAATCAGATTGAATCCACTTCTAACTAAGTATATGAACTTTATTAAGAAACAGGGGTTTTGCACACAGAATAAGGAATTGGGGAAAAGAAGGTGAAACGGGGAGTAAAGAAAGAAATATAGGAATTCAAAAGAAAAATTTAAAAAACCATTTATTAACTAACTAGCACTGAGTTTTACTTTAGTCTATCAGTAGGCAGGTCCTTGGCTAAGAGAGCACTAATCTCTTCAGCTTCTCCCGTGGAACACCCATTTGCAGATGGGAAAGGGTGAACACTGGCCAGGCCTTTGTCCTCTAGCTTTAAAGCCATGAGGGAAGGGTGAGCTGGGCCCAGGCGACTGTGGGCCCAGTCTGTCCATAATTCAAAGAGTATGCTAATTTCCTCCCCTCTGGGTGGTAAGATGCAAAATGGCCCTATCTCCTGTGTCGGATAAGATTAGGGAACTGGTGAAGGGAGGGTCTGTGAGATATTATGGAGTGATGCTCTCTCTTTGTCACAAAAAAATAAACAGGAGACTAGTCAAAGCAATCATTTCAGAACTGTGATTATGCTTGATTTTAAGATTCAGAATCTAGCTGCATGGCAAAAACAGACACATGCTCAAAAGATGGTAGCTAACATTATTATAAGTGACACATTTAAGAATGTGGTGAAGAGTGCTAATTTGTGTGACTCATTGTTATGTTCAGTTAATTAGATTTTTACTGTGTAGCAACTATGGGAGCATATATCGAGAGCGTTTTAAGAGGGAGAGCAGCAAAAGACATCTTTTTCTCAGCTGCATTTCTGTATATCCAGTTCTCCTTCAGTTCTCAGAAGTCAGAGCATCCTCATATTGTTTTAATCACAGTGACAGGGATCAAAACAGAGGAGAGCAGCATCTGGGAACCTGAGCATGGGACAGTGTTTTAGGCATTTGCCTTGATTCCACCCAGTAGCAAAATGCTTACCATGGAACGCCTCAAGGTAAACTTGTGTTGAAAAGAAGAGCCCACTCACATAACCTGGTCATCAAGTGATTCATCATGAGCTCTGTTCATCAGCCAGCTCATGAGGCAGGAAGCTTGAGAAACTGAGCAACTTTTTACAGACTTGCTGATGATGTGGAGATGTAACAAACTGCTGAGACAACTTTACCAGAAATTGATCTCCAGCCCAGTTTCCATCCCCAAAATGTTTTGTGAATGTGACCTTAGGACAGCAAACCTTTCTGCATGCTTATTTGGGAAGAAGCCCAGCAGCTGCATTCAGTGGGCCTTGCTTCCAAGTAAACATGTGCAGGATTGTGCTGCATAGCTGCAATCCTAAGCAAACGCAACAAGTAAATGTCAGACCTAGAAATCAAACTAGATGGGAGTCAATTCCCATGTTACACTTTCATATCCCAAGTTCTGCCTCATATATGGGGAATGTTCAAATTTTGGAACTTGGGAATGGCTATAGCATTGCATATTTTCATCTCTATACTTGCTTTGGGAACTTGAGCCATATACCCATAGTAACACACCTTTTAAAACAATGGCTGTTTCCACATACCCGAAGTGAGATCAGTATACAAACTTAGGACAGTCAAAAAAGAAAAAAGGATTAATCCTAAATCTGGCCTGTTGAACATTTGAGTTTTCGTTATGAATTAATTTATGGACCCTGTCTTTATATAAATGTAACTCAGACCATTCTTCCTCACTTTGATCAGAAGTAGTGGTAGTGATTATCATGCTGCCCCATAATCATGGTATATGGCTTGTTATTGTTTGTTTTTAATCTTGCTATGCAACATTTGTTCTTCATTTAATAATTGCTCATTTAATACATACCTGTTATCTGGCCTTAAACAAGACACAGATGACTTGTATTAGATGCATAGTCCTAGTTGCCAGATAGATTAACCTAAAGGCTTGGAAAGATCACACTTCCCCTAAAAGCACTTACTGGGGAGTAAACCCTATTAGACAGTGGGATTTACCCTTAAACAAATAAGCATCAGATCTGGTGCACAGAATTAGACTTGACAAGTAAAAGGAATGAGTGGCATATATTATCTATTATTTATTTACTTTTATAACCCGCTGTTCCTCCAAGGAGCCCAGAGTATATGATTATGTTTATCCTCACAACAACCCTGTGAGGTAGGTTAGGCTGAGAGAGAAGTGACTGGCCCAGAGTCACCCAGTGAGTTTCATGGCTGAATGGGGATTTGAACTTGGGTCTTCCCGGTCCTAGTCCAACACTCTAACCACTAATGAAGAAATGCCTTAGATTAATTCAGCATCCTATGGAATAACTTTTGATTGTAATATGAAACAAAAACCTTGCTCTCCTATGTTAAATTGCCACACAGTTACAATCCTATGTGTCTTTAATTGGAAGTAAGTGGGGCTTACAGGGGTGTAGCTATAATTGAGCGGCTGGGTTCAAAGAACCCAGGCGCCCCCTACCAGCTCCCAAGGGCCCCCCAGCTCCACCCCTCCCTATTTTCTTCATTATCTCCCTCACTCTGAGGGACAGTCAGGGAGAGGGGTGAACAGAAGCCCCCTCTTCCCTAGCTATGCTCCTGGGAGCTTACCCTTAGTCTTACCCTTAGTCATAGGATTGCATCCTTATTCTTAAGTGACAGGTTTGTTTCCCCCTCTCCCCTCTCCCCTTCCTCTCCTCTTTTAAAACAGGAGAATAAAGGCAATTCCTACAATATCTTTGCAGAAACCACACTTGTTCAGTCACGATAGCAAAAGAACAATTGTTACCACCCTTTTAGTTTCAACAGTTATTGGACACTTCCAAAAGAGACTTGAAGGAAAGAGCATGTTACAATGGACTGAACTTGACGTCTGTCTTGGAAATGGTGCTTCAATGTACTCTGCAATTGTAACTTTGAGTGTCAGTGATAGTGAGTACTTTGTATTGAGGATTTGTTTAAATGTGGACTTTGGTCCTGGAATGGATGCATTTTTAGGCATGAAGAAGATATGAAATTGATCAAAACGTATTCAGCAAAGAATAAATTATGCTGCATGTATTGTGAAAACTTTGTCTCATTCGTTCGTTCACTTTTTCAGATCATTCATTTTCAGATCTTTCAGTATTTTTAATGTAGACAGTATTCTGTTTCTTCCATGATGATAAATCATATGCGTTTTGAGATGTTTTAGTTTTAATTTAATTACAATGTATTTTTAAGCATTGCTCTGGGTATCCGTATATATCTTGGTTCTAGTCTGGGTAGGTGTGTGATCTTTATTTTGGCCAGGTCTTTGCTTGGTTGCCTTTTTGGTCACTCATCCATTATCTACCTCCACCTTCCCTGCACTTAAATCCTTAACAGAGAAAACCTGACTCTTTTTGACAGCAGTGATACAGCTGTACAATGACTGCACATGTGTAGTGTCATTGGTACCACTGTTCCACCATTTTTTGAGAGGAGCATGTCCAGCTATACCTCAGACCACAGCAGAAACAGGGAGGATAAAATGGGGAAGAGTGGTCCTCTATGGCCTCAGAACACACAATATGTAATGAGGTGTGCAAGCAGCAATGCAATGCTGCTTTCCATTTGTAGTGAAAAAGCAATGGCAGCGTGATGCTACATCTGGAAGTGCCATGTGCATAATCAGTGCATGTTGGATCTGCATGTTTTTTCTTCTTTGTTCTAACAAGGTTGGAGCCAGGGTCTAGGTAGGCTTGGGGCAAGGCCCTGCAGTAGACCATCCAAGGACACATTGGCCCCCTATGGCACAGAGACATGTAGGGTGGGGGGAATGGATGTGAACTGCTGTCCCCCATGGTGGCTGGTTGCCTGGGAAAGGTAAAAGGGGAATGGATGGATGGATGCTTCTTTCAGCAGCAGTGCAATTTTAAATGTTCCATGTTCACCTAGCATGGAAAAAGTAAAATGGCTCCACCATTGAGCAGAGTGTCAGCTGCTGTTACTGCTGCCGTCCTCCATCACTTGGTAATCTAGGGCCCTTTGGGGGAGGCTTAACAGGTAGTAGTGGACAGCAGCAGATACACCTGAGGTTTCAGGAGTCAGCAGGGCAGATCTTTCAGTTGATGTGGCCACTGGGCAGTGCCTGACATGAACACTATTATTGTCATTCTGTGGAATGCATTGTCATGCTGATTGCTTTATTTGTTATACGTTTTTATGAACAATGTAACATAATAATAATAAGAGCCTCACTATGCAAAAGAGTCTTCAGGCGACATGATGACAGAATGAGCATGTGCCAATTAAGGACTGAAACAACAAAAACAGCCACCAAATGATATTATGCCTCTTTACTCTCTTTGGCCTCTTTTCTGTGGTGCAGCTTTTGTCAAAGTCACAAAGAATCAGCTCCTCAGAACAAGATGTATTTGTTGAGGCTGCCAAAATAGATCCGCTTTCATTGCAAAATGAAAACCCATTGTGCATAATGCTATGCAAATTACTAGAAAAACAGCAGCAATATTTTAATTTTGCTAATTTTTCCCTTCTTTGTTCTGAGCCCATGCTTGATTCTAGAGCCTTCTTGAGGGAAATGAAAGGTTTCCTATTTGATGGGGGTAACTTATGGGTCTGGATATCATGACTCTGACTACAGAATTGTGCATGCACATTAGAATATGGCTCCTTTTACCTGAAAAATCTGGAAGCCTTTATAGATGTCCTAATCCCACCCACCCCCAGTCCTAGGAGCCAGCATTGCTGCCTTCAGATTCCAGGTGTCGGGGGCAGGAGGTTATTAGTTCTTCCACAGTACAGTGAAGGCTGTATGTATACTCTGTGACATAATAACATGAATAAGAAGATGCTGCATTATAAACACTAGATTCTGCTACCTGTATGAATTATACAATTTGGGTAAATGCATAACTTGCACATATGCTATGCTGTCATTTATTTATTTGCTTGCTTGCTGCTTGCTTTACTTATTACATTTCTATACCACCCTATCCAAAGGCTCTGGGAGGTACACTTGGGTAACAATTTTACATTTCAGCTTGTTTTGTTGGTTATGGAGAGCCAGGAGATCTCTTCTACAGAACTGATGTCTTTGTGTACTGTCAGCACAGCAAATGAAATTACTTGAACAGCCTCCTTCATGCAAGGGAGTGATTTTCACCAATCCTGCCTTCCCTTTACAGCCGCCTACAGCTCCAGCCCTCAGTAGAATTTTTTAGTGGGGGACACAGGAATTTGCAGAGGAAAGGGGATTGGTGAAAACTGTCACCCCTTGCATGAACAGAAATGCTTCAATTCATGGAAATAGTCTGGAAATTCCATTCATGAAAAATTATCAGCTCTTGCATGAACAGAAATACTTCCATTCATGGAAGAAGTTCTTAGGATACAACCTATTGTTCTCAACATTTTTTTGTGGGCATGATTGTCAGGTAAAAACTAATGTTCTTTTCAACTTTCTCCTTTGATATTCCTCCATGCACATATACACCACTATGGACTGGTGGGCAGGTCTATCAATGGCTACTAGTCTGAGGGTTTATAAGCTGCCTCTGACGCTGGAGGTGGCCTATTAGCCAAGATGCCTCTAAATACCAGTTGCAAGGGAGTAACAGCAGGAGAAGGGGCATGCCCTCGGCTCTCACCTGTGGACTTCTCAGAGGCATCTGGGGGGCCACTGAGTGAAACAGGATGCTGGACTAGATAGGCCTTGGGCCTGATCCAGCAGGGCTGTTCTTATGTTCACTAAAAACATATGTAGCACAAGTTGCAATTATTATGCAAAAATCTCAAAAAGGGTTACTCATCATATAAACTGCTACCTACAAAAAAACAACAAATGTAAATTGATAGATAAATATCACTCCCAAAAGGCCCATAATAATGTCCCCATCCATACACTGCAGAATCCTACTAGTACTTCTAGGTAAATCGAAAGATACAAAATGCATGCCTTTTAAGAACGGATTGAAAAAAATGAATATTAACAACCAGTATGGCAGGTGTTCCCAACCTTGGCTCACTAGATGTTTTTGGACTGCAACCCCCATCACCCCCATGATGGGATGATGGGGAGTTGTCATCCCACAACATCTGGGGACCCCAGATTGGAAATCCCTGCAGGATGGGGGTCCCTTGTTCTTGCAGCCCCAGTTGCAGTAGTGGAGTTGGGATTCTCTGGAATCCTGATGCCAAGTCCTGAATCCTTCTGAGAAGACCTACAGGTGAAACTCGGAAAATTAGAATATCGTGCAAAAGTCCATTAATTTCAGTAATGCAAATTAAAAGGTGAAACTGATATATGAGACAGACGCATTACATGCAAAGCGAGATAAGTCAAGCCTTAATTTGTTATAATTGTGATGATCTGTTATAATTGTGATTGGACCTCTGAAAAGTATAAGCATGCATATGTATTCAGTACTTGGTTTGGGCCCCTTTTGCAGCAATTACTGCCTCAATGCGGCGTGGCATGGATGCTATCAGCCTGTGGCACTGATGAGGTATTATGGAAGACCAGGATGCTTCATTAGCGGCCTTCAGCAATTCTGCATTGTTTGGTCTCATGTCTCTCATCCTTCTCTTGGCAATGCCCCATAGATTCTCTATGGGGTCAGGTCAGGCGAGTTTGCTGGCCAATCAAGCACAGTACACTGTATACTTTTCAGAGGTCCGATATTGTTCTATTCTTCAATCCTTGTCTTCTTGGTTCCATGTAATATTCTAATTTTCTGAGATTGTGGATTTGGGGTTTTCATGAGCTGTACGCCATGATCATCACAATGATAACAAATTAAGGCTTGACTTATCTCGCTTTGCATGTAATGCGTCTGTCTCATATATCAGTTTCACCTTTTAATTTGCATTACTGAAATTAATGGACTTTTGCACGATATTCTAATTTTCCGAGTTTCACCTGTAGTTGCCTTCTGAGAAGACCTAGTTGCCACTCTTCCTTCACCATACCTCTGTCCAGCCCACCTTTTGCCCCTTGCATGGGCAGCTCCGCAGTGTAAGGACTGTGCCAGCATAGGTAGTGCTGCTGCAGCAACTGTGGTGCTCTGCTGGCAGGCATTCTTTTCTGTATACTGGCAGACCTTCAGGCTCCATGGGCACAGGGGAACTCAGGGGTGATGAGGTCTCTCTCTGCTCAGAGGACTGAAATTGGAGATAGGCTTGTTCTGTGAGATGGAGAAGTAAAAGAAGCATTTGGAGAATTAAGGGATCAGGGACTGGATATGCACTCTTGTGCACAGATATCTGGAACTTCTTATAACTTGGAATTCCTATGTTCTTAAAAAGCCATTAAGCTCAATGTTGCATGCTGCCTGCATCATCTCCCTCTTCATTAAATATCAATAGCAATTAAGTTCTTTCACCATCTAAGCTGGTTCTCATGAGACCATAGAGACTTAGCTGGATGTGAAAAGCCATTTCACAGTCCATCCAGTAACGACACTGATCAGTTTGATCAAGAGGGACCATAACAGCTTGTGTATGTTGACTGAGTGGCATGAAACAAAGCCAGATTCACATGTGTCTGTCATGATCAAAGTCTGCCCTTGCTTTGTCAAAATGGGTATTTGTAATATATGTCACAGCTATTTTGTATCCCAAAATGTTACTCAGCTCATACATGGGTTGTAAAAGTATACCTTCGCTGGTAGCAGTCCAGTCCAGTCCAGTCCAGTCCAGTCCAGTCCATATAATGGTACAGATTATGTATCGGAATGCTATCTGATCCTCCATGGAACGTGGATGCATTTTCAGAATCGACCTGCCATTAATGTATATTTATTTAATGTAAGCTGATTATAGCTTTTTTTTCCCCAGGAGGAGGAGGAAGGAAGGAAGGAAGGAAGGAAGGAAGGAAGGAAGGAAGGAAGGACGTCTATACCCTAGATGAATGTAGGGGGCAGGGAGGGAATCGTCTGCCTTACTGTTTCAAGGGTCTTTTTCCTTTCTTGGTAGTGGCTCATTGACCATTGACTTTCCCAAATCCACAAAACCTGGTGAGCATGTTTAGACTGCATGTTTATTTAGTCTAATAAAACCCTTAATTCCTAGTGATGATGACCATCAATAATCAATAGAGTGTGCAGTGATCCTCATGTTTGACATGAACACTTGCCGGGTCTGTTAACAAGGCTTGCAAAGTGGAAATCTGCAGTTCAGCAGGTACTCAAAAAGTCAGTGTACTCAAAATGCACTTGGATGCTTTCGCTCCTGTGTAAAGCACTATAAGATCTCAGGTAAAGAAAACAATTGTGCATAAGTCCCTCAGAAAAGAAATGGGTTACAAAGGAGAGTTTGGACTTGCTATTTAGAAACTTAGGAAAGAAATCTGGAATGATTCATGGTAAAAAAAAAGAAAAAAGGTGAAAGCACTCTGCCAACTCTCTGTATTGCAGAAAGTAAATTTGCCCCAGGCCCCAACCCCTTGGGCTAGAGACACACGGTTTTTAAGTGAGATGGAGGTGGTATGCTACTATAGGCATTCCTTCCTATGGTGTATAGATCAATTTTTTCAGTCCTACCCTTGCTTGCAGAAGTATACATGAATAGGACATAACAGGCATAGTAAAGCTACATTCGCTGTGGGTTCTGAGATGACAACCCAACTGTACTTTCTTTTTGCTTTGAGGATGAGAGATAGGAGGAAGAGATATGGAAATAAATCCAGACAATAGAACTATGATCTTTCTTTCAGTGGCCTCTTCACACATTATGCTTCTCCTCCACAGAAATTATGTAGTTACTAGCCAACCCTGCACAGAGCATCTGTGCGCTCTTTGGGGCCGGCGGTTACCTCTCCCCCTCTTCTGCCTCAGTCTCTGCTTCCGGGCCCAGCCGCCTCTCCTCCCCACTGCCACTTCTGCCCCTCCCACTTTCTTTCCCCCTTCCTGGGCCTGCCTCCGCGGCCGGGCCGGGCCCACCATCTCTGGCCTCCATGGCTGGGCCGCGGCGGTGGCAACCAATCCTCCTGGGTGCACCTCAGCCAATCAGGCACGTCCGCCACCCAGCCAATCAGCTGGGTTCTGGGACGCACATTCCAAGGCACACCCAGGAGAATTAATATAATAGATGCACCTTCCATATTGTCTGAAGAATTGTGAAATGTTCTTTTCTGATGGGGCAGCTGCTTCTCATAAATTGCCTGGTCAGTATACTTGCACCTGAGGACACCCATGGCAACATTCCAGGCAGCATGGATGGTGGTATGGATGTTACCGAAGTGTAAGAAAGAAAATGCAATGTGAGATGACGCCACAACTGTCCACCCAAGGATCTATACCCACACAAATTAGGGCTAATTGAGATGTTAATGTTAAGCCTGTCATGAGCCCCATGGCCTTTTCTTTTTAAAATAGAGGCCATGGAGGTTTAGACTGAGTGGTGGTGGAGGGACAGGTCCCTTTGGGGTGGGAGGGGATGGACCGCTTAGGCCTTTACCCCCACCAGTGTACCAATCTGGATTTGTCCCCACTGGCTGCTATTTGATGGAGGGGGGGAGCTCCAGTTGGCTTGTTTAATTATCAGTGTGTGTTTAATTATTAACCTTCTAACCATATACATCCCACAATGCCCCCCAGTGGCAACTGCTAGTAAAAGCAACGTTAAGATTATTATAAGTTACAGCAGAACAAGATGCCGATCTCTTGTTAGCTTTACCAGTTGAGGTCCCACTGCCACTCGAGACATTTCTGGATAATCAGCTTATACATCAACAAATATACTACTGTACAGCTGTATCTTTTTTATTGCATTGGATTCAGAGGTCTTACCTCAACAAACTGCTTCTGCTTCAGGGACATCAGATTTAACTAGCACTCAAAATGCTAGTTATTATATTATTGCTGCAGAAATGCAGTTCTTTCCTCAACTAGTGGGGCCACGGCAACTTGGAGTGGCATCTGGATATGCAGCTGTCACAAGCACCTACTGGACAGCACCGATGGTGAGTGATAAACAGCTCTTTCAATCAGGGCCGTAGCATGCTGGGATTCTAAGAACAGCATTCAGCCTGCCAAGAAGGGACTGGCACAGGAACCAAAACTGACTAGTCACAAATCAGAGCATGGAGCAGCTCCTTCTCAGGCTGTCTCTGGCATTGTGCATGGCTGGACTTCAGTCCCAGTGAGATCTCCTCTGGAGCGAGACCCTACTTCAAGCCTCAGCACAGACTACAAACCTGGGGAGTCAGCCCCTGAGGGCAGCCAGAGGTCCCCCCAAGCCCTGATGGCAACCTGCTTTTGCTGGTTGAATGGCCGTAACAATAAAGATTTGATTTGATTTTTGATTTGATGGCAACCTGCTCAAGGAGGCTGTGGGACCCAAGGCCCCCTGAATCAGAGATTCAGAATAGGAGATTCTTGTGGTAGGAAGCATGAATGGTCCCCCTTGCTAAGCAGGGTCTTAGCAAAGATGACATTTGAATGGGAGACTACATGTGTGTGCACTGAAAAATATTCCCCTTAGGAGATGGGGCCGCTCTGGGAAGAGCACCTTCATACTTGTATGCAGAAGGTTCCATGTTCTCTCCCTGGCAGCATGTCCAAAACAGAGCTGAGAGAGAATCCTGCCTGTAACCTTGGAGAAGCTACTGACAGTCTGTGTAGACAATACTGAGCTAGATGGACCAATGGTCTGACTCAGTATATGGCAGCATCCTATGTTCCTATGTGCCCATGTCACTATCCACATACTACTCCATCAGCTCTGCTTGGGAGAAGGCAAGGGCCCTGAGGGGGCCCTGCTCCAGGTGCCGACAATGAGAGAGGCCCGGCTGTCGTGCACTCGGGACAGGGCCTTCTCTGTTGCTGCCCCCAGACTCTGGAATGCTCTCCCAGTGGCCATTCGTTCCTCGGACTCCATCATGGCTTTTAGAAAGCTTGTAAAGACTTGGCTTTTTACCCAGGCTTTTACATAATCGTTTTTACTGCTGCTTCTGGGTGTTTTTATTTGTTGTATTGTTTTATGCTTGATTTTATATGTTTTTATACTCTAAGCATGTTGTTTTTATTGTGTTTTTATTGTATGTTTTTAACTTTTGTAAACCGCCTTGGGGCTATATTTTAACGAAAGGTGGTATAAAAATGCAAAAATAAATAAAATAAATAAGGCACTCACAAGCTCCTGCTCTATTGAGATCCAGGAAGGGTCACAGTAGCTATCTCCTCACTATAAAACCCACCAGCCTCTGCCTGCTAAGTGTTGGTGCAACAGCTCCATGATGAAGCCCCTTGCCTAGCCTTGAAACCTAGTTCCTGCAACCCAGACTCTGCTGGAGAGCTCCCTTCCTGGTCTAGCCACATGGCTGAGGCTTCATTCTGATTGCTGGACAGTTCCCCAGCTGGGCCAGATCTCCTGCTGCTTGTGTCTTCTTGCACAGCCTTGGGTAATGAAAAACGGGGTGGGGGGAGGGGCAAGCAGCCATCTTGAAATGTTGCCTTCAAATTTCAGCAGGAGCTGCAGCCCAGCTCTCAAGGGACCTCTCCATGCTTTGGGTGGGGACTCAGTTTCAGCTTCTCTGCTTGTCAGCTCGTTACAGAGTCTGGCTGAGTGTTCATCTTCTTGAGCACACATAATCCACAGTAAAAAGGGCATGGCCATCTTCCCCTCTGCCTGCAACAAGACTCAGGAGCTCAAGTAATGTGCCAATATGGATAGGGATATGGAAGCTCTGCACAGATCTCCCACCCACCCCTAATGGGTGGGTCTCCCCAGGGGTGAGTGGGATCTCCTACCCACTCCTGTCTGCATGTGCGCTTGTGTGCATACATTGATGGGCGGGGCAATACTTTATTGAGCCTGTGGGCATTACTGTATGTGGATGTGGACATTGCATTGAGGGTGGACAATCATGCTCATATCTTAACGTGACAAAATGTATAGTATGCAACAGGCCTGTGCAAATATTCAGCTCTGAATAAAGTAAAGTAAAGTAAAGTAAAGTAAAGTAAAGTGTGCTGTTAGTCGGTTTCTACTCCTGGAGACTTCAGAGCCCTGGGGTTGTCTTTGGTCGAATGCAGGAGGGGCTCACCATGGCCTCTTCTCCAGAGGTGCCACAGAAGTCCCTGAACCTCTGGGACAAAGTCCATGGGCTCCATAGCTTCTGGGGGCCCCCAAATCCTCTTTAGTCTGTCCAGGGTGGTGTGGTCACCTGGCCAAGCAGGATGGTGCTTAATTTGCATGGGGGAGGGCTCCAAAGGCCTTTAGGTCCAGGTTCCAAAATTACCTGGGTGCACCTCTGCTCCTCCCACGTGAATACCGGAAAGTAAATAATCTACTCTGCACTGCACAGAGGTGGCTTTCTCTACCACTCACTTTTGCGTACTGCTGTGCATTTCTGAGCACCAGTGAAGCCCCTTAAAGAGAAACAGAGGCCTGCTAAGCCCCCATGATGTCTAGGAAGGTGCATGGGGAATGCTGGGAAGTAGGGTTGCCAGGTCTAGAGCATGAGAAGTCAATATCCATCCCCAAAAAAGTGGAAACAGAGGATGGTTTTTACAAAAAAAAAAGAGTCTCCACTTTGCATATGTTTATTAGTATTATATATGTAAAACTGGATAATTTGAGAATAAATGCAGCTCACCCCTGTGAAGCTGATGACCAGGTGAGGGGTATGTCTGCTTGGTCTGCTGTCTAGGTGCAGAGTTCTCCAGGCCCCTGCTGCTTAACCCCTGTCAGTTCATCTCCTGGTTAGGTTTACCACCCACACACAGTCCTCTGTCCTGATTCCCCAGTGGGTCACCCAGCCTGCTCTCCCCAGCCAGGCCAGCAGCTTCACCTCTTGGCTGGAGGCAGGGCAGCCAGCTAGCGACCGAGCCAGCCTCTTTGCATGCTCGTGCAGTGGTGCATGCATGGCCTCCCACTCAGCACCCTACGACATTTATATACAGCTTTTTAACAGAAGGATTCACAGTGGTTCTCAAAGAAAAATAAATAATAGGATGCTCCCCTGTCCCCAAAGAGCTCCCACATGGTAACACCCATTACCTTCACAGCATCAGCCACTGAAGGGATGCTGTGCTGGGGTTGGATAGGGCCAGTAGCTCTCCCCACCACTTTAAAAGATGCCTTTTACTCAGTTAGCAGGGAGAGCTGCTAGCAGAGTGAAGTTAGTCCGCTAAGTGCTAACTTCTCACTGCCGCCGCCACCACCACTGCCAGCGCACCAAGGAAGCAAGCGGCACACGCCGGGCCCACCTACCTGTGCTCCTGCATCACGTGGCTCTGCAACCTGCCACTGAAGCAGAACCTCCCCTCTGGCTTCCCCATTGGATGGATGTTCAGTAGGAAGGGGAAGGAGACCGAGGGAGAGAGCAGCTGTTCATGGGAGAGCAAAGTCTTCTGAGTGAACAAAATGGCCCAGCTGCTCCCCAGAACTTCGGACACCACAACACATGCAAAAAAGTGGTTTGATCCCCAAAATAGTCTCTATTCCTCCTATGGCAAAAAACGTTATTGGGTTCCCAAAATAGTTGCATTTCCTCTATCAAAGTCCCTGGTTGGCAACCCTGCTGGGAATTATTGTTACTTTGTCTTTCTTTTATTTTGGATCATGTAAGCTGCTTTGGAATTTTTGTGAAAGGCAGGATAAATATTCTTTTTAATAAAAAGAGTTTATTTAGAAGTAACTCCCACTTAGTTTAATGGGGCTTATTCCCAACTAAGCATGCCTAGGGTGAAAGTCTTAGTTAACAAACAAACAGGCTTTACATATCCAATAAACAAAAACAATGATTTGCTGTGTGAAGACTTAATTTTTAAGACCTAGGTTAAATGGCAAGTGTCACTGCAAAGGATTTGCCTTGTTACAGGCTTAGTTAAAGGGTAATTCCTTAGATCTAATGAAAAGTTATAGATTATGTGTTAAACAATAACTGATGGGATAAAGTATGCATAGCACTGCTAGAAGATTTATGTTCATTCATCCAATACATTAAAGAGCTGAAACTTTTTGCGGGAGTCACATTGCTTACAAGGAAGACCATACATAAGTATATCACACTCTTTGCTTTGTTGCCTTGAGCTCTGTCCTAAAGGACATAATGAATGCTATACATTTCATGCTGGCAGGCAGCCTCAATTGTCATAGATGGCCATCCTATAGACTGGAAGAGAAATTCAAGGCAGAGTTGCTTCGGCATGCACTCGGAAGTGACATAATCAGGCCTATCTCTTAAAAGTGAAAACATGGTAGGGATTCATTAATTAATTTAAACAGAAGATCTATATATTTAATTCTCTTTAACATACCTGTTGCTAATCCCATGTATGGCAGCTCTCGCGAGAGTTTGCGAGCGAGCTGCTGATTAGCGATGGGGACAGGAGGAAAAGTGGTGCACCAAGCTGGCTGGCCATGGAGGAGAAGCAGCGGCCAGTTGTGCAGCAGAAGCAGCACCCGCCCACCCAGCCACACAGGGGAACTGGCACCCACCTGGCTGGCCAGGTGGCCGGCCGAGGAGAAGCAGCCTGGGGAGGGAGAAAGAAATGGGGCCGGGGGAAGAGAGACAGGGAGAACTAGGGGCACTGATGCTCTGTGCCAGGCCAGCTAGTTTACTTATAAATGCACGTACCACCTTTAAGCATTGGCCTCAAGAATGAAACACTAAGACAAGTATACTATGAGGCTGTTCTCCTGTGCAGCCTCACCCAAGCTAGGGAAGCCCAGCCTGGGTTAGGCTGCATGTGCAGACTACTGGGATCGGGTCCAATCCTGGCGGGGCAGCACCACCATTCCAGCTTTTGAACCCAGCTCTTAGCTGGGGTTAAGGGTTTGAGTGAGCCCTTAGCCTGGGCTCCGGGGTATGTGTTTGCTGGGGCTACATTCAGCCCCAGTGGACACAGAGATGGGTGCCTAGAGCGCCTGTTTCCTGTGGGAATCCCCCAATGCACTGTGCATGTCACACGGTGAATTGTGGTCTGTCTGGAGGCCGGGATGTGTCGTCTTGGCCTCCAAAGCTCTGTGTTACACCACACAGTGTGGATCTTCTGGGATCTTCATGCTCCCAGCAACAGACAAGTGCTCGTCTGGGGGGAAGGTGAGTTCAACCAGCCTTCCCCCCTGACCCGCCCACCAGGTTGTCAGAGGTGTGAACAACCTCTATATGGTTTTTAAAGATCTTGATGATTATTTTCTGTTGCGATAGTGCAAAATGCACGGTAAAGTTCAACTCTCAGAGATTTCTGCTTCTTGTTTTTCACCCCCAATTTATCTTAGTATCTCACCATTAGTCAGTATTTAACATACAAATCGCTACCACCACTGTCCACTGAAGCAACAAACCCAACACACACCCACACACACCCCGCTTTCTAACTAAAGTTCCCAAAGCAGTTTACATAGGTAAAAATAAATAAAATAGCTCCCAGTCCCCAAAGGGCTCACAAGCTAAAAAAGGAAACATTCAGCACCAGCAACAGCCACTGGAGGGATGCTGTGTGCTGGTGATGGATAGGGCCAGTTGCTCTCCCTCTGCTAAATAAAGAGAACTGCCACTTTTAAAAGGTGTCTCTTTGCTCAGTTATCAGGGGATCTGTGTGTTGCTCATTGGCCATCAGAGGGGAAAAAATAGAAATAAAAATCTTGACCGCTGAACATACATATTAATTATGACTATTGGGTTGCATCCAGGATTTTAGCTATAATTGAGCAGATGGGTTCAAAGAACCTGGACCCCTGAGCTCCTGAGGGCCACCCCCCCAGCTCCACCCCTCCCTATCTTCTTCATTATCTTCCTCATTCCAAGGGGCCACCAGACAGAGGGGTGAACACGGGCCTCTCCCCACTAGCTATGCCCCTGGTGCATCTACTACTATTTAGACCAAAGAAGGGTAAGAAATTACTATGTCAAACATGTTGGAAGTGAAGGACTTTGCGCTGTCTCTTGTCTCAGTGACATAGGAGGACAGACTAGTGAGTCAGAGAGCTAGAGGGTCAAGACATTGGTCATCCCTTCTCTTCTGCTCTGACACTATCCCTTTGGAATGTAGATTGCTACTCTCAGGGACACTTCCTTCCTCTCTCTCTTCTCTTCCTGTTCCTTCTACCTTGCAACATGCAAGCTCCTCTCCCTGCACCATGTGTGCAGAGATGCAGAATCCATCTGCATCCAGCTAGCTAGCTAGATTAGAGGTCCTAACTCCCCACTTTCCTATCTAGAATGGAGTTCTCTAATAAATGCCATATATATTGATTTGAAACTATGAACTGGCTCCAAGTTACTTTACCCTCAGCATACACACATGCCTAACTAAATTCTGCTGTGTTGTGCCTCTGTGCACAATGCTATAATGAAAAAGTAGCAAAAGCTAGTTTCTCCACAAATGAGGCACAGCCTAAAAGGAAGACATTTATTTGCTCCATAACAAATTTTTACAAGTGTTTTATTATTACTCAACCCCCCCTTGCAATAATTTGCAGGAACTCTTAGAATATGGTGATCATCTGCATTGATTATTCCCTTTGGGCAGGAGATTGGTGGATGGGACAAAATTGCTCGCATAAGCATTTTTATTACACAATAAATTGATGCCATTTTCCTGCCATTGGATCAGGCATCTACAAATCCACTTGCCAGTTTGCCAGTGATGAGTGCTCTCCACCCTCTGGTGAGCAGAACATACACAGAATCACACAGATCATCTCTCTCAGAGATTATTTCCACTGCCATTTCCACTGCCATTTTTGAGTACCTAAGAAACACAAGGAATCCTTTCTGAGTATGGATGGCTCCAGAAGGGTGGCAGGGTGCAGGAATGTAGCTATAACTCAGAGGATGGGTTCAAGGAACCTGGGCCCCCAGCTCCTGAGGGCCCCTCACTCCTAGGAGCTGCTGGGGAGAGGGGTGAACACGGGCCCCGCTTTCCCCTAGCTACGCCCCTGGCAGGGTGCAAGCACCACCCCTGAAAAGTGGCTTGTGCCCTCCTACTGTGCTTCATTTCTCTTTCAGAAATCTAATATGTGGGACACAGCTCACCCACCCAGAAATGCACTTTGCCAGTTCTAAGCGTTCTCTCAATTTTTCTCTGGTGCCACCACTTAAGAAAGGGCTCCTACTGTTTCTCACCATTTCCATATCCCAGTGCAAATGACAGAAGACCCACTTTTCTCCTAAGATATCTGCCTGTGTGCCAGAAAAGGATTTGAGGGAAGAGACAGGATTGGTGGCAACCACAGATAATGGCCAGCTAGGGAGCTAAGCCTAAATTTGTGGATCCCTGCATTAGATCAGAGTACATACAAATTGTGTATGTTAAAGGCTGATGAAAACCAACAGCAGAATAAAGCAAGCTACCACTTCCCATTCTGGGGTTAATGGATGGCAAAAACCAGGAAGATTGAAGCATTGGTGACAATGCATCTGAAACTTGTGACTTTGTGTATATTCATTTTGCACCATCAATCATATGCTGCTTGTACCAAAATATTTCCTTCACATGATAACCCAATGAATATTAAACTCTACATGGAGAATTCTAAATCAGGGAAAGGGAGGTGGTGTGCACCTGGGGGTGGAAAACAATTGGGAGCTTTTAAATCACTAATCTTCCATGAGTGCTATAGTCTGACAAAGGAGACATAATCTGGGGTCCTTGAACAAATCTCAGGGAGTTTTGTTCTTAAAGAGAAAATGAATGAGGTTAAGCAGGGATTAGTGAGGCTACAGCAAACATCAGGACTAAGCTTGCTCACAGCAGTGCTTGTATGTTGATTGATAATATTCATTTTTTTAAAAAAGAAATCAACATGGTTTTCCATAGAAAGCATTAAGAATAGCTTAGGAGTTAAAGGCAGTCATTGCTAAACAGAACAGGACAGTCTATCTTTGGTAGAAAATGTATTTGGTTCACAACATCTTTAAGGGGTGCGTTTTGTTTTGGTTTGTTCTGGTTTGCTTGCTTGCTTGCTTGTTTGTTTCAAGAGAAAAGTTCCTTAAGCAGTTCATATGTAAGTGTTTAATTCAGACTAGTTAAATCAGTCTCAAGCTGCTTCCAACAAGTTAAAAAATGGATGCAGACACTTCAAAATCAATTTGAACCTGTTCCCATGTCCTGAAATTACTTTCAGTGAATTAGTTCAAATAAGAATCTAGGTAAAGAAATTAATATGGATGAATTCAGCTTCTTTCACTTATTGTAATTTAGGAGGGCAAGGAGCTGGAGAAAGATGCCCTTGTTGCCTTCTAATTGTTGGAAATTCTCTGTGGTGAGAGAATCCCTTTCTCATTATAGCAGAGTGCACAGAGGCACAACACAGCGGAAATTTAGTTAGGCATGCGTGTATGCTGAGAGTAAAGTAACTTGAAGCCAATTCATAGTTTCAAATCAATATAAAAGGCACTTATTAAGGAACTCCATTCTAGATAGGAAAGTGAGGAGTTAGGATCTCTAATCTATCTATCTAGCTGGATGCAGATGGATTCTGCATCCTCTCTGCACATATGGTGCAGGGAGAGAGGCTTGCCATGTTGCAAGGTAGTAAGGCCAGGTAGGGAAGAGAGAAAGGAAGGAAGTTGAATCCCTAAGATTAGCAATCTACATTTCAAAGGGATAGCATCAGAGCAGTGTAGAAGGGATGACCAATGTCTTGACTCTCTAGCCCTCTGACTTACTAGTCTGTCCTCCACTGTCTGAGGCAAAGAGACAGCGCAAAGTCCTTTAACTTCCAACACTAACAAGTATTGCTGAATGAATATTCCTGCACTAATGTGTCCCAAGAATGAACTTACTGCCACTGAAGAATTTGCTTAAAAAATAATAATGTAAGAAGGAAACTCAAAAATATTCAAGGGTGGCAGACATGACAGAGGTCTATAAAATCATGCATGGTGTGGAGAAAGTTGACAGAGAGACATTTTTCTCCCTCTCGCATAACACCAGAACCAGGGGTCATCCCACGAAACTGAAGGCCGGGAAATTTAGGACCGACAAAAGGAAATACTTTTTCACACAACGCATAATCAACTTATGGAATTCTCAGCCAAAAGATGTGGTGACAGCCACCAGCCTGGGTGGTTTTAAGAGGGGTTTAGATAAATTCATGGAGGACAGGTCTATCAGTGGCTACCAGTCTGAGGGCTAAAGGTCACCTCAGCCTCAGAGGCAAGATGCCTCTAAATACCAGTTGCACGGGAGCAGCAGTAGGAGTGTGTGAAGCAGGATACTGGACTAGATGGGCCTTGGGCCTGATCCCGCAGGTCTTTTCTTATGGGAGTTGCATTGCTCATTACTAATAAAGATTCAGGGAATATCCACCATAGGGGCCCGTGACACTGCTAAACGCCATCAGCAAATAGATGTATTGCAATTTCCCTAATGAGAAACAATGTGCTTTGAGTGCTGGGATAGGTGGTAGAGTAAAAGTGGTAACTAGTTTTATTCATAGTGTTGCATCCCTTATAGTCAATAAAATAATGAAAACTTTTGGTTATGAAAATGTTCTCCCCCTTAACTATGGTATCAAGGGTGTGTGCATGTGCGTGCGTGCGCATATGTGCAGAATCACATGGCGAAGTTCTTGCTGGACTGCTCCATTTCAGACTGCAACCAACACTTTTGGTTGAAGTTTCCAGACTGCAACCCACTTCATTTATCTATTTATTTTTATATTTATTTATTTATTACATTTCTAAACCACTCAATCCGAAGGCTCTGAGCAGTGTACAACAAGTTTCAAAAGACACAAAAACATGCACCATTTAAAACACAGTGCTCAAAACAATATAAAAACAATTTAAAAACAATTCAAAATCATTTAAAACCAATTAAAATCCTTAAACATAACAATTTAAAAACCTTGGAAGGCCAGGCCAAACAAGTAGGTTTTGAGGGCTTAAAAGGCTGACAGCAAGTCTAAACTGCAGATATCTGCTGGAAGTGCATTCCATAGGCCAGGAGCAACTACAGAAAAGGCCCAGTTCCAAGTCATCACCAGACGTACCGGTGGTAACTGGATACGGACCTCTCCAGATGACTTCAACGAGTGATGGAGATCATCCTAAAGAAGACGCTTTCTAAGGTTCCCAAGCCGTTCTGGGCTTTAAAGGTAATAACCAGCACTTTGTATTTCGCTCAGAAACATAAGAACATATCGGCAGCCAGTGCAACTGTTTTAAAACAGGCATAATATGTTCTCTCCAGGTTACCCCAGAGACCAGTCTGGCTGCTGCATTTTGAACAAACTGACGTTTCCAAACTACGTACAAAGGCAGCCCCACGTAGAGCCTATTGCAGTAGTTGAGCCTTAAGGCTACCAGCTGATGCACCACTGTTTTGAGATCATTCTCTTCAAGGAATGGACACAGCTGTTGAATCAGCCAAAGTTGATAGAAAGCACTCCTGGCCATAGCCTCCACCTGAGATACTAGGGTGAGGCCTGATCCAAGAGCACCCCCAAGCTGCGTACCTGTTCCTTCTGGGGGAATGTAACCCCACCCAGCACAGGAAGATCTAACTCATCCTTCAAATTCCAATCTCCCACAATGAGCATCTCTGTCTTGCTTGGATTCAGCTTCAATTTGATACCTCATCCATCCCATTACTGCATGTAGGCAGGCATCTAGGGAGTGAATGCCATTTCCTGATTATGACTGATGATGATTGATGATTGATGATAAGGAGAAATAGATTTGGGTGTCATCAGCATACTGATAACACCCTGCACCAAATCTCCTGATGATCTCACCCAGCAGTTTCATGTAAAGCATTGGTGACAAAATGGAGCCCTGAGGGACTCCATATAATAGCTCCCATTCTGAAGAGGAACCATTACCAAGCTCCACAATCTGGAATCTGCCTGAGAGATCGGAGCGGAAAGCCGTGCCTCCTATCCCCAATTCTCCCAGGCGATCCAGAAGGATACCATGGTCGATGGTATTGAACGCCGCCGAGAGATCCAGAAGAACCAGCTGAGTCACACTCCCTCTGTCAATTCCCTGGTAAAGGTCATCCATCAAGCTGACCAAGGCTGTCTCAACCCCATAGCCCACTCTAAAGCCAGTTTGAAATGAATCTAGATAATTGGTTTCCTCCAAAACTGCCTGGAGCTGGTTAGCCACCACTCTCTCAATCACCTTGCCCAATCATGGGAGATTGGAGACTGGACTATAACTATACATCACTGAGGGATCTAGGGAAGGCTTCTTTAGGAGTGGTCTAATCATTGCCTCCTTCAAACACATGAATATTCCTCTTTCTAGAAGGAAAAAATACACCCCAGAACATAAACACAAGCATGTGTGAGAGAAGATCTATACCGATCTTTGTCACTAGGTGTCACTGTGTGTTTGTAAACAAACCATGCATAGCTCAAACTGTTTTTCTCCCTGAAGAGCCTCTTTTGACTCGTATTGACTCCCATTTCACATTGCCCTTATTATCAATATATAAGTGGTAACTTTATTTCCTCCATTATTGCCAAATATCCCGGCAGATCTGAGGAATTTTATATCTCTTTGATGAGATCACGCCTAGTTAATAACCAGAAGGGTAGCAAAATATGTTTCTCTAACTCCTATTTGTGTTTGCAGAAAGTCTCTTGAATTCTATTTACTCTGAGCCATGTTTTAATGTTCTCATATCTGTTTGTGTTTCTTATTAATGTTTTGAGGGGGTTTTGGATTGTGTTTTACCCTGAACCACATTTTTATCCTTATCTATGACCTTTACGGGTTTTAAAAAAATATTTATGTTGTTGCTTTATTAGCCTAGTGTGAAACATTTCTTATATTTTGCTGGTCAATAGAAAAATTCTGTCTATGGAGAGCTCAGAGCTGTCCTTACTAGGGGGTGCTTCTAGATCAGGGCTGCTCAACTTCGACCCTCCTGCAGATGTTGACCTACAACTCCCATAATTCCTGGCTATTGTCCACTGTGACTGGGGATTATGGGAGTTGTAGTCCAAAAACAGCTGGGGGGCCTAAGTTGAGCAGGCCTGTTCTAGATGGAGAGCTTTTTGTACTAACTTCTGTGGCTTTCTGTACTGAGCTGCAGTGTAGGCAGACAAGAAAAGGTGTGTAGACATGCAGCATTTCTTGTGCGGGCAGAAGGTTCCTTTTCTTTCCTCCCTGATTGAGGCTTATAAAATAATACTAGCAATGCTTTTCGGCCGGCTCCCAGGAGTCCCCTCGTGTGTGTTGACATGTTCACTCTTGACATGCTCAGGAGCCTCATCATGTCGTGAGCTCTCTGCTTATGGCACATGGGGACAGGTCACTTAGTTGATAGTGGGCCAGTTGCCCCTAGATTTGGCTACAAACAAGCAAATTTGAAGGGGGAGCAGATGCATGCCCTCCCTATGTGGGATACCCTAAGTAGATCCCAGAAGTTAACTAAAGCAGGCTAATTTTCTGCCAAGGCCACTCTTCACTCAGAGTGAACCTGCCTTGGCCCCTCCCCTCCTTTTACAAAGGATAGCAGCACGCTAATGCACCAATTAACTCAGCAGGAAGAATGCAGATAAGGCTCACGGAAGTAAATCTCCCCCCTCACAAAAGAGGTCAAGTCAGCGATAAAGACCTCGAGGTGTACCCATTAAAAGTACTGATTGGATTATTAGACTCTCTGTCCATGCAGATTTCCTCTTCTCCCGACTATGCACTCTGTTTTCATGACCAATAGCCTTGGCTTGCCTCGGCAATTCCCACATTGTTACTCTCAGGAGGAGTGATGAGCAACAATGGAATCCTTGCCGGTTCCAACCAACACACCTATTGAACAAAAAAGGTCAATTGAAATGTTCCCCCAGGGACATATTTTGGGGTATAATAAGCCCCAATTCCATGATCCAGTGTGCTTTCTGCATACTATATACCTAGGAGTCACCAGCTGCTGCTTGGGCAATTTGAGTTCACAGGCCATTATGCCAGGCTGTGTTCAGTTCTTCATCCCACTCCCCAGATCGGCTCTCTTGCCTAGCCTGATCTGCCCAGTCTTCCTCGCCAACAAAGGAAGCTTTTTCCACCCTTGTGGATTCACCTTTAGCAACTTTCCCCTCCAACCTCCTTGCCCCTACCTCTGACCGAGCTATGCCTGAGGAACGAGGTCCTTTGGTTGCTCCAGGAGCCCCGAAGTTTCTTTGTCCAGATCAGGTGATATGAACGTTTGCCTCTCGCTGAGCCTATCTCTATACCTATTCCTTTTTTCTAAATCCAGCCACTTCCGTCTCTAAAGAGCCTCTTTTTCTTGCCCATCTGGGAATTTACACAATTAGGATTGTAAGCTAAAATGCCTCATGGCAGTTTAATGTATTTTTAGTAGTAATACTGCTTTAACTACACATTTCTTTCCACTGTACCCCTCCGTACAATAAAGACTTTCTTTTTATTTTGAAACTTAAATCTTGCCTCAGTCCATTCATTTCTTGGGTCCACAACTTTGCACAAATTTAATCTGATGTGGAACTGCCCTCTCTGAGCTAATTTCCCGCACACAAGCCTGAACACAAATTTAGGGGTGTTCACCAATCACCCCGGGACAGTTTCATTATCATGCATGATGTGGAGAAAGTGGGTAGAGAGATGTTTTTCTCCCTTTCTCACCACACTAGAACTCGAGATCATCCAATGAAATTGATTGGCAGCAAACTAGGACAGAGAAAAGGAAGAACTTCCTCACACAGATGTGGTGGTGGTCACCTACTACAGGTGAAACTCGAAAAATTAGAATATCGTGCAAAAGTTCATTAATTTCAGTAATGCAAGTTAAAAGGTGAAACTGATATATGAGATAGACGCATTACATGCAAAGCGAGATAAGTCAAGCCTTAATTTGTTATAATTGTGATATGGCGTACAGCTCATGAGAACCCCAAATCCACAATCCCAGAAAATTAGAATATTACATGAAACCAATAAAACAAGGATTGTAAATAGAACAATACTGGACCTCTGAAAAGTATAAGCATGCATATGTATTCAGTACTTGGTTTGGGCCCCTTTTGCAGCAATTACTGCCTCAATGTGGCGTGACATGGATGCTATCAGCCTGTGGCACTGCTGAGGTGTTATGGAAGACCAGGATGCTTCAATAGCGGCCTTCAGCTCTTCTGCATTGTTTGGTCTCATGTCTCTCATCCTTCTCTTGGCAATGCCCCATAGATTCTCTATGGGGTTCAGGTCAGGTGAGTTTGCTGGCCAATCAAGCACAGTAATCCTATGGTCATTGAACCAGGTTTTGGTACTTTTGGCAGTGTGGGCAGGTGCCAAGTCCTGCTGGAAAATGAAGTCAGCATCCCCATACAGCTCGTCTGCGGAAGGAAGCATGAAGTGCTCCCAAATCTCCTGATAGACGGCTGCGTTGACCCTGGACTTAATGAAGCACAGTGGACCAACACCAGCAGATGACATGGCTCCCCAAATCAACACAGACTGTGGAAACTTCACACTGGACTTCAAGCATCTTGCATTGTGTGCCTCTCCATTCTTCCTCCAGACTCTGGGTCCTTGGTTTCCAAATGAGATGCAAAAGTTGCTCTCATCAGAAAAGAGGACTTTGGACCACTGAGCAACAGACCAGTTCTTTTTTTCTTGAGCCCAGGTAAGACGCTTCTGACGTTGTTTGTTGTTCAGGAGCAGCTTGAAAAGAGGAATACGACATTTGAAGCCCATGTCCAGGATCCGTCTGTGTGTGGTGGCTCTTGATGCACTAACTCCAGCCTCAGTCCACTCCTTGTGAAAGTCCCCAACACTTTTGAATGGCCTTTTCCTGACAATCCTCTCCAGGCTGCGGTCATCCCTGCTGCTTGTGCACCTTTTTCTTCCACACTTTTCCCTTCCACATAACTTTCTATTAATGTGCTTTGATACAGCACTTTGGGAACATCCAATTTCTTTTGCAATTACCTTTTGAGGCTTTCCCTCCTTATGGAGGGTGTCAATGATGGTTTTCTGCACAACTGTCAAGTCAGCAGTCTTTCCCATGATTGTGATTCCTAATGAACCAGGCTGAGAGACCATTTAAAGGCTCAGGAACCCTTTGCAGGTGTTATGGATTGATTAGCTGATTGGAGTGGGACACCTGGAGCCTAGACTGTTGAACCTTTTCACAATATTCTAATTTTCTGGGATTGTGGATTTGGGGTTCTCATGAGCTGTACGCCATGATCATCACAATTATAACAAATTAAGGCTTGACTTATCTCGCTTTGCATGTAATGCGTCTATCTCATATATCAGTTTCACCTTTTAATTTGCATTACTGAAATTAATGAACTTTTGCACGATATTCTAATTTTTCGAGTTTCACCTGTACGTGGCTTTATAGGGGAATTAGACAAATTCAGAGAAAACAAGTCTCCAAGTTTTGTTTTGTTTTGTTTTGTAATCTGAACTGAATACAGTTTAATTTCCAGAAACTGTTACTGGAAGTAAGAACTTTCCAGCTAAAAGATGCTAGGGTAGCATCATAAATTTGTAATATAATAGATAGATAAAGTCTAATCTTATATTTCCAAATGGCTTAAAAAGAGTTTTTATTTCTACTTGTGTTAAAAAATTGAAAATATCTAGCTTAGTCAATGTGATAAGATGGTATAGTGGTTACAGTGAGTCCAGAAGACCCAGGCTCAAGTCCCCACTCAGTCATGAAGCTCACAGAGGTGTCAGTGGGCCAACTAATCTCTCTTAGCCTAACCTATCTCACAAGGCTGTTGTCCTGGAAATGTGCATGGGGGGTGGGTGGGTGGATGATTCACCTTGTATGTGGCCCTGAATTCCTTGGAGGAGGGATAGGATAAAAATGTAATAAGTATATATGCAGAGAAACATATTAATCAGTCATGATAAGGCTAGTTCTAATGATCCATTTGAAACCCAAATTCCTCAACAGTATAATCCCTTCATTATTTCACAGCAAACAGAGATGAATACTGGGTGGTCTAGAATTTTTTTTTAATGTGGAAGAGAAGTCAAAATACAGAACTCTGGCCAAAGCAAATCCTCTCTAATAAAACGCTTGGTGTCCGTCCATGGACGGACACCAAGCGTGCGTTCGTGCCTGGCCTGTTCTGGGCATGCGCGCAGCGCATGCCCAGAACAGAGCAAGGGACAAATGAACACCAGGACCCGGCGGACATCTTGGGCGGCCAGAAGCGGCCGCCCTGAAGAAGCCAGGTATGCGGCGGAGGGGAGCACTGGCCGAGGCGCGGCCAAGGCAGCCGCGCCGCCGAAGCCGGGCGGGGGGAGGCGGCGGCAGGGGAAGCTGGCTGAGGTGGTGGCGAAGCCGCCGCCGAGGCCTGGCGCTGCCGCCGAGGCCTGGCGCTGCCGCTGAGGCCGGGCAGCTTGGGGCCCTTGCCCGGCCGGGGAGACCGGTCGCGGCATAGAGGCTGGTGGCGGCGGGAGGGGGAATGGTGGCCGAGGGGCACGGAGCACTCACTAGCGCCCGTTATTCAACGGGTCTACATTTACTAGTTGGGTATAAATAAGAAAAATAAAATCATGCACACTGAATTGAATATTTTGTTAAATTAGAAAACAAAATACTTGCTAGCTGATTCTACATGTTAAAAACAGTTTAAACTGTTTTTAAACAGTTTTTAAACTGTAAAGATTTAGCCTGGTTTTCCAGGGTTTTAAAAACTGTTTTAAATGTTTTAACAATGGTTTTATGTTATTTTTACAGTTTTTAATGTTGTTTTTACAGTTTTCAATTTTAACAGTTAATTGGTTTTAGTTCTATTTTAATGTAAACCACCCTGAGCCATTTTTGGAAGGGTGGAATAGAAAACAACTAATCAGTCAGTCAAACAAACAATTAATATAGCCATTGTTAAATAGTAAACTTTGCATTGAAAAGTTTATTATATTTAAAAAAAAACCTTTTATAACTTTCAAGGGACAAGTTTAAAATTTGCACATATTCAAACCAATTCAGATATGCAGATGAATCCTATCCAGCCATCTTTTATTGAAGGGTGTAAAATTCTTTATGCGACAATTATGAGACAGTTATGCTCCAGTTTAGGGAATGGAATATTTTGTTCTCTTTCTTTACTCTGCCCTGATTGCCCCTGCCTATAGCCCTCCAGCCAATAAGGGTGCTGGCTCCCTGACAGTGCGTTGTTACTGGCCATTCAAAGATAACAAGGATGCAACAGTCAGCAGAGTGTGGTGTTCAGAAAGGCCTTAAACACAGGGGGAACAAAGCCAGAACAATGAGAAAGCCACCCATGATTGCTTTGTAAGATACTTGCATGCTTATAGTGTGGGAATAGGTGGATCCTATGAAGAAGACGCTGAAACAGAATGTATAAAGAATGGAGTAGTGGCAGTCTGGATAGGATTCTAACATGGATCCTTCCTCTCCATCAAAATAAATTTCCAGACCAGTTAAATTACATGGATGAAAATTGAAGATTTCTGTTGCTTAGCACTGAAGCAAAGCTATAATGTCCATATGGAGAGAGAATCTACTTCCCCTCCAAAGGAATAAATACAAAGGCATGTGGTGCATTAGGAAATTGAGAAGAAATACAGGTAGAGCAGGGGTTACCACCAAGTGTTTGTTCTGGGCAGCTGATTCCACAGAGATGATGTGGGTGGTGGCAGATCAAGCTCCATACAAATATGCCATTAAAAATTAGCTAAGGAGGATTGCCATTTTGACTTTTTGCTTCAGCTGCAAACATAGATAAAGTTCACAACTATGCAGCTGGAGAACATTTCTGTATCTGGGGTGGGAATGGAAGAGACTCTAGACAGGGTGAGTAGAGGAGGGTTTGGGGAGAGATGTGGGATGGTACAGAAAAAATATAGTCAGCAAGCAGCAAGGTTCCTGGGGAGAGAAATATCAGCATAGGCCAGGATTATATTTCTTGGAAAATACAAATCAAACCAACAGACCTAGTTTAGGGAACATTTTGCTTCTGTATCTGACTTTTAGCACAGTTAAAAAGAGCCTGAAAGAAAGAATGAAGCCATTTGTACCAGGGAATGCTTCGACTCTCCGGAGAGCTTTCTCCCTCTTCTTACAACATACAAGAGACAATGAGCCCTGCCTGCTGCTTCCACCAAGTTTGCAGTGACGTGACATGAATGAAAACGAAACACGCAGCAAAAGCCACTTTCTCTGGAAGCGTGAGCCTGTGAACAAACTGGGTGATCTCAAGATCCCCAGGGATGTCTGTAAGAAGTCAGTGACTTCGCTCAAGACCAGTATGCAGAGGCAAATAAAAGGCCTGGTCTCATCTCTAACAAAGGACGTGTGAAATAATAGGAAACTTGGGTTTCTAAGGTGTTTAGGGAACTCACTCTGGTACAGTGTTTATAACACACCAAAACTCAGAAATATTCTTTTTTTAAAGTTGAAGCAGGGTCCACAGTGCATGAAATATGGACTGGAACTCTGGATTCGGACTTAGATCTACCAATTGTCCATCCTAACATATACATGGTGAGGCACGGGGGTGGGGTGGGGGCAGGTAGTGGGAAGGCTGAGTGAGGGCAAACGAGTGGAGTCGGGGGCAGAGGCCGAGTGAGCAAGTAGGCCCTTTCATCACCGCACTCAAGTCTCCAAGAAACCCAAGTGGCAGGGGTGGGGGAGCCAAGCAAGCGGGGTCGGGAGAGGGAGAGCAAGTGTGGGGGAGGCTGAGTGAGTGGTGAGGGGAAGGTTGATTTATTATTTCTCTGTGTAAATCGCCCTGAGCCATGTTTGGAAGGGCAGTATAGAAACTGAATAAATAAATAAAATAATAATAATAATATAATGAGTTCATCTCTCCACTGTTCAGGCTGGATTTAACCACATGCTGTCTGGGTTGTTGGTCTTCTGCCAAATTATTTTATCAGTTTGGAAAATCTAATCATTCATTAAGGTTGTATTTTGCTCTCCGTTTCAGATATATTGCTATTATTTTGTATCTCCTCATTTGCATATTGAGTCTGGTGCTTCAATAAAGTGCTACTGATTTATTTCAGTTCAACATATGCATTAGTGATCCATGAGTTTGTGTCCATTCCTATTTGATCAAGCATCTAGCCACAGGTTTTCACTCATTGGACGATTAAAATGCCCAGAGACAGAAGTTTGGGGTAATCTACAAATTTGATAAATAAATAAAAACTAGCCGAACCCACACAGAGCATCTGTGCGCTAGTGCTAGTGCACTTGGCCTTCCCACCCCCTCGCTCAGCTTCTCCCCGCCCCACTCGGCCTACTCAGAGACTTGGCAGGGCAACAGATGGCCCCACTTGCTCGCTCAGCCTTCCCCCCCCACTTGCTCTTCCTCTCCCGACCCCACTTGCGCAGCTCCCCCCGCCCCCGGCTTGGGCTTCCTGGAGACTTGGTGCGGTGATGAAAGGGCCTGCTTGCTCACTCGGCCTCTGCCCCCACTCGCTCGCCCTCACTCAGCCTTCCCACCACCTGGCCTTCCTCCTGCTCGCTCAGCTTTCGCCCATGTGCCCTCTCCCCCACCCCGCTTGCTAGGCCTTCCCTCCCCCACTCGTCAGGCATCTCCCCGCTTGCTTGGCCTTCCCCCTGCATGACCTTCCCCTCCGCTTGCTCACTCTCCTTCCACTCGCTCAGCCTTCTCTCCACTTGCCCTCCCCCCGCTCGCTCGGCCTCTCCCCCCACTTGGTCTTTCCCCTGCTCACTTGGCCTCCCCCACTTGCTCGGCCCTCCCCCATGCAGTACTTTGAGGCTGTCACTGGGGCGTTGGATGCCGTTGCTTTTCTTTCTTTGCCTCCTCCTCGACCTCCCTCCCTCCTCGGCAGGAACCCACGTGAGATGTGCCATGTACCACCCATGGACCACCTTCATGTTTTAATTTATAGATAATGGACTTGATTTCAATGCACCTGCCCAGCTTCATCAACACAGTGCTCCCAGAACACCTAATGGCTCACATACCACGCTACCAAACATCACTAGACCTTTTTACTTCCACTCCGGGGCCAAGCAATATTTATTGTTTGATCCCAAATAATTCATCCTGAATCCCAACTGCTATTCAAATGATCACTCAGGAGGAATTGATATGTATCCACTCAAGTTGTGGGAATGACTTATGACAATAATCTGAACATAAGAAAGGCCCTGCTGGATCAGGCCCAAGGCCTATTTAGTCTAGCATCCTGTTTCACACAGTGGCCCACCACCAGATGCCTCTGGAGAGCCCACAGGCAAGAGGTGAGGGCATACCCTCTCTCTTGCTGCTGTTCCCATTCAACTGGTATTTAGATGTATCCTACTTCAGAGGCTGGAGATGGCCCATGGCCACCAGACTAGTAGCCATTGATAGACCTATCCTCCATGAATTTGTCTAAGCCTCTTTTAAAGCCATTCAAGCTAGTGGTCATCACTACGTCCCCTGGCAGAGAATTCCATAGATTAATTATGAACTAGCCAACCCTGCACAGAGCATCTGTGCAGCACTTTGGGGCCAGCTGTTTCCCCCTCCTTCTTCCTCCTGCCCCGGTCTCTCCTCTCTCCCTCTTCCCTCCGTCCCTGTGCTCTCCAGCCCTCCTCCCCTCTCATTCCTCCCCACACACAGAGCCGTGGTGGGCGGCCAAAACGGGCTCCACCGCCGCAGATTTTCCTCTCCCCCATCTGCTTGCTGCCACCGCGGCTTTTCTCTCCCCGTGCCCACTGCCTGCCTTCGCCTTTCTCTCCCACCACCCGCTGCCCATCTCCGCCTTTCTCTCCCCACCCCGCCCACTACCTGCCTCCACCTTTCTCTCCCCCCACCCGTGGCCCACCACCGCCTTTCTCTCCCCCCGCCTGTGGCCCATGGCTTGCCGCCCGCCTCCGCCTTTCTCTCCCCCCGCCCATGGCCCACCGCTGCCTTTCTCTCCCCCCTCCTCCACCCACCGGCTGGCCACCACCGGCACTTTCTTCCCCCTCTCCTTCTAAGTCCTCACTTCGGAACTCTTGCAGCGTGTCGCGAGAGTTTCGCCACCAAAGCCTGGGCACGCATGTCCCAAGAGAATTAAATATATAGATTCTGTGAAGAAGTACATCCTTTTGTCAGTCCTAAATCTCTTAGCATTCAGTTTCATGGGATGACCCCTGTGTCTAGTGCTGTGGGAGAGGGAGAAAATTTCTCTTTGTCCACTCTCTCTACTCCATGCATAATTTTATACACCTCTATCCTGTCTCCCAATAGTTGCCTCTTTTCCAAACAAAAAAGCCCCAGATGTTGTAGCCTTGCCTCATAAGTCCCCTGCTAACTGAGCAAAGAGACACCATTTAAAAGCGATGATTCTCTTTAAAGAGCAGGAGGAGAGCAACTGGTTGTATCCATCCCCAGCACAGCATCCCTCCAGTGGCTGTTGCTGGTGTGTCTAGCTTATGTTTCTTGCTTAGATAGTGAGCCCTTTGGGGACAGGGAGCCATTTTATTTATTAATTTATATCTATGAAAACTGCTTTGGGAACATTTGTTGAAAAGTGGTATATAAATATTTGTCATATTTGTTTATAAATATTCATCATATAAGGAAGGGTGCTTCAGGCCCCTGATCATCTTGGTTGCTCTCTTCTGCACCTTTTCCAGTTCTACAATGTCCTTCTAAAGATACGATGACCAGAATTGTATGCAGTACTCCAAATGTGGCCACAGTGTTGGACTAGGACTGGGGAGACCTGAGTTCAAATCCCCATTCAGCCATGAAACTCACTAGGTGACTCTGGGCCAGTCACATATTTCTCAGCCTAACCTACCTCACAAGGTTGTTGTGAAGATAAACATAACCATGTACACCACTCTGGGATCTTTGGCAGAAGATTGGGATATAAATGTTAAAAAAAAATTAAAATTGAATAAGGGCATTATAATATTTGCATTTTTATTTTCAGTCCCCTTCCTAATAATCCCTAGCATGGAATTTGTCTTTTTCACAGTTGCCACACACTGAGTTGACACTTTCAACGAGCTGTCCACCATGACCCCAAGATCTCTCTCCTGGTCAGTCACTGACAGCTCAGACCCCATCAGTGTATATGTGAAGTTGGGTGTTTTGGGTTTTGTTTTGTTTTTTGGCCACAATATGCATCACTTTACACTTGCTTACATTGAACTGCATTTGCCATTTTGTTGCTCACTCACCCAATTTGGAGAGATCCTTTTGGAGCTTCTCACAAATCTGTTTTGGATTTCACTATCCTAAATAGTTTTGTGTCATCTGTAAATTTGGCCACTTCGCTGGTCTCCCTTCATTGGTTTACTCAAGAGCCTTTGGAGTGGAACTTTGTCTAGAAATTGTGCACCTGTGAATAAGTACCACAAATTTCTTCTGAATGTGGGTTGACTTGAAGGATATTGTCTGCTGTCAGTAGAAAAACACAATCTATGTTAAATGTACATGGACTTCAACTTCATGGTCTTGCCCTTTGAAGTTACTTTTTTCTCTTAATCAGCAGCCTATTAAGCAATTCCATAAGCGTCAGCAGAAGTCACATTCCAGAGTCCAACTAAAGGGAACAGTTTTTAAATTCCACATGCAAGTTTTACCCAGTTTTGTGTTTGCTTTCATGGTGTTGCCCCAGGTGCCCAACTGATCTCTCCTCCTACTCCTCCTTTTTTTGTTTCTACTTCTCTTTTTCTTGGTTTATGGATATCCTGTAAGTATCATCACTATCCCAGTTATAGCCTGCATTGCATATTATCAATCTGTGGCTGCATTATGGTTGCAACTTTCTTGTTCTCTTTGTTGAAATCTCAGTCTATGTAGTCTGTTTTTGTTCTTTCTATTGTTTTGATATCTTTTCTTCCAATCAAAAGCAATCCATTTCCCTTTCCACTGTTGTCAGTCTATAATTTCCATAAGAAGAGACCTGCTGGATCAGGCCCAAGGCCTATCTAGTAAAAGTAAGGTTGTGCCATCGAGTCAGTGTCAACTCCTGGTGACCACAGAGCCACTGGTTTTCTTTGGTAGAATACAGGAGGGGTTTACCATTGCCATCTCCAGTGCAGTGTGAGATGATGTCTTTCAGCATCTTCCTATGTCATTGCTGCCCGATATAGGTGTTTCCCAGTAGGCCTGTGCAAAGTCATTAGTAAAATTGGAAATGGTCCAATTTACCCAAATCAGAGGGGTTCAGAAAGAGTTCGAACCCAAACTTGCTCAGCCCAGTTCAGATCGGACTCTTCTGACCCCGTTCAGAAAAAATCTGAGCTTTCTGGAGTTCCATATGGCGATGAGAGTCTGCTCCCCCTGCCTCTTCTGTCAGCGATTGCAACTTTAACCATCTATCTGCCCACCTGTCTGCCTGTCCATCCATGCATTTTTTAAAAGTTTTTTTAAAAAGTTCCTACAAGTTTTTTGGCCCATTTTGACTCACAACTAGCCAATTTCCGGGTTTCTCCTGTGTGTCTCTGATGTTACATCACTTTCCCCTATGTTATCTGATGTTACATCGCTTCCCCTGTGATTTTCTGTTGTTAGGTTACTTTTCTTCTGGGTTAACAGTTAGTATCCAGGGAGTTATTCACACATGGCTTCATTCTACGGGGTAAATGTTGAGCGAAGCCACTTCGAATTAAGCTCACGGCATTGAGGGAAGCATCACCTCCCCTCTGCTCTCGGGTTTGCTTTTGATGCAAATTCACATGGCAAGCATCCATGTTTTCCTTCTAGCCAATGGGGCTGGGGGTGGGGGAGAGATTACTAAAGAGCTACATCTGCATTTGTAAAGAGAGTATTCATAGGAGCATTCGAAGCTGCCATATACTGAGTCAGACCATAGGCCTGTCTCACTCAGTATTGTCTACACAGACTGGCAGCGGCTTCTCCAAGGTTGCAGGCAGGAATCTCTCTCAGCCCTATCTTGGAGATGCCAGGGAGGGAACTTGAAACCTTCTGCTCTTCCCAGAGCGGCTCCATCCCCTGAGGGGAATATCTTACAGTGCTCACACTTCTAGTCTCCCTTTCATATGCAGCCAGGGCAGACCCTGCTTAGCTAAGGGGACAAGTCATGCTTGCTACCACAAGACCAGCTCCTTATCATGCTAATTATTCTACGTCAGTGCCTCTTCCTATTTGCTCCGGCATTTTAAGAAGAAGTCTCTTAAAACCAACGTTTTAAAAACCCGGAAATTCAGCAAGATAAGCTAGAATGTGCAAGACCAGGGGCAGAGCCACCATTGGGCCAACGGGTTCAAAGAACCCGGGCCACCGACCAATCAGGGGCCATGTCTCACGGCTCCAACACACACACACCCCGCGTCCGATGCGGGGAGGCTCATTTAGCTCCCAAGCGGGGGCCATGCAGCCCTTTCAGGAGCTAAACAAAGGCTGGCGCTGCATTCACAGCACCAGCCAGGAGTGCCTCTTTCCTGAAAAGGCAGGGAAGAGCCACTCCAGGTTGCGCACTTTGAATTCAACACCAGCCTAAGTAGCTCCTGAAGGGGCCATGCGGCCCCTTCAGGAGTTAAAAGGCTGGCACTGCTTTCGCAGCGCAGCCCAGCAGCAGCAGCTCTTCCCTGGGAAGAGCCACTCCTGGGCTGCACTGCGAAAGCAGCGCCAGCCTTTGTTTAACTGCCGAAGGGGCTGCACAGCCCCTTCGGCAGTTAAAGGGCAATTCTCCCATCCCAGGCCGAATGGAGCCTCAAGGCTCCGTTCAGCCAGACCATGCCCCCGCATCTGACATCGGACACAGGGGCATGGCTAGCCCCAGCGTCTGATGTCAGACGCGGGGGCGGGGTCAGTGGGGCCGCGGCAGCAGCCGCACACAGGCCGCCAGCGGTCCCACTCAACTGTTGTGCAAGACAAAGCCTGATTTGTGTGTGGAGTGCTTCCAAGGATCTCGAAGGGACTTGGGGGTAAGTTTGGCTGGTGTGTGAAGCCAAACTCTCTTCCGAAGGGGATCCGGGGTAACAGCCCTGTCTGTAAAGCCTCCTGGTTACTTTGAAAAATTGTTTTAAGTTTGGTCCAATCCTGACTCCAATCCTGACCCTGATCCTGACTCCTACCTTGACATTCAGAAAGGTCCAAAGGACCCCGAACTGAAATGTGCAGGTTTGGATTAGGTCGGGTCGGACTTGTTCCTGACATTTCTGTTCATGTACAGCCCTACTATCTAGTTTAGGATCTAGTCCAAACTCCATGAATGTGTCTAATCCCCTTTTAAAACCATCCAATCTGGTGACCATCAACACATTATGTGGCAACAAATTCTATAGACTACTTATGCACTGTCTAAAGAAGTACTTAAGTGGCGTAGTGAGGAAACGCTTGACTAACAAGCAGAAGGTTGCCGGTTCAAATCCCTGCTGGTACTATATTGGGCAGCAGTGATATAGGATGATGCTGAAAGGCATCATCTCATACTGTGCGGGAGGAGGCAATGGTAAAATCCTCCTGCAGTCTACCAAAGAGAAAAACACAGGGCTCTGTGGGCAACAGGAGTAGAAATTGACTTGACGGCACACTTTACCTTTAAAGAAGTACTTCCTTTTATCTGTCCTAAATTTCTGGCCAATCAGTTTCTTTGGATGACACTTGGTTTTTACTATTGCCACACACTGAGTTGACATTATCATTGAACTATCTACCATGGTCCCAAGATCTGTTTGCTGGTTAGTCACTGACAGCTCAGGCCTCAATATGTGAAGCTAAGCGGTCTAATTTTTTGCCCCAGTGTGCATCATTGGGGCAAAAAATTTATAAAATGTTTTCTGCTATCTTTCCCCACAGTGGATTCTGGAAGAATTTTCATTAGCTGTCCCAACTGAATGTGGCCCGGTTGTCTTGACTCATCTGGCAAATTATTCAAACAAGTTTATTATTTTCCATCACAAAGCACAGTGACAGTACCCAAGGTGGCACACTACAGATGAAAGCACAATATATATAAAAACCCACTATTGAAAACAAGAAAACACAGTAGTAAAAACATGATCAAAGAATGGACATTATCATAAAACAGTTATAGATTAAGAGCTTTCTGGAATAAAAATGCCTTTGCTGTCCAGGGGAAGCCCGGCAATGTAGGGGCCAAAGGAGGCTCTCTTGGAAGGGAATTTCAGAGCTTAGGTGTGACTGCAGAAAAGGCCCTCTCCCATGTCCTAACTACCAAATGGAGGTCAGGTATTGAGGGAAGACATAGGACGGCTCTCCCTGCTGATCTTAACAGGCAGTAAGGAGTGTACAGGAGGAAGTGGTCCTTCAAGTATCCTTGCCTCAACCTATCTAGTGATGGGCATGGTTGGTGCAGCAACTGAAGTTGGGCAAAGGCACGTCTTGCCACATCAGAAACCTGAGCATCAGGCTCAAAGCTGGGTCCAGAAGCACTCCCAGCCTGAGCCTCCAGGGAAAGTGCTACCCCATTTAGCACCAGCTGAAACCCTATTCCTGATGGGCAGTTTACTGACAAGGCACCTCTGTCTTGTTTGGATTAAGCTTCAGACTCTTTGCCCTTCAGTCATGCCCCAGGCAGTGGTTCAGGTCTTCAGCAGCTCCTTGGTATTTGATGGAAAGGAGAGACAGAGCTGGCCATCATCTTCATACTGATAGCACTCCACTCCAAATTGCCAAATCACTTCACAGATGCTAAAAAGCATGGGGATAAGATCAATCCCTGCAAGATACCAAATACCAAGGGTCAAGGCACCAAGCAAGAAAGTCTGAAACATCCAGCAGCACCTTCTGAAATTGCCCCTTCAGGAAGGGCAGGAGAGTGTCAACAGGCATGTGGATAAATGTGATCTGGTTGACGTAGTATACTTGGACTTCCAAAAAGCTTTTGACAAACTTCCCCACCAAAGGCTCTTGAGTAAATTTAGCAGTCATGGGATAAGGGAACAGGTTCATGTGTGCATCGGTACCTGGTTGAACAACAGGAAACAGCGGGTAGAGATAAATGGACAGTGTTCACAATGGAGGGCAGTAGGAAGTTGGGTCCCCCAGGGATCTGTACTGGGACTAGTGCTCTTTAACTTGTTCATAAATGATCTAGAAGTTCGGGTAAGCAGCAAAGTGGCCACATTTGCAGATGACACTAAACTATTTAGGGCAGTGAAATCCAAAACAGATTGTGAGGAGCTCCTAAAAGATCTCTCCAAACTCGCGGAGTGGGTGACAAAACGACAAATGCGGTTCAACATAAGCAAGTAAGCAAGTGTAAAGCGATGCATATTGTGCAAAAAACCCAACTTCACATATACACTGAAGAGAGCTAAGCTGTTGGTGACTGATCAGGAGAGAAATCTTGGGCATTGTGGTGGACAGCTCATTGAAAGTGTTGACTCAGTGCACAGCTGTGAAAAAGGCCAATTCCATGCTAAGGATCATTAGGAAGGGGGTTGAAAATAAAACTGCTAATATTACAATGCCCTTGTACAAATCTATGGTGTGGCCACATCTGGAATACTGCATACAGTTTTGGTCACCGTATCTTCTTAAGAAGGTTATTGTAGAACCTGAAAAGGTGCCAAAGAGGGCAACCAAAATGCTCAGGGGCCTGTAGCACCTTTTTTTATGAGGCTAGGCAATAGAATCTGGGGCTCTTTACTTTGGAAAAGTGGTGACTAAGGGGAAACATCATCGAGGTGTATAAAATTATGCACGGAATGGAGAGAGTGGACAGAGAAATTTTTCTCCATCTCTCACAACTTTAGAACCTGGGGGCTAGATAGGCCTTGGGCCTGATTCAGCAGGGCTGTTCGTATGTTCTAACCCCAACTGGATGGCCTAGATATGAATATTAAAATACCCCATGACAACCAATCTGGAGAACGCCGACACTACCACTGAGACTACCCCAGTTAGTACAGACAGGGAGAATGTTGGGCAGCAAGGTGGGCAGCACACCAACAGAATCCCTACCCTGTCCTAAGCACTACCTTCAAAAGCAAACATTCAGACCCAGTAAATTGCTGGATGGGCACATGACCAGGGAAACAGAATCACGATAGATTACTGTGACTCCACCCCACAGCTTAGCATGTTGCATAGAGGAAGCTGGTAGACAATGCTGGAAAAGATTAACACCCCCACTTCATCCAACCAGGTCTCCATAATACATTCCAAGTCAGTCTGCTCATCCCGGATGAAGTCCTGAATCGCAGTTGTCTTTCCATTTATCAACAGGCATTCATCAGAAGTATGATGAAAGTTTTTTCAACCCAGCGGCTCCACCATTAATGTCACAAGGACACCACTGGTTGAGATGGAGTCTGGAAGGGTTCCCTCCCCACTTTCCTCTGGAACAGCCCTGCAGCCTCCCATCACTATATTTCCCTCCTGCCCAAGTTTACAAGTATAAAATGCCCGTCGAAAACTGTACCAGACTTAGGTAAATTGGGTTTCTACTTGTTTATTCAGCCCACTCTGGACAAAGTCCTATAAGAGTTTTTGTATTAATATTAGAGCACTTAATGGTCAACTGTTCAGATTTCATGGTACAATGATCGTTGCAAATGAAAAAAATGCAACAGTCTATGAGTTACCCTTGATCTGAGTACGACTGGAGCTTCTGTGTGTAACCTTCTATCCCTTGGAGTCTATGATTGAACAAACTTACTCGCTTCTAAAATCTGTATCCTCACTATATCATGCCATAATTCAGATTTTTATCCAGTGCAATTTTGCAAGCTCCCTTCCCGGCCCCAATTTTGAGCTAAAAATCTATATAATTAATTCTCTTAGCCGGTGCATGTCCTCAATTTGGCAGTGGAACTCTTGCAACATATTGTGAGAGTTCTGGCCCAGCAAGAGTTGAGGAGAAAGGAAAAATGGAGGCAGAGGCAGCCGCAAAACAGCCAGAGGAGGTGGCCTCGGCTGGCCGCTGGGAGGCGGAGGCGGCAGGACGGCCTGGCCTGGCCAGGACAGGATGTTCCAGGAATGGAAGAGGCGGCAGTGGAAGCCCAACCTGGCGGGAGGCAGAGGGACGGCCTGGCGGGACGCAGAGGCAGCTGGACAGCCTGGCCTGGCCAGGTCAGGGTATGGAAGAGGTGGCGGCCCAGCCATTCCAGGCCTGGCTGCTGGGAGCAGGAGGCAGTGGCGGGACAGCCAGGCCCAGGAGAGGGGAGAGGAGCCAAAGATAACGGGCAGCGAAAGGTAACGGGTGGCAGGGCACAGCCCCAGCACCCGTTAGAGGCCGGGGTGGGAGGGAAACGGGTTGCGGGACTTCCCAGTTCACTGCCCAAGAGGAGGAATGGTGGTGGTGGGGCCCTTTTTGGCCCGCCGCCGCCCCGGTAAGGAGGACCTGGCTGTGGCAGGAGGAGGGAGGGGGGAAGAGAGAGAGTGGGGCAGGAGGGAGGGGGAGTGGGGCAAGAGAGTGGGGCAGGGGGAGGGGGGCAAGAAAGAGTGGGGCAGGAAGGGGCAAGAGAGGGGGCAGGGGGGAGGGAGGGCAAGAAAGAGTGGGGCAGGAGGGGAGGAGAACAGCAAGCCCCATACAGGAGAGGAGAGCTGGTCTTGTGGTAGCAAGCATGACTTGTCCCCATAGCTAAGCAGGGTCTGCCCTGGTTTCATCTGCTCTGAGAAGAGCAGAAGGTTTCAAGTTCCCTTCCTGGCTTCTCCAAGACAGGGCTGAGAAAGATTCCTGCCTGCAACCTTGGAGAAGCCGCTGCCAGTCTGTGAAGACAATACTGAGCTAGATAGACTAGAGCATTGGGAGCTATGTTGGTATAGGACAGAAACATCTCAGTCACATGTCCCACATATTCCTCCTAACAATTTTTACCATAGCAATATTGAATCCAGGCATGTGACAGTGGCTTGCTTCCATGTTATTCTGGTAACATATGAATTTGCCTTATGAACTGGCTCAAACCAAATATTTTAAATGTTTTCCAGAATTTGAAAAAGCGAGAAATGATTCACAAGATCAGCTTTGTTTTCTCACTTCATCATAGTTAATAGCAACACACTCTTCCTCTTGATAATAGCAACTTTCCCCCTCTGTTTTCACTTGAATTAAGCCTTTTGTAACATTTTCTTTTTTTCATAGCACTTGCCCCTTCTCCCTAATTTCAGGGGGAAGTGGTTTCTGTAAGTTTACTTTCCTTCATGGTTGTTTAATGTTCTTCCTGAAAGGTTCTTAGGCAGACAGCCCAGTCTCCTTGGATCTTTCCCCCCAAGCCATTAAAGCTTTCTGCATCTTTCCTGTCCTCCTTTGCTTTAAAAAGTTTTGTTTGATCTTTCCCTTTAGAGTTTTCTAGTAGAGGGATATCACTTTATCTGATAGGCTTTGATTTGAGATGATTCTGATTTTCACTGTTTGTTTTGATATTTTTAAAAGTTTTCATTCATTTTTATCTTACTTTTCCATTCATTCATTTCTGTGTCAAGTTTACCTCGGGGACAAAAGATGTAAGTGCATGCATTGTGTGACAGAGAGGTGGGAGCACACCTCTGATGTGGGCCAATCAGGAAGGGAACTAGAGCTCCTAGTGGGAACTCAAGGCTTTGGGGCCCAGCTCAACCCTGTCAGACATAGTTAAACTCATCAGCCACTGCACCGTTCTGTAGAAGAAATAGGTTTGATTACAATGGATAATTCACACAGAGCTTGGCCTTGACTCAGTGAGAAGCATCACATCAGAAGTCAGATTCTAATTTCAGGCAAAGATTTCCAAATGTTCCTGGGCAGAGACAGGATCTTACTTAGAGCAATCTTTATTTCAGAACTCACCACAAATTCATAGTAGGAAGCCTCAAGACAGAGTAGTCAACTGATTTGTGGGACCAAACAGGCTCCTTGGCAAAGGTCTGTGAAGGACCCCATACCATTTAATACACTTATTTTTATAACTTTAATGATCGTTGTTTACTGCTTTCTGATTGGATCTCACTGCTATTTTACACCACTAGGTGCCCAAGAATGCACGTGCTACATCAGAGTACAAGATGTTGTGATAACTCATTTATCTGTTTTTCTGCCTCCATGTTGATATTTGACCATTCTTTCACTACTTGTTTACCACTTATCAGTACAGTTAACAGCAAAACATTACCAGGAAGCAGCAGCAAAACATTGGCCTACTGTTCTATATCAGCAAAATGGGCCGGTGTAAAGTTTGGTCAAGCTAAAAGCTCTATATATCAATAGCTATCACCAATATACTTCAGAAATGATGCAACTGAACCTCCTATAATTCTCTAGCCTAGTATCAGAGGCGCACTAACCTCCGGACCTTGGGGACTGGGTCTGGTCCTAAAAGATCCGGGGGGGGCCTCCAAATGGCCGGGGCGGGGTTCTTCAGCAGCCGCCCCGCACCTGCCAAAGCTCCCCTTAAAAAAAAAATGCTTACCGGGTCTAAGGGGTGGCTGCGAAGGTAGCAGAGCAGTCCTTCTCCCTCCCTACCTCCCCTGGCAGCAGCAACCAGGAGAGATGCTGAACCCATCTGTTTGGGCCAGTGTCCTTAAGAAACTGCGAGGCATGCCTGCGCAGAGGAGATCATTGAGATCGTTATTCGCACATGGCTTCATGCTGAGGGGTAAATGTTGAGCGAAGCCACTTGGAATTACACTTGTGGCATTGAGGGAAGCAACCCCTCCCCTCTGCTCTCAGGTTTTGTTTTGGTGCAAGTTCACATTGCATGCCTCCATGTTTTCCTTCTAGCCAAAGGGAGGGGGGAGATTTCTAAAGAGCTATATCTGCATTTCTAAAGAGAGTATCCCTCTTATCATGCTAATGATTCTGCGTCAGTGCCTCTCCCTATTTGCTCCAGTGTTTTCAGAAAAAGTCGCTTAAAACCAACATTTTAAAATCCCGGAAATACATCGAGATAAGCTAGAATTCAGGAGACAATGCCCGATTTGTGTGTGGGGTGTTTCCAAAAATCCCTAAGGGACTTTGGGGTAAGTTTGGCTGGTGTGTGAATGCACACTCTCTCTTCTGAAAGAGATTCGGGGTAACAGCCCTGTCTGCAAAGCCTCCAGGAGCATTTCCAGACAACAGGCTTTACCATAGGTTTACTGCAAGTTTGAATTTGCCCAAAAAAATCTAACACAAAAAGTAGATTTTTTTTCACCTTGCACATAAATTGGATTACGTTCCAATGTGTAGTGAAAAATCCAAATCATGTGTGAAGTGCTCCCTAATAGCTTGCAGGCTTTGGGGTAAATCTGGTTGATATGTGAATGTACAACCTCCATACCAGAGCAGTGTACCTCTAACTTGGATCCCCAGGTGTTGTTGATTACAACTTCCATAATCCCCATGCAAAAGCCATTGCAGCTGGGGATTCTGGGAGTTGTAGTCAACCACATCCGGGAATCCCTGTTAGAGGGAACACTGTTCTGGAGTAGAAGCGAACTAAAAGCCTGTCTGGAAATGCTCCAGTTGATCTGCTGGGAAAGAAGAGTTGTAGCCTGTCCCTTTCAGCATATCTGTTTGTAAAGTACAGCCTGATGTGTAAGGTGACAGACAAGAACCCTAACTTGACAGTAAATCTACTTACAAGTAAGTGCCCCAGTAGAAGGATTACATCTGAATTAATTTGATTCATATGTGTTCTCTGCCCACGTGAACTGCACCTATGAACAGAATAGCAGAGGAACATATTGGTAAAGGTGAATTTGCCCCTTTCTCCCCTTAAGTCAGGAAGAATTAACTAGTGCAGGCAGAACCTCAGTGTGTTCAGAGACGCCTGACACTGTACAGAGTAGGGATACAGAATCCAAGGCCCAGTTCTGCCTAAATTTATCTGGGCATCCATTTCTGTTTGCCCTGGTGCTGGGGAGCACAGGAACACCGCCGTTAAGTAGCTTACGGTTTGTTAAAACTGCAAAAGTTAAAATGGTTCATGATTTTTTAAAAAGTAATTCAACCAAAGGGTTATATTTCTCCATTTGGGAGTCCTCTTTAAACTCCTGAACAGGTGTAGCCACCTGCAGTGAAATCAGAGTGGGGATGAAATGAGAAGCCTCTGCTTTTGAGCAACTCTTCTTTTGTGGTTGTGAAGATCTCATTGGCGAGCACCCAAGGCCTTTTCACAAACAGCAAAGATAGCAGAGAAGGCTGCAGTAAAACAAGAAGGAAGACAGTGAAAGGATATATTGACGTGCTTCCAGATCACACCCTTTCTATCTATGCCCACTCATACACACAAACAAGCAAGTGGATTATTTCCTTAAAATCATTTTCCTCTTTCTCACTTCTCCTTATCCGGGTTTTTAATGATAAAACAATTGTCCTCTCATTGCTGACTCGCATCATCCAAGCTTGATTTTATCTACAGATCCCCAATAAAAGCCAATGAATCATCTCTCTAAAGTTCCCTTTTGAAATTCAGTAGGTGAGGCTGGACTGCTTTGTGGCCAAAATGCCTACTGCTGCCAAGGCATTAACAACAGGCTTAAATCTTCCGGTGGTATTGGCTTGGCTTGGCTTAGCCATGCTCCCTGCATTCTCAATTCATAGCAATGAAAGGCTTTTGTAGCACATACTAATAAAGGGTTATTTTTCTTGTAGCTCTGTGGAAGCTTTCAGCATAGTCCAATTTATTCCTCTGTGCCTCTCTCTTATGCAACAGAAATTTATCTACTGTTTTAGAAATGTACCATGACCATGCCTTGTATCACTTGTAGGTCTAACACAACTGCCCTCATGCTTTAAGAGATCAGAGTCAGGGACAGTCTTTGGAGAGGTTGTTTCCTTTCACCTCTTTTGAAGTTTCTACTTTGAGAACAGCTGTGCAAGGCACACATTTCTTTCTCATCCAGCCTGACCTTATTCACAGGTCTGAGATCTGAAGTCTGGACATTTGGATGTACAAAAGGCAAGCATTTCCCTCCTAAGTCTCAACTCTGGAAAGCACCTAAGCCCTTTAAAGAATCTCATTGGCTTAATTACTGTGTCGGGAGTGTCATAAACAGAGAGGTCGTCCTTAATGAGATCATGATGAGTACTTTTCTATTAATTTCAGAAGGACCATAGTTCCCCGAAAGAGCATCTGCTTTGCATGCAGGTTCACTCGCTGGCATCTCTGGGTAGGGCTGGGAAATATCTGTCTGAAATCCTGGAGGGATGCTATCAGTCTAGATCAGGCCTGCTCAACTTAGGCCCCCCAGCTGTTTATGAACTACAATTCCCATAATCCCCACCCACAGTGGCCAATAGCCAGGGATTATGGGGATTGTAGGCCAACATCTGCAGGAGGGCCGAAGTTGAGCAGCCCTGGTCTAGATAGACCAATGGTCTGACTCGGTATAAGGAAGCTTCCTAAGTAACCCACCCATACCCTTCAACATCTTACAGATGAAAATAGGGTCACTTTTATGCATTTGTCACACAGCTTTCCTCACACCAGTAGTAGCTACTGTTTCATTAAGTCAGCTCTTAGAGGATCTCTAGCAAACCAAATTAAGTCTCATGGCTGCAATCTGGGAGGGAGCTCAGTGCAGCCTCAGCCTGGCTGAGGCCTGTTGTTAATGTTAGTTAGCAGTTGCATCTCAGTTAATAAATGCAGCCATTTAGTAATCCCTGTGTCTGCACTACTGTTTCCTGACTAAGGAAATATTACAACACCAAGGATTACTCTGGCCCCCAAGGTTACACATTGCTTAAGGTTCTTCTCTCTCTCCTGGATGATGTATATTCATTTACTCTGCAATGGCTTGTCTTGGACTTAGTTAAAAGCCACTGGAGTGTTGTCCTTATAGTCAGACTAGAAAATCTGCAAACGTCCTATGTATTATCAGTGGCTCCAAATGAGCCTCATTGGCTGTCGCCTGTGAAGTGGCAAGCTGTACATTACCAGTTGTATCTGCTTGCGTTGCCTTCTGAAAGAAGGAGAGCAGTTAAAAAGAAACGTATGGCAGGGATGACCAACATGAGGCTCTCCAGTTATTGTTGGACTACAACTCCCATCATATCCAACCACAATAAACTGCAGCTGAGGGTGATTGGAACTGTAATCCTACTGCTGAAGAGTCTCAGGCTGGCCATGTCTGAACAAGATAACATAAAGTACTTTTAGGCTTTGGAGCTGCGTGGATCTTGGTCAAAGCTAGTTCCTTTGATTATCTGCTTTGCATGCCTGTGCAGTGGAGATAAAAGGGACCCACCCATCACTTGGAGATTAAATGTCTTCAGAGCTGCAAAGGAGACTGAGATGGAAGGAAAACAATTAGAGGCTCGAGCACTTCACAGTAACAAACATTTTAAAACTTCCAGAGGGGTAGCCTTGTTAGTCTGTTGCAGTGAAATCAGCAAAGGGTCTTGTGGCACCTTGAGACTACGGGTTGTGTCCAAAGAAAGTCTTTAATAACTAAGCACCATGAAATCAATGAGACAAGTTAGTAGTAATGAAGAACTCAGATCCCATTCATTTCAATGGGGCTTAGGCATGACCAGCTTTATTTGGATGCACTCAATACATTGTTAGTTTTCAAGATCCCACAAAACTGTAAAAAGTCATACTGTATTTTATGGACTATAAGACTCACTTTTTTCCTCAAAAAATATCCGCCAAAATTCAGGAGCGTCTTATATGTTTTAACAGTTTAATATGTTAAAACTCTGAAAAACTGGATTAAAATTAAGGTGCGTCTTATAGTCCGTAGCGTCTTATAGTCCGTAAAATACGGTATCTAATTTTTGCGGGGGGGAAGGGGGTCAAGATTTACCAGGAACAGGACCCAGAACATTGTGATTGTCCCTTGTAAATATAGATGATGGAGGCATGTGTCAAACTTCCAAGCAACAGCAAAAGATCAGTGCATATCTCTGTTTTCAACTCCAGACCCTCCTAAGACTGGGGAGGACAAATGGAAACAACAAGCAGGAAGACAAGTCCTACTTCCTGTACCCCTGTGATAAACCTTCCTCCTTCCAGCCTACCATAGACTTTACTAGTAGTTATTCCTTAGCTACCAATGCTCTAATGTTGTTGTTCCCCTGCAGCACTCAGCACTTACAATCTGTTCCCAGGGTACAATGTTCTTCTATTCTATGGACAGCACAGACAGCAAAACTGGTGGAGGAAGACAACAGGAAAGACTGGGGGAGACAGTCAAATGCTGGCACTCCCAGGAGAAACCAGGGCTCCAAAGTGACAGGAAAGAAGCATTATTCTGTGCTATGCATTCCCGTTCTTCTAACTAGCTCCTAGGCTGACCCCCTACCTGATCTTATCCAGCCTGTTATGCCATGCCTTCCCATCTACTACAGTTCCCTTATCTTACATAATGTAGGACCATTTCATATTTTCAGTAGAACTAAACAGTAACACTATTCCTGGACTGTACCACAAGCCAGGTTGACCCTCTCACTCACAAATAAATCATGGATGGTTGATGTTTTACTGTAGACCAGTTTAGCACCAAACACAGATATCCAGTGCTAAGCTGATCTCACTAATCAACACCAATCAAGAGACCCAAGGGCAATTTAGTATTTTAGTAATTTAGTACAACCAAGGAAGAAGGATGGGAAGGGGAGGGTTGGCCTCTCTTCCCCTTACCTGTCTAGCCCAATTCCCAATGCCATCTTCCTGTTAATTGTGGAGATTGTTATAGGGGCACCTCCCCTTTCCCCCACCGGGTTGTTGTTTCCTATCATTCCTAGGCACGTAATTAAACATTTCAAATAAAGTGCTAAAAGCAGAAAAAGCAGACTATTAAGATTCACAATCATATGTACAAAATAATGGTAGAACAGTTCATTCTACACAGAGTTATGAAGCAGAAAATGCAGGATAAAATGAATGGGCTATAATTGAATTATTATATAATACCCTTCTAATAACAATCACTTATCTTAAGCTACAGAGTGTAATCTTGTGCATGTTGAGCCCAAAGCAAAACTGACAAAATAACAAAGCAAGCATTATCAGAGCATCGGTCTTCTTGTAAATACTCAATTTTTAATTTTTTTTAAAAAACAGAGGCAACCTGTTTAGGCAATTCCAATGCATGTTTGATCATATATTCAGGACTCATCTCATTTTCTCTCTCCTGCTGACTTGTGCTTCATCTTCATGATGAAACAGACTCTGAAAAGCCTCCTTCTATTAGAACTTGGTTTGAAAAGGTATGGGATCTTTTAGTGCAGGGTTTCTTAACCTTAGGACCCCAGATGTTTTTGGACTACAACTCCCATCATCCTCAGCCACAAAGGCCATATCTGGGGATGATGGTAGTCCAACAACATCTGGGGGCCCAAGGTTAACAAACCCTGTTTTAGTACAATATAAACTGTCAAAATGTATCAAGGCAACCTTAAATCCCAGCCATATAGATACTTGTCTAGTAACATGGTTAGATGTTCTTAAATTTTATTGACAGAAGGAGGATTAACTATAAGAGACCTGAAAGACTGAAAAATATTTTGTAATACAATTTTAAATCTTGTTTTGTCTATGGATCAAATGGGTTCTTGATCTAATGGGATGAAGAAAAATTACATAAGGCTGTGTGTGAGTGTATGTGTGTAAATATATGTTGTGATTGTCTTATTATTTTTGTAGCAGGAGCAAATTTTATAATTTGTGAACTTATGGATATTTTTGTGTTATTTTAATTATTTTAATTGCCTGAAATTTTAATTATATACCTGCTTCTGAAAAATAGTTAGTTAGTTAGTTATTCAATTTCTATACCGCCCTTCCAAAAATGGCTCAGGGCGGTTTACACAGAGAAATAATAAATAAAAATAAGATCGATCCCTGTCCCCAAAGGGCTCACAATCTAAAAGAAACGTAAGACAGACACCGGCAACAATCACTGGAAGTACTGTGCTGGAGGTGGATAGGGCCAGTTACTCTCCCCCTGCTAAATAAAGAGAATCACCACGTTAAAAGGTGCCTCTTTGCCAAGTTAGCAATGATTAAAAATATATTCTCTGTTTTCCCATGATAGATCCTCCCGGGCAGTGGGGGTCCAGAGTTGGATCCCAGTGCCTTTTGGCCCCCAGTCTTGTGTCCCTTTCTGCATCTCACAGTTTCATGCTTTTTTGTGTATGAGTGGATTTGTAATCATCTCGTCTTCTTCAAAATGTAAAAAAGTTTGATCCTAGAACTGATTGTTAGTTTATGGCGATTGTGGCAGATGGCATTAGGGGGCATCATGACCCTGCCTTTCATGTAATGGTTTGCCCATTTGTCCCATATATCACATCGGTTACTCTGACATAGTTCTGCCTTTTTGCTACCACATTAGGGTATCACTGGACTATTGACATTTCCCCATTTATCTGCCACATAGTCAAGGAAAAGCTGGTGTGTGTTTGCTCTGGCTTCTTTTATCTCTATGCTGGGGTTTTGTTTTTGTTGTTTTTATTTAAAAACAAGCTATTGGTCCTTATGGTGGGAGAAAGCCCAATTGAAATAATCAGAACATATTGCATCTATAATAAATGTCCTAAAACAGTCCTCATATATTCAAACATAATTACATTCCTTTCTTGCATCCAGAGGGGGAATGCAAAGAGACAGCAGAACTATTAGTTAAATCAAAGGGAAAGTGCATGCCAGCCCATAGAACTCCCCCATTCCATCCCAATCAAACAAAACTTATATGATGAAATTTGTATGTTATATTAAGAATATGTTCTTAAACACATGTGCCAGTGTTTGTATGGCACATCCATTTAGCCAAAACATCATCGTCAGTCTGTATGGGATGGGGTTTAACTTTGATTTATCTTTATTTTCTGTAAAAGTGGTTCCCAACCTCGTTTCTTTTTCTTCTCTCTCTTTTCTTCTCTTCAGTCTCTTCTTTTCTGTAGCTTAGAAAAAAATTTAAAATGTTTCCACAGTTTCTATTTAAATCCTATATTAATCTTCACCCCTTCTCAATCTGGCCATGATATAGGCTAGGGGTAGAAGAATGGTAGAGGTATATTTCATCACACTTAATCCTAAAATCCATTGAACTTCTTAGTAAACATGCACAGGATTGTGTTGCATAGGATTTGGTGGTGGCAGTGGTGGTGGCAGCCTCTGACAACAGTTGACTGAGCTGCTGTGATGTCAAAGAATATTCACAAACATTCTGCTGAAAATATATATATATCTGTCAGCAACATAATGCTTGCAAACAGACCAACATTTTGTGAAAGAAGCAGAAGGTCAGTTTGGCCAGGACAGTGCCTCACAGGAGGAGTTGTGGGAACAGGAAATGAAAGTCAAGTGGGATGGGAAGAGGTCTAACGAGACACAGAAGCAATGAGACAGGTGACACAGAGTTATGTAGGAAGGTAGCAGAATGGGCTGAGAAACAATAGCAGGAAGGAAGGATAGGTGTATGCGACAGGGTTTAAGGGAAAGAAGAGCAGAGGAGTTGAGAAAAGGAGGGGCTACTGAAAAGTGTAAGAGTATGTAAAAAAGCTTGTACATGTATGTATCTGTGTGTGTATGTACAAGTATGTATGCATGCATGAATGAATGCATACAAGCATGCACACATGCACGCCTTTCAGGCCAAGGCCTCTCAAAGCAGTTCACATACATTAAAAGCAGAAAATAATCAGTTGTTCTGGCAACTGCTACCGTACTTATTTGCAAGTTTTCAATAGACCTGATATAAAAGGCTACCAGGAAAACTTGGCAGCAGGTTACAGTTACTTAGGGGTCAGGGTTTCTCCTCCATTGGGCTGCAGATGTAAGAGTGGCCCCTGACCTCTTCTTTCTCTTTTCCTTCTCTCTTCTTCTCTTTGCTATGCTATGTCTTCTCTGCAGCAGCTCCAAGCAGCAGAAAGCATGGTGAGACAAGATAGCAAAAGTCCTCACTTCAGCAGCCCAGGGGTTCGGGCTGCTGGTTGTTATTGTTGTTGTTGTTTGTTAAGGCTCTGTAAAGAGCCCCCATGAAAACTGATTCATGGTTACCAATCCGTGTGAAGCTCTTCCTTGTGCCCTTCATGCAATCCACCAATTGGTTCATAGAGCACTTTTAGTCTAGCATGTATGGCTTATGATTGCTGAATCAATGGGCAGGCTGCGGTGGATTGAGGTGGCCCAGCAGTGTGCATAATCTCCTCCCTGAAGGCCAGGTTGTGCCTGTAATTGTAGGTTGTGTGAATGTTAAGGCAACAACACCAGCAATTCTTCAAAACTCCACAAGATGAAGCTCCCACATCTAGTACTTCATGTGATTTGGAAACAATAACTGCAGCACAATGTTTTTATTTATTGCTTTTGAATGAGTGTCTCACAATGGTTAACCAGAAGGTCATTTCTGGGCTTTTCTGTATAAGGAAACCTTTTTGGTCCAACTTTTTTTTTTTTTTTTACCTCTCAAAATAACTCTTTGTATTATTTTATTTTTTCCATTTCCATACTAAGAACTCTGTGACTTTTGGGAAATTAAATATTCACCAGTTAACCAGTGCTGTCTGCCAAGTTTATATATGATGCTTGGCTTGGGTAATGAAGTGATATCTGTTCAGCTGTCTGAAAGTATTTGAAAGCAAGGCTGCATTATTCAAAATATGTTTCCACAAGGTGTGGGAACCTAAACAGATTCAGACCACTTAGGGAAAAAAGACAGAGTGACATATGGGATGATGGGAAAAATAAATATGAAGGAATGGAGGATACATAGTAATTACTAGGCACATATCCTTATGTAACAGACCTGGCAGCAACTCAGGATCGGGCCTTCTCTGTAGCTGCTCCTGGGCTCTGGAATGTGCTCCCTAAGGATATTAAAGGTTTAAGAGCTTTAACAGCCTTTAAAAGAGCCCTAAATGATATCTTTTTAGCCTGGCCTTTAGTAAGTACTGAAATGGTTTAAAACTGGTTTTAATTTTGTTTTAAGGAGATATTTATTTTTTAATCTGTTTTTATATTTGTGAACTGCCTAGAGCCATCCGGGTGAGGTGGTATAAAAATATAACCAAACAAACAAAACAAGAGTGCTCTCAGGCTGTCATAATGAGGCTATACAGCCATCTAATGGCGCAGCGGGGAAATGACTTGACTAGCAAGCCAGAGGTTGCTGGTTCGAATCCCCACTGGTATGTTTCCCAGATTATGGGAAACACGGTGATATAGGGCAGCAGCGATATAGGAAGATGCTGCAAGGCATCATTTCATACTGTGTGGGAGACGGCAATGGTAAACCTCTCCTGTATTCTACCAAAGACAACCACAGAGCTTTGTGATCGCCAGGAGTTGACACCGACTTGACGGCACACTTGACCTCTACAGCAAAATTATATGCATATTTTCTCAGAAATTAAATGGAACTCCTGGGCTCAATGGAACTTACTTCCAAGTGAGTGTGCATACAATTGCAACTTTCTTTTAACAGATAGCATCTAACTTGAAACCATTCTCAAACTTCATGCCTGCTTTGTGTGGAAGTTGTACTTTTCAGAAGGGAGCATTTTGGCAATGAGGCATCCAGTACAGGCCACAGTGGAAAAGTGATCACCATCGTGTATGAGAAATAATGAACAACAATAATTTAATATGAGAAATCTGTAGGAGAGAATGCATGCAACAGCCACCTCAATATTTTGGCAGGAAGCTATGATTTGGCCAAGTTAACATTTGTTCTCCAAAAGTTAATTCACTTCATAGGCCTGCTCTGTGTCAACCTGCTTGTCAGCTCAAGGAGCTGCCATCTCCACTTGCCTGCCCACTCTGGGAGGCAATGCTGGTCACAATGCCTAGTACTCAGAGGGAGAGGGGAAGCAAGTAAGCAGAGGTGACTGATGTGAACTGCCACGTACCTGCTCTGGATGGGAGGGCCATAATGGTAGGAGTGCCATATTCAAGCTTCCCAAATCTGGGTGGCCTAATTTGCATATTATGCAAATTATGTGACAGCTAATTTGCATCTTATGTATGTATGTATTTATTTATTTGAAAGATTTGTATACTTTTCCATCCTTCTCTGCCCTCCCATGTGATTGGATCCAGAGTAAGATCCGGGCAATGCATCTGAAATCTGTGTAAATTCGGGTGGAATTTAGGAGCTGGGTGGAGGCAAAATCTGGGGGCTACCCTAAATTCTGGGGGATATGGCAAGGCTACATAATGGTTGTGCTTCAGGTGACATGGGGGGAGCAGAGTTCCCAGGGAGCCCTTCTATTCGCAGTGGCTGCTTCTCAGTGGCAGCTAGTCTGGAGTGGGTGCCTTTGGTCCCCCGTGAGGCACCAAGACCTCAATAGTTGCCCTGCAATGTTGACCTTTGACAAAAGTCCTGCTCACTGTAGGCTAGGAACTGCATGAGTCCATGGGATGTGGAAGAACAGAGGCCTACATATGCAACAGAATGTGGGCAGCACCATTTCAGACTAGGGGGGGCACACTTTTAAAAATTTATCTTATTAAAGCCCCCTGCAAATAGAGAATTAGCACAACAGGCAAAGGACTGGGTTAGAAACTTTGTTCATCCTCTTGATGTGCTAGTTTTCTATTTTAATTGACTTTTTATAATGTGGGGAAACATTCCCACATTCCTCATCCGGCAGTCTGAAATGGTGCAGTCCACTCTCTACCACCTCAGCATTCCACCACTTCATTCTGTCGCTCGCGCAATCCGAGGCTCCTATGATAGAACATGACGCGAGAAGCGGCTTTCCTATCATCTGCCGCCTTGTCACCATTTATGGACAAAGGGGGAGGAGAATGCATGTGCCTAAAATAAAACTCCAATGGCATTCCTCTCCTTCTCTCTCGTGGATTACTCCCAATAACACAGACAAATGGGTCAAAAGAAAATCTTTATTTCCCCAGTCTCCTGCTAACAGCAAATTAAAAGCCTCTGGACTGTGAAGCCGCCGCTCCTGCTTCCCTCTCACTACCGAGCTGTATTTGGCTTTCCTCCCTGGACCCCCCATTTACTGCTCCTTTTCAGACCCTCCGCGTAAATCCCCTCAAACCGTTCAATGAGCTGTACCAACGCGGAGGGGGGCGAAGCACCATTGTGGCTCGCACTAGGAGGGAGGGGGCTCTGATTGGAGGAGCAGTCAGAGTGGGAAAGGGGGGGGGGCAGGAGCTGAGCCCAGACAGGCTTCTCCTTGCATCATCCTCATTGGGTGGCAGGGAGGGGTGGTGGCCGGTTCTGACGGCGCGCAGAGCTCGCCTCAGCTCAGCTGTAGCCGGCAAGTTGGTCGTCTCGCCGTGCGTAAAAGGCGCTCAGTCTGAGGGCGCACAACGGGTAATTTGAGGGAGTGGGTCCACATAAAGCTTCCACATCTTCCCTTCCAGCAGCCTCGTTCCTTGGGCTAGACGGCAGAGAGCCCGTCAGCATGGAGAAGCCAAGCGAGAGCCAGAATGGCTACCTGCAGCCCACGATGGTGTCGGGATTCATGGCCGAAGGTGAAGGGGCACAGCCGCCCCGCTTGAAGCTCTTCCAGCCGCGGGGCTGCGGGCGGTTCCTGCGGAAGAACTGCATCGTGATCCTGACCGTCTCCGGGGTGCTCCTCGGCGTGGGCATGGGTGCGATGGTGAAGCGCATGGACCTCACGCGGGCTCAGATCGCCTACCTGGCCTTCCCGGGAGAGATGCTGCTCCGCATGCTCAAGATGATCATCCTGCCGCTGGTGGTGTGTAGCCTGGTCTCCGGAGCCGCCAGCCTGGACACCAGGTCTCTGGGCAAACTGGGTGGCATCGCCCTCGCCTACTTCTTGGTCACCACTCTGGTGGCCTCGGCCCTTGCCATTGCCTTGGGCTTCATCATCAAACCCGGTGTGGGCGCGGGGTTGCTGAGCACCAATGACTTGGGCTTAGACGCCATGCCCACCACCAAGGAGACTGTCGACTCTTTCCTCGACCTGGCACGGTAAGGAGCTCAGCTTGGCAGGGCTTCACTGGAGGAAGTTTGGGTGCTGACAACCCTGGGCAAGGCATGTGATAAATGTCAAGCGTGTGATGACACTCTTCTTGCTGGCTCATATGCTGGCAGGGGGCAGCGGGGAGGTTTGCCTGATGAGTCTTTAAAAATCGTCTTAATCAGCTGAGTGGCCACCTAATGGTGCAGCAGGGAAGTAACTTGCCTAGGGAGCAAGAGGTTGCTGCTTCGAATCCCCACTGGTGTGTTTCCCAGACTATGAGAAATGCGTATATTGGGCAGCAGCGATATAGGAAGATGCTGAAAGGCATCATCTCACACTGAACGGGAGATGGCAATGGTAAACCCCTCCTGTATACAACCACAGGTTTCTGTGGTCGCCACAGTGGACACTGAACTGATGGCACAACTTTTCTTTAATCAGCTGAAACTGGTTTGTGGTGCTCCAGACCTGCATGTTATCTCTAGACCTTAACCCGGGACCATGGGCATTCATGCTGAGGAGAGACATGGCACCCGTACTACAGACGTTGTCATCAAAGCTTAATATCCAACTGATTTATTATAAGTTAGAACCGGTTTAAGTTGCTTTATATTATAGTAACAACCAAGGAACTCTTGTCCTTGGCTGGCAAAGTCTTATTGCCAACTGTAAATAAAATAACTGAATTTTATTTTATGTAGGAACTTGATTCTAGAAAGGTGACCAGTACACTATCTCTAGCCTACGTGCATTACACACATGCACATGCTCAGCACAGTCAGGCTAATGCTGGTCAGTATTTCACAGGACCATGTTCTTCATGCTTTCAAACTTTACAAGACCACATTGGTGAAAATCCATTTTGCCTGACAGAAGAGGATGGTGCTAAAAGCAATAGTTTCATAGTAATAACTTCAGAGGGATACGTTGCAACAAAAGCAATGGAGTCCTGTTATCGTTTGAATATGAACAGATTTATTGTAGCATAAGCTTTCATGGATTGGAGCCCACTTCATCAGACATATGAAACATAACACTAGCTGGCAATTGTGGAAGCAGAACCTGATTGCCTAGTTGGCCACAATTGCCTAGTTGGCCACAATTGAACCACAATCGCCCAGTTGGCGATTGTGGAAGCAGAACCTGATAAATCTTAACACAAAGTTCAAGCAGAGGTTTAAATTGATTTTGTGTGAGTTGACTACAATCACTTTACATGGTGGATTACAAAATATGCACACAAGTATAAAGAAAAACAATGTAAACAGAATGTAAACAGAAAGCTCCAAAATGTCATGAAATGCACATGGTATAAGTCTGTAAAATGTTGCTGGAAGCTCCAGTGTATGCAAGATAAATCAAATAACCCTTCGTGTTTGGTCACATGCGCATCATGTGCACTTTGCAAGAAATGTCACAGATTTCATCTTGTGCATTCCAGGGTTTTCTGTATCTGTATGCCAATTAAGGATAACACTCAATGTATCTGACAAAACTCATTTTATCCATGAATTATTATGCCACAATAAATCTTCTGTTCTTTAAATCTTTTAGTTCTTCTGCGCCCCAGAACTCTTTATTGCAACAGGTCTTCATTTTTTAAAAAAGTTATACTTGTATGCTGCTCTTTGGGGGTCTCCCATCCAATTTAAGGATCAATTCTGAACCTGCTTAGCCACTTACATTGTTCACTTAATATTCAGCCATCAAACTAACATTATTTGTGCAGACTCTTTGGGATATATATACACTGATGGCTAATTCCTCAGTCAAACTTATAAAAATTAAAAATATAAATGGGCTTGAGAAGATCTTGGTACTTGGAACATCTTACTTCTTCTAACACCAAATATGTTCATGGAAGCTTCCCTCCTTATATCAGCTTTGAGAGGGAAGAGGGGAAAGGATTAATTGCTTTCTATCTGTATTTTAAAAGTATAAATCAATTCAGGATATTTTTGCATTTTTGCATTGGGTTCTCTTTCTGGTTAATCTTCTGTGTCAGAATGATCCAGGACAGGCGTCCTCTTTCAGACTGTGAACTGCAGCTGCATCACTCAAGTTATTTCCTAGTTGTCTTAGGGTCAAACTAGTCATGGCACAGAGAATCTGGTGTGATTGCTGTCGCTTGTGCTGCTGTCCATACTAGGTAAAGGTAAAGTGTACTGTCAAGTTGATTTCGACTCCTGACGCCCACAGAGCCCTGTGGTTTTCTTTTGGTAGAAAACAGGAGGGGTTTACCATTGCCTCGAATATGAGATTATGCCTTTCACCATCTTCCTATATCGCTGCTATATAGGAGTTTTCCTTAGTCTGGGAAACATACCAGCAGGGATTCGAACCAGCAACCTTCTGCTTGTTAGTTGGAAGAACTCTTCATCTTCTTTCAGACTTAGTTTAACAGGCATCAAGTATATACAACTAGTCACCCAAACAAAATTAGGAAATGGTGCAGCTGTTGATGACACTCTGTATGCTTGTCTCCAGGGAAATGTTTGATAAGACGTTCTCTGCATATGGGAAAGCAAAGCTGCTGTTGTAGGAAGAAAGGGTTTGTCAATGTTACCATTGCTAGTTTTGGATGCCAATGTCTTAAGCTTCAGCATCCTGGTTTGTGTGATGTCATATTTGGTTTTTAGTTTTCCATGTTCCTACAAATTCTGGAAGTCATGTAGGAATGGACTTTGGTACCACATCCAAAAAACTTCGAGATCATCTAAGATCTTCTCATTCCCATATACCCCTTTTCACTGAGTTACCTTTAACTTCTTGTTGAGTGTGATTTTGTGTGATATGCATTTGCATGGCACATGGTCCTCTGTGTTGATGCAGCTTCTCTGTGTTGATGGACTTTACCGCACATTTTAAAAACAGGCAAACTTCTCCACATTTGGGGATATGGTATGTTGGTAATCAAGATTCACCCTATACTTTATTAAATGTCAGAATTTTTTAAATAATGTGTTTATATTCTATAGTCTTATACTAAAGGTGAAAATAAAGCATAAAACCCCAAATCTGTGCCTCCCTTTTAACTATCTTCTATTTGACAGCCATGATGATTTGTCCATTGGGTTCCTTGACTTCATGGAAAACATGGTATCCAACATTATATTTACTCTTCTAATGTGCCATATTTCATGAGATACGGTACTTTTAAAATGGTGCCATTTGCTCTTCTAGGATTCCAGTGCATTGTGGGAATTTTTTGGGAAGCCTACCCATTGAGGACAACTTGCCTGCTAAAGACCATCAACAAGAATGTTGACATGAAACCAATAGAATCTTGTCCTTAAAATGAATCTTAACTGTTTGGTGCAACACAGTTAGTAAGTAGTATATGGCTTTCCCACATTATCTCTGGTTCAAGACTGGTTCAAACTGAGTTAGGCTGAAATACAACTTTTGAAATGCTAGAAAGCCACAACAGTTCTGTTATATGGCTTTACCTCATTTTCAGTAGCAATTGGCAAGAGTATATGCTAAGATTTTCAGAAGGAAAATCATTCAACCTGCATCGCCCTTTGCTGTGGAGATAATGCACTGAGGGAACTCTGTGTGGATAGGTGCCCAGCCTTTATGTTGCAGCCCAGATCAGCTTTACTTGAGCTGGACAGGGTGTCTGAATTTGTGCAGTTTTGAGTGCCCACAGTTCAGACCTGTGTGGCACTCTGTGCCAAGCCAGCATTTGTCTGAATTGCAATCAGTCAGGTGTGCTGTTGGTGTAAGGAGCGGCTAGGATTGACTTGCTGCAGGGTCGTCATGTGCCACAGGCCCTGGTTAGCAAATAACTTATAAAGGGAGCCCTATTTTCCGTTGAGCAAGAACGGAAGGGCCAGCAACATTGTCCATGTCTTCACTAAGCCTAAATGCGCTTTAATCTTCTCCTTTTAGTATGGAAATCAACAGAAATCTTGACAGAGCCCTTCACTAGGTTATTATGCACCAATGCGCCAGTAAATAGATGTGGCGCCTATGGGGAGCATGCATTGTTGGAGGGGTTAATGAAGCCTTTTCCTCTCCTGGCTTGCTCTGAAAGATGGAAGAATCTGAAGTACATAATAAGGAGGAGATCCTTGAATGCGGTGCAGAGTTGGTGTGGTGGGTGAATTGAGCTACATACCTGCTTCAAACAGGAACAGTTTAGTATATTACAAATCCTCAGACACACAGCCTTAAGATTAGGTGTTATGAATGCAGTCTCTCGTTTTATGTGCATCACTTTGGGTACATGCATGGAAAGATGACTTGTAAATTTCTTAAATCAATAAGATCAACCCTAAATAGTACTTTTCTGAGTTAGCTTACTGCATTTCTAGTTAGGCTGCAGTGGGAAACATGCATGTGATCTCAAAGCTTCCTACTTCTAAAGGGACTGACCCATTTGTCTGGGATAAATCTGCAAAATAAATTCATAGATATAATGTGAAGTTTAAAATAAAATGATAGCTCTATAAGCCTGAATTATTTCCCTTTACTTCTGGTCCAGCGGTAGGGGGAAACAATAGAAAGATGCTGATAGAAGCAGTTCTATAGACGGTTGTGTACTTTAGCATATTCTCATGACTGGGAAAGCTCAGAAAGCGTGAGTTGATTAGAGAACTGGAGACTAAACAGTTAGTGGTGAAGATAATGACTCCTCCTTTTGTCATGCCATTCTTTCTGGTTCACTTTCTCTTGACTGCCAACAGGTCTTGTTCGTTTTTTGTGTTTCCACGACTGTATGTAGACTCTAATCTTGGGCCCTTTGTCATGGCCTTGGTGATAGAATGCAGCTGCTTGCTCTGCAGGTGCTTTACTCTGTGATTAATCTACACCATTTGTTGTTCAGTGTGATCCGGTTTGCACGGGCTGATCTGGAAGTGGAATGTGTGTGTTGCCTCCTTGGAAGCTGGAAGGACTAAATAGCCTTTTTATCCCTTCTAAATCTAGGATTCTTTATATCATAACTTGAGGCAAACCAACATGACACAAGGCATGTTTGATATATGGCCTTTCTGCGCTCAGCCTCTCTGTTTGGATTGCTTCAGTCCTCATCCTGTATACTAGGCTATGCTGTGATTATATGCGAAGCCTTTGTACAGCAAAACATCCTACCCTTATAAACATGTAATTCCTTCTTTTTCAACTCAGGGTATTTCCTGATCCCACCCAACTCCTACACGGTCTAACTTGGCAACAGTGGATAGCATCCAGACTAACTGAGCTAGTGGAAATGATGCTCCACTAGTTTTTCCCTGCCCTCTTCCTCTCTGTAGGCCACTAAGCTTCCTCCAAAGCCATTCTGAGGATCAAGAGAATGGCAACAGTATTGGATGTAGTACAGGTGGTTGCTGGAGGAGGAGGAATCCCTGGAAAGCAAGCAGAGACACATTCTGTGAGCTGCTCCATTCATGGAAAGTGTCTCCACTTAGTTTCTGGGGGTTCCCCTGCCTCCTGTAGTCACCTGCACTGCATCTGATGTTGCTGCTGAAGGTCCCTTGAGCCTTAGGAATTGCTTTTGAAGGGGCTCAGGGGATGGCAGAGAGGAGGAGAGAGAAATGGGGAGAGCATCATTTGCACTAGCACAGTTACATACCTGCCAAGATGTCCCTATTTCCCCATTCACCTGAGTTGGGAAGTAGGGACATGTTGGTAGTTAATCTTTTGAGCAGATAGTCTTAAGAGAAGAAACCTGCCCTGCCCTGCTGGTCCTGTTACACAAACCTACATAAATAACTTCTTCAAAAATGGAGTGACAGCACTTCCGGAGTATTCAGACACACTCAATGCAGCAGTGCCATCTTTATCCACCGATATACATTGAACTGTAGTGGACAGGGCACTCACGTCTATGAGGCTGTGTCAGTTTCCTCAGATGGTGAATTGGCAGAATTGACAGATTTTGGGGGTGGGTGGGGTGAACACCTCATGTTTAGCAGCTGCCTATGTCTCAGCCCAGCTCCAGCTCCCTCACTCTCCTTACCCAGCAACATACCCTTGCCCAACTTGGCTCATTTCATCTGGTAGTCACATTATCAGAGATGGTCTGGTAAACACTAAAAATGCTTCTCTGAGGAAGGGCAGGATTCCTCCTTGTCTTAAGAAGGCTATTATTAGACCTTATCTGAAGAAACCTGCATTGGACCCCTCAGAGTTGGCTAATTACAGACCTGTTTCTAATCTTCCTTGGTTGGGCAAAGTGATTGAGTGGGTGGTGGCCTCTCAGCTCCGGGCATCTTTGGATGACACAGATTATCTAGACCAGGCATTCTCAACTTTGGGTCCACAGATGTTACTGGACTTCAACTCCCATAATCCCCAACCAAAGGCCGCTGGAGCTGGGGATTATGGGAGTTGAAGTCCAGTAACATCTGGGGACCCAACGTTGAGAATCCCTGATCTAGACCCATTCCAAACCAGCTTTTGAGTAGGCTGAGGGGTTGGGACTGCCTTGGTCAGCCTGATGAATGATCTCCAATTGGCTATCAACTGAGGACGCTGCTGATCCTTTTGGATCTCTTGTGGCTTTCAATACCATCAACCATGGTATCCTTCTGGGTCGCTTGAGGGAGGTGTTTTGGGCGGCATTGTTTATAGTGGAACTACTGTAAACCACTGTTTACAGTGGTTCCTACCTCTCTGGAAGATTCCAGATGGTGTCACTTGGAGACTGTTATTCTGCAAATAACAGTCTCCAGGAGAGAGAAGAGGAGAGACAACATCTGCTCCTAGGTAGACCCCAGGGTGTGAGACTGGGTGCCTGCCTGTTTGCTTCTCCTGCTGCCCCCCTGTCTGTTATCTGCCCCCCAGGACTGTCTGCTGTGCTGAGGTGAGGCCTTGCAAGATTGGGGCCAGGGAGGAGGGTGACTTGGCAGTTTCCTGTATTCCATCTGCCTAGAGCTGCCTGCTCAGGGTTATATCAGTTTCTGCCAATGGTGGCGGGGTCGCCACCGAAGGGGCAACACCAAAGGGGGTTGCCCCTTTGGGGGAGCCACTTTGGGGGAGGGGGAGGGCCAGGTCTCTTGGCCTAGGTATTTGTATATGGGGGGGCATTTAATAGTGGAACTTCTGTTTAATTTGTCCTGGGTGAGACAATCTTAGAATGTGTCTGGGCTTAACTGGAGATGGGGAGATAGGGGGCGTGTCCACTGACTGTGGGGCGGCCATTCTGGTCGTGGTGAGGAACAGAAGAAGGAACGTTGGCAGGTCAGCGGACCGTTACAGGGGAAGGGGACTTGGAAATCTAATAGTTGTTTCCCCTTCCGGCTGTCCTACCAGCTCTTTGACCTTGGGGAACAGTGCCGATCATCCTTGGAACCTCACCTTGCTCCTCTGTAATGCCAGGTTGGTCCAGAACAAATCAGAAACCATGCATGATTTGATTCTGGATGAAGGTGCCAACCTGGTATGTATTACAGAGACCTGGCTGGGGGAGGCTGGGGGCCCAGTGTGGTCCCAGCTTCTTCCTCCAGGCTACTCTGTTGAGGAGTGTGTGAGGGTCCATGGACGGGGAGGTGGAGTGGCTGTGGTCTATAAGAATAACCTTTCCCTTACCAGGATCCCTGTTAGTGTCGGACCATATCGAATGTGTGTACTTAAGTCTGGGGACCAGGTATAGAGTGGGACTTCTGTTGGTGTACCGATCACCCCGCTGCTCAACAGAGTCCCTAACTGAGCTGACGGACTTGGTCTCGGACTTGGTGTTGGAGTCCCCCAGGCTTGTGGTGCTGGGGGACTTCGTTCACTTTGGGGTATCAATTTGTCCAGGGCAGCTCAGGAGTTCATAGCAGCCATGACGACTATGGGCCTATCCCAAGTGGTCTCGGGGCTGATGCACATTGCTGGTCACATGCTTGATTTGGTCTTTCACTATGATCAGGGTGGTGTTCCGTGGGTGGGATATCCTGTGATTTCCCCATTGTCATGGACGGACCACCATCTGGTTAAGGTCAGACTCACAATCATTTCCCAACTTCACAGGGACGAGGGTCCTATTAGGATGATCCGCCCGAGTAGGTTATTGGATCCAATATGTTTTCAAGAAGCCTTGGAAGGATTTAGTGTTGGCTCTGCTGGTGATCCTGTTGATGCCCTGGTGGAGAATTGGAACAGCAAACTCACTGGGGCAGTAGACATGATTGCTCCTAAGCGTCCTCTCCAACCTGCTTCAAAATTGGCCCCTTGATATACGGAAGAACTACGGGGGCTGAAGCGGCAAGGTAGACAACTGTAGCGAAAGTGGAGAAAGACTCGGCTTGAATCCAACAGATTGCAACATAGAGCTCATCTGAAGACCTATGCTCAGGCCATACGTGTGGCAAAGACGCGATTCTTTTCTGCCCGTATTGCATCTGCAAGTTCATATCCGGCAGAGTTGTTCAGGGTTGTGAGAGGGCTAGTGAGTGCCCCTCCTCCATTAAATCAGAATCTGGAACCATGGATTACCTGCTGTGATGTGTTTAATGAATTCTTTGTGGGGAAAATCTCTCTTATTCGGGCCGACTTAGACTCCGTCTCCACAATCACCTCAGTGTCTGATGTGGAGGTGTCCAGCGACTCCTCTTGTGTGATTAGGTTGGATCAGTTCCAGTTTGTGACTCCTGAGGATGTGGACAACCTGATTGGAATGGTGCGGTCTACCACCTGTTCTCTTGATCCTTGTCCGACATGGCTTATATTATCTGGCAGGGGAGTTGTTGTAGAAGGCCTGGTAGAGATTATAAATGCGTCTCTGAGGGAAGGTAGGATGCCTCCTTGTCTTAAGAAGGCAATTATTAGACCACTTCTGAAGAAACCTACCCTGGATCCCTCAGACTTGAACAACTACAGGCCTGTCTCCAACCTTCCGTGGCTGGGCAAGGTAATTGAGAGGGTGGTGGCCTCCCAGCTCCAGACAGTCTTGGATGAAACAGATTATCTTGACCCATTTCAAACTGGCTTCCTGGCTGGCTATGGGGTGGAGACTGCCTTGGTCAGCCTGATGGAGGATCTCCAATTGGCAATTGACAGAGGAAGTGTGACTCTGTTGGTCCTTCTGGACCTCTTGGCGGCTTTTGATACGATTGACCATAGTATCCTTCTGGAGTGTCTGAGGGGGTTGGGAGTTGGAGGCACTGCTTTGCAGTGGTTCCGCTCCTACCTCTTGGGCAGGTTCCAGATGGTGTCCCTTGGAGACTGCTGTTCTTCAAAATCTGAACTTTTGTATGGTGTTCCCCAGGGCTCCATATTGTCTCCAATGTTGTTTAATATCTACATGAAACCACTGGGAGAGATCATCAGGAGATTTGGTGCAGGGTGCTATCAGTATGCTGATGACACCCAAATCTATTTCTCCACATCAGCATCATCGGGAGAGGGCATAACCTCCCTAAATGCCTGCCTGGAGTTGGTGATGGGCTGGATGAAGGATAACAAACTGAGACTTAATCCGGCTAAGATGGGGGTACTCATTGTGCGGGGTTGGAACTCTAGAGATGATTTTGATCTGCCTGTTCTGTATGGGGTCACACTTCCCCAGAAGGAACAGGTACGCAGTCTAGGGGTGCTTCTGGATCCAAGCCTCTCCCTGGTGTCCCAGGTTGAGGCGTTGGCCGGAGGTGCCTTCTATCAGCTTTGGCTGATACGCCAGCTACGTCTGTTTCTTGAGGTGAATGACCTCAAAACAGTGGTACATCTGCTGGTAACCTCCAGACTGGATTACTGTAATGCGCTCTATGTGGGCCTGCCCTTGTACGTAGTCCGGAAACTACAGCTGGTCCAGAATGCGGCAGCCAGACTGGTCTCTGAGTCATCTCCTGTATTGAAGGAGCTACACTGGCTGCCGATATGTTTCCAGGCAAAATACAAGGTGCTGGTTATCCTCTCTAATAAAAGGCTTGGTGTCCGTCCGTGGACAACCAAGCGTGTGTCCGTGCCTCCCTCGGCCATTCTGAGCATGCACGGAGCGCATGTGCAGAACGGCCGAAGCAGAACCAGAGACAGGCACCACCACGGCGGCCATGTTTGTTGTTTTGCTGCCACAGGGATGGAAGAAGCTGCGCCAGCCACAGGGAACCCGCAGGGAGGCCAAAGGCACCACCACGGGGAGGGAAGAAGCTGCTGCGGCAGCCGCAGGGAGCCAGAGGCGGCGGCGGCGGCTCCAGGCCACCCGCGGGCGGCAGAAGAGCAAAGATGGCAGCAGTTGGCCTGCCAACGGCAACGGGGAGGGCAGAAGTAAGCCCATGTAATTCCCGCCGTGCCCTCTGCCGCCGACTGTCCTCCCGCCCTCCTAGCTGCCCGATTCCTTCATTCCCGTTCCCACCCCACATGTTTAAGGGCTAAATTGGCCCATTAAATTGCCGCCGCAGCTGCCGCCGCCGCCGACCTCCCGCCCACCCTCCCAGATGCCCGAGTCCTCCTTACCCAGAGTCCTCCTTACCCTTCCAGTGGCTGCGGCAGCCGCTTGGAGACAGAGGCGGCGGCGGGACCAATCCACCCGCGGCCGGCAGTTAAAGATGCGGCTGCAGCAGCCGCTGGAAGGCAGAGGCGGCGGCGGCACCAGATGCAGCTGAGCTCCATTGTCAGGGCGCGAGGAGGTGTGGAGGGCAGCACTGGCGGAGCTCCTGAGGGGGCGACCCGAAAGGTGAGAGACGCCACATAGGAACTTGGTGCCCCCTCGCCCCGAGAACAAACGTCCCCCCTCCCCAATAGCCTCTCGAGGCGCGCAAGGGCAGCTGAGCACTTGGGACCTGCCGCAGCGCATCCCTCCCCTCCACCCCGCGGCGGCACTTACAGCCGTTCTACGCTCCTCGGGTTGTTCTTGGGGACGCTGCAGAGCCCCAGCCCGTGACAGTCTACCGTAACATAATCAGATATACAGTGGGAATCTCACAGGAGATTTGGGTCTTTGAAAATCTTACCAAAAGAAAGAAAAGAGAGGCTGTCAGATTTCTGCAGTTCCACAAGGAGGATTGTAGAGACTTTAACAGACAAACTATCAATCTGTTTTCCATTTGCTGAGGATATATTTGTGGGTAAAGAGCATGCTCTCAGGACAAAGCAATCCAGCTGTACCCACAGAAGAAGAAGAAGAAACTCTAACCTGCATTTTAAGCTCCAAAGCCAAAACCTTTGGGAGAATGATAGCCCCACCATTTCCACTTTACACAGGATGGCATTTTCCTTGCTGATTCTTTATATGTCACATTCTTCATTAGCTAAGTACAGAATAATCAGCACTGTGAGATTGTGGACTTCCTCAGTTCAGGATAGTGCAGAAGGCTGAGCACAGAAAAGGTCAGGGCTCTTTTTATAGAATTCCACTCATAGCAGATAAAATCAAGAGTTCCATAAGCAATTAGTGGTTAGGTCCCTGTGGAAGTAAGTACCTTTCGAAGTGGTTTTGACAGATAGGGAAAGAAGTGTGAATAAACCAGAGATTTATTGAATTTGGGGAGGGAGAATCAGCCTTCAATAAGATTGGAACATATTTGATTTATCTCTTGGGTGCAACTGGATTTACTGTTTGGTATCTTCAAAAAAGGTGAGAATGAGTGCCAAACTACATGTGATGCAAAAGATCTGTGAAAAGAATGCAGTCGCCCACTCTCTGTTTATTTGGGGCATGGCTTTACCGCTGCCTCATTCAAACAAGGCACAAGGCCATTTCTTGCAGCAGATTGGCTGAGGTAGGCAGGGGGTGGGTCTTTGGCTGACTACAGCTGCGCACTCCGGCTTTCCTTCCTCAGTCCATTAAGAGCACCAACCCCCTCCCTCCTGTCCCTAGATGCAGTGTGGGTTTTACTGGTGGCCCTTATTGAGGGCCGGGTAGGACCTTTTTATCCCCTGCAAAAAAACCACAGAGGGAATGGAAAATTAGAACAGGGTGGAGGAAAACAAAGACAGAGAGAAAAAGAGACAGAGAGAGACAGACAGACAGACAAAAAGAAAAACAGACAGCAAAAGACAAAACAAGGAATGAGGGAGGGAGACAGAACAATAGAGAAAAGAAAAGTAATAAAGAAGAAAAAAGAGAGAAGAGAGAGATAGGAAAGAAAAGAACAAAATAAACAAAGAGAGAGGAAGGGGAAAAAAGAGAGGTAAAAATGAAGAAAAAAGGGAGAAAGAAAAAGAGAAAAACGAAAACACACACACACACACACACACACAACTCCAAAGAACACGCCCATTATAGAGAGAAGAGAGAAAAAGATAACGTAGAGAATAAAACATATTTAAAAAAAAGAGAGAGAAGGGAAAGAAAAGGAAGGGAAGGAAAGAAACAAAGAGAGACAGGGACACACACACACACACACACACACACACACACACTATATATATATATGAAGAAAGCTCAAAGGGGGAAAAGAAAGCTAGCGCCCGTTATTATAACGGGCTTAAAAATACTAGTAACCTATAAAGCCCTAAATAGTTTGTGCCCTGGGTATTTAAGGGAACGCCTTCTTCGGCATGCACCTCAGCACCCACTGAGATCTGCTGGAGAGGTCCATCTGCAGCTGCCACCGGCTCATCTGGTGGCCACTCAGGGACGGGCCTTCTCTGCTGCTGCCCCGAGGCTTTGGAATGCGCTCCCGGCTGAAATAAGAACCTCCTCATCTCTGACAGCTTTTTAAAAGTCTTTAAAAACACAACTCTTCAATCAGGCTTTTAATTAATGTTGTTTTAATGTTTTTAATGCTGTTTTAAAATATTATTTTAAAATTTTAAATTGTTGTAATGTGTGTGTTCCCCCCACCCCCATTTTTGTCTTAACGAATGTTTTACTTTGTTTTTATTCTGTTGTAAACCGCCCAGAGACGTGTGTTTTGGGCGGTATAAAAATGTTTTAATAAATAAATAAATAAATAAAAATAAAGTGTGGAGTTCTACAAGGCTCCATACTGTCTTCAATGCTTTTGAACATCTATATGAAACCGCTGGGAGAGATCATCAGGAGCTTTGGTGTAGAGTGTTATTGATATGCTGATGACACCCAGATCTATTTCTCCATCCCAACTTTACCAGGAAATGGCACAGCCCCACTAAATGCCTGCCTGAAGGCAATAATGGGTTGGATGAGGGATAATAAACTGAGGTTTAATCTAAATAAGATGGAGGCATTGATTGTAGGGGGTCAGGACCTGAGAGATAGTTTAGATTTGCCTGTTCTGGATGGGGTTACAATCCCACTGAAAGATCGGGTATGTAGTGTGGGAGTGCTCCTGGATCCAAAACTTCCCAGGTTTCTCAGGTTGAGGCAGTGGCCAGGAGTGCTTTTTATCAGCTTCAGTTGGTATGCCAGATATGTCCATTTCTGGAGGTAAATGACCTTAAAGCAGTGGTACATACATTGGTAACCTCCAGGCTTGACTACTGTAATACACTCTACATGGGGCTGCCTTTGTACATAGTCTGGAAACTAATATTGGTACAGAATGTGGCAGCCAAATTGGTCTGTGGGTCAACCTGAAGGGACGATATAACATTGATTTTGCCAGTAGGTTTCCAAACAAAATACAAAGTACTGGTTATTACCTATAAAGTCCTCACTGGCTTGTGTCCAAGGTACATAAGAGAGTGCCTTCTCTGTCATGAACCCTGTTGCCTATTAAGACCATCTGGAGAGGTCCGGGTACGGTTGCCACCAGCTCATTTGGTGGGACTGGGCCTTCTTTGTAGCTGTCCAGGGGCTTTGTAATACACTCCCTGTTGAAATAAGGGCATTTCCTTGTCTGCTTGCTTTTTAGGAAGACCCTCAAGATGTTCCTGCTTTCCCAGGCTTTCAACTGAAATTTAAATTTAAATGTTTCTTTTTACTGATACTGTTTTTATCTGTTCTGTGAATTTTAACTGTTTTATATTGTCTTTACATTTGTAATATTTTAACTTTGTACACCACCTAGAAATGTCTATATCAGGTGATATAGATCTATGCTATATTACATACGTACATAAATACATACCAGGAAGAAGTTTTAAAAGAGGTTAATGGAGTGTAAGAGAAAGCATGAAGGAGAGGAGAGCAGTCTCCTGGTGTGCCTCCTGGGAGACACTCTAGCCCATTATTTATCTCTCCTCTACATGCTGGAGAGCTGGTCTTGTGGTAGCAAGCATGACGCGTCCCCTTAGCTAAGCAGGGTCTGCCCTGGTTGCATATGAATGGGACACTTGATGCGTGAGCACTGCAAGATATTCCCCTCAGGGGATGAAGCCGCTCTGGGAAGAGCATCTAGGTTTCAAGATCCCTCCCTGGCTTCTCCAAGATAGGGCCGAGAGAGATTCCTGCCTGCAACTCTGGAGAAGCCGCTGCCAGTCTGTGTAGACAGTACTGAACTAGATGAACCAGTGGTCTGACTCAGTATATGGCAGCTTCCTATGTTCATATGTACATTTCCTCTTTCCTTTCATTCTCCAATTCCATTTTAAAATCCAGATGGTGGCTGGGACTTTTGCACACAGCAGGCTTTACTGCGAGTTTATTGGGAGGCTATACTGTGAACTCAAAGTTATCCCAAAAAACTGACAGAAATAGTGGATTTTTTTTACCCCGGATATAAATTGGGCTGCACTCTAACACACAGTGAAAAACCTGAATTGTGTGTGAACTGCTCCCCGCTAACTCTCAGGGACTTCGGAGTAAATCTGGTGGATATGTGAACACACACCCCTCCATTCTGGAGGAGATGTGAGTTGTCGCATCTTTAAAAGCTCTGTGTGGAAAATCTTCCAGGCGGAGGAGGAGCAGCAGCAGCAGCGGTGGTGCTGGTGTCCCACCAAAGAATATGCCTTTATGTTCCACCAGATGGCGTCTGGTGTGACAAGGTACTGCACCATGGAGTTCTCCACACAGCAGCAGGCTTTATCGCGGGTTTTCTGAAAGGCTTTATTGAGAACTCAACACTATTTTTTAAAAAAATGAGGCAAAAAGTGGTGGGTTTTTTACCCCGGATATAAATTGGTTTGCACTCTAATGAGCAGTGAAAAACCCGAATCGTGTGTGAAGTGCTCCCTGATAGCTCACAGGGACTTTGAGGTAAATCTGCCCAATATGTGAACCGCTCAATTCTGGAAGAGATGTGGGCTAAAAGCCGGGTGTAGAAAACTTCCAGGGGAGATACTGTATATGATCTCACCACACCACCTCAGGCACTGGAGGGAAGGCTTGGGTCAGCCTTTGCATGAAGGATAAGAACTTTCAGAAGTAATGAGTGTTTATCATCATTGTTTATTTTAACATTGTTAGTTACCATGAAAAGCTTGGCTTGAGAGGTAGGGTAAAAATTCCATAATTAGAACATAAATAAACATATGTTCATGATGAGCCAAGAAATCAGAAGTATTGCTGGTCTGCAACAGACCCAAACATATACTGTTGGCTAGATATATGAACCACCCCCTGGCCTGCATTTTCATTTTGATTATTTTAATTTTAGCTTTATTCCATCATTTATATTATTAGTTATAGATAATGAAAAATGTAATTAGATCACTACTAAAATTTTGACTACTATTACTACTTCTAAGAACCATAATAAATCCACAGCCTATATGACCACTTCTTTTCACCTTCATACAAGAGCCTTTCCAATTGCATAATGTGTTAAATTATTTTTATGAATAATAAAAATATTTCTATCCTGCTTTCACATGCCTAACACAGAATGGGCAAAGCAGTTAACAATTAGACAATACGACAATAAAACATTGTTACCCCATATAGTCCATCACCTGATCATTGGGACTGCTTCATAGTAAAGAAATCTTAATTGATTAGTCATATGAGTTTTTAATCTGTTTTAAATCTGCATAACGTCCATACAGAAGGACATCTGAGTTCTGAAGGCCCGCAGGGGAGCATACTTTCTTTGGTTTTGGCATGTTCTTAGAAGAGATGTTATGTCCTGTGTGACAGAGAAAAACTAATAACCATGCATAATATGTAAGTGTCTTACATGTGCTTGGAAAATCTGATTAACCTAGGGTTCCCAGAAGTGCACACACACATGGAATGCAGGAAGCTGCCTTATACTGAGTCAGACCATTGGTCCATCTAGCTCTGTTCTAACTGGCAGCAGCTCTCCAAGGTTTCAGGCAGGAGTCTCTCCCAGCCCTACCTGGAGATGCCAGGGGTTGTACCTGGGACCTTCTGCATGCAAAGTGGATGCTCTGCACTGAGCCCCAGCCCCAGCCCCATTTATGATGTCCACATATTTGCTTTGAGACATGATGTTGCAATGCCAGAATTTTCTGCAACAATTGTAATGTTGCCCTACAAACTAGAACTGGCCCATCCATCCTCTTGTGAGTTCATATCTGTATGCTTTACACTGATCTTGAACTTCAGCAGTTCGTAAAATGCAATAGGGAAAACAAATTAATTTGGCAGACCACTCTAACTATGGTTTCTTTTACACGTACATTTTTTACATTTTCACATGAAATTCTCTTGCCTTTTACTCACATTTTGCAGTCATTGGTCATCTTCCTTGGTATCCAGGACCTGTAGATTTCTACAGCTGTAGTTCAGCATAGAGTCCAGAGGTCTGAACAAGGTCAAAAGAGGGATGCAGCAATTATACTTAGGATTGCCTATTCTGTTACAAGATGCAATGGCAGTGAATCTATCGAGAGTCATATTTTGGAAAGGAAATTGGGCTTATAGAACTTTATCTGAAGACATCACACACTTTGGGTATCAAGCTCTCTCTGTAAAACTTTATTTGACATTTTGTGGGAAATATCACATAACCGTTAGAGAGAATAATTATTCAATCAACTATTGAACTACGATTGATTCAGTTATTCAAATTTGTTTATATGTTCTGCAATGGCATGTTTTGAATGGCAGGTATGTCTGCTGCAGCATACAACATTAATGCAAAAGGTGATTATATGGCATTGTTTCTTTTTAATGCTGAATTAATGCTCTAATCCGACTATAGGCATAATATTGTTTTAATGTACAAACAAATAATTAAGTTTATAAGCTGCTGTTAAACCCTAATCTCTTTTTTTGCCTGGCTTTTTTCTTTCTTTTCAGAAACTTGTTTCCATCAAACCTTGTTGCCGCAGCCTTTCGATCGGTAATGTACAAACACTTTCTTTCCTTTAATTAATTAAAATTTTTGGAACTGAAATTTCTGGAGCATTTGATGGGGGGAGGGGAATCTGATTTCCTATAAAGAGATGAATGAATTTCCTATAAAAAGATGAATGAAAATGGCATTTTATAGCATGCCATTTTTCCTTTGGCATGCTGAAAAATTTAGAACTTGACTATAAAAATAGTTAGCAATAAACCACAATAAATATATTGCAAATTAAGAGTCCTAAGACTTGAATAATAAGTAATACATAATCCCTGAATGACTTAAACTGCTAGTTTAAGAACACTTGTACTATTAATGCATATACTTTCCAGAGTTTGTCTCGAATCCTACATCCATGCTCAACTCCTTGGCTTCACAATCTGGTTGATTAATTCTGAATCCCAATGTCACAGGTGTCATCTATTACACGAGACAGGGGCAAGGGAACCCTATTATTTCTCCCAACAGCTTCTACAGTTGCATCTTTCCCCCTACTCCCTAAGTTAATGGTACAGATTTTATTATGCTGTATTTTCTGTCTGTCATTAGCTGCTCCAAGCATCCAATCAATAATCTATATTCTTATAGCTCACTCCTCCACATTCCTTTGACTGGCAAAAAAGATTACTGGGCCACAATCTAGATACAGAGTTGTTAAGCCCTTGCTTTTTAAAAAGGCATGTCTGCTTCCGAGTTTTTTGGATTTTCTAAATTTCCTGCTGAGAAAATTCAGGAGCCTCTTCAAATTCGTATGATGTAGCTCATGCTGTCCTGCTTGGTTTGTTTGTTTAACACATTTTTATACCGCCCAAAACACAAGTTCTCTGGGCAGTTTACAAAACAATAAAAACAACCAATAAAAAGATTGACACATTTCAACAATTAAAAGTTAAAAAGTTAAAACTATTAAAACACAATTACTCAATATTTAATTAAAAGCCTGGGTGAACAAATGCTTCTTGACTGCCTTTTAAAAAGTTGTAAGAGATGGGGAGGCTCTTATTTCAGCAGGAAGTGTGTTCCAAAGCCTCGGGGCAGCAATGGGGAAGGCCCATCCCTGAGTAGCCACCAGACAAGCTGGTGGCAACTGCAGAAGAACCTCTCCTGATGATCTCAGTGGGTGGTGCGGTTCATGCTGAAGAAGACGTTCTCTTAAATACCCAGGGCCCAAGTCCTGGGTATTTATCATAGATACACTAACAAAAATGCAAGAAAATGATGTCAGAGTATAAAAAGCAAATAATCTAAAATAAAGCCTTATATGGTGCAATCCTTTGCAACAGCTGGCTGACTTAAATGGGGCTGAAGCTGCTTGATCTTAAATGTATGTACTTGGAAGCAAGTTCTGTTGAGTTTAATGGGAGCTATTTCTTGTAAGGTTGTAATCTTAAACATGTTTCATGTGCATAACTGCGGCTGCAACCCACCTTCATGCCACAATGAGGCTTTAAGAAGAACTTGCAGAAGTGGTGTGGGAGAACCTTGTGCCAATATTGCACCACTTGGACAGGGTAAAATTTTACTGGCCCATCCGTTCTTCCAACGTGCAGTGCAGATGGGCACAAGACAGGCCAGTATGGGCCCAGCTCATGCCACTCCATTGTGGCTGGATGTACTGAATTACAGTCGTACCTGTGATTCTTCCTCTCCCTGCAGAGGCGTATCTAGGGAAAATAGCGCCTAGGACAAGCACTGAAATTGCGCCCCCTGTCCAAACATCTGACACTCATCTTTCAGATAACTTTACCATACTGTCAGCTGAAAAATACAAGTCAAGCTCATCAATCTATTAATATTTCAAAAACTATTTAGCAGTGGACGTAGCCAGACCAAAAAAGCTGGAAAACTACAAATTCCAGGATGCTGGAGCTCATGAAATACCCAAATACTATGTGGAGGTGTACTTGGAAAACTAAACAGAAGTGCCTGTCTAATTTTCTACTATGCATTGTAGCATCACTATCACATAAGTTTTAAAAATAAATGGAGAATTTGACTTTTCCCAGATACTCTGAAAATAATTAAATATATACAGAATAAACTGTGTCACTGCTTAGAATATACTCTAGTATTTCAGAAAGACAGTTAAAATGAGAGAAAGAGAGCAAGAAACTCCCAGTGGGCCTTAATACTAAGGATTTCACACTGATTCAAAGACAAACTCACCATTAATAGCCATATTATTAAGACATCACATTTAACTCACTTATCACAAGAAGCAAAGTAAAAGCAAATGAATACAATCCTAGCTCATAAGCTTCAGCTCAGTATTCACAAGTCCTGATTCTCTGTACATAGTGGCAATCTGAATATGTGTACAGTGACATATTATATTAAATTTTTTAAAAAATCTTTTTAACCTGTAGACCTTTCGGGGGGGCTTCCTAAAGGCCATGGGGGGTCTGCAAAGGTTCCCCCTCCCCCTGCTGGCCTCTAGGGCCTCACAGGGACCATTTGAGCATGTGCAGTGGCCATTTTTTAAACTTTTTTTAAAAATGGCCGCTGAAAACAAAATGGCCACCATGCATGCTCAAATGGCCTCTGCAAGGCCTGGCATGGCCTAGGGTCTCACAGAGGCCATTTGAGCATGCACGGTGGCCATTTTGTTTTCGGTGGACATTTTTTTTAAAAAAATAATAATAATTTTAAAAAATTGTGCCCCCTTCAAGTGGCGCCCAGGGCACGTGCCCTGCCTGCCCTACCCTAGATACGCCCCTGTCTCCCTGCCAAAATGCCTCATATAGATGGTCTGTCGGGCAGTACTTAAGTGGGATTAAATTTGCGCACAGAACCCCCATAGGTTGATGCTAGTAATAAACTATGTATTTTGCAGAATAAGGGCCTTAACTTGTAGAAAGCATTGCTTCTTGAGCAAAATCTATCTGACTTTATCTGCATAGCCCCATCAATGTGTGTGGCAGTTTCCAGTATTAAATATAGGAAATCCTAGATGTAAATTTACAAGCAATATAATCATGAACTAGTGTACCTCTCAGATTAATAAAAATCTTGCTTTCCATTTACAGTATGCCACAAGCTATACAATAATAGTAAGAAATGCAACTGGAAGTGCTATATTTGAAAAGGTAAGGGTTTTGTCTTATTGTTTGTAATCAAATGTTTGCTTTGGAGAAAATCTTTTTAAAAATGTCTTCATAATTTGCATAATTTTGATTTATATTCCCAGAAAAACACATCTGATATAAATGCAAACGAAAATTGTCCTTGTTTTTGTCTCTCGCCCCAAATGTCTCAGTATAGAGGGAAGGGGGCTTTAATCACTTTTATCCTCCTCCTCTATGTGTGCATCACATGAACGTTTCACCACACTGGGAGCCAAGGTAGTCAACCCATCCAGGTCCCCAATCAGCTCATCTCCTCCCTGCTCCTTTCCTAAATAATCATTTGCACCTTGTACAATCTTGCAGGTTGCTGGATTGTGGTTGATTGTGGTTGGCTCTTGTGGGGGCCTCTACAGGCCAGGTCTCCAGTAATCTTCCCCACACTCCTGACCCTTGGCTGGAAGGGCACATAGCTGGCAGCTGGTGGCAAAGATCCTGTCCCCTCTTCTCTGTCCTCTTGCACATCTGTGGCTGATAAGGCCTTGCTGTTGGGCATTTCCCATCATTTCCCCTTGGTTCTGGCCTCGTTCTGCTGCACCAGTGGCATGGGGCCCAGACTCAGATAAATACCTATCCAATGGTATATCAGATATTAATTAAAATATTCTTTTCCATTTACAGTATGCCAAGGACAATGGAACAATAATAGGAAATGCAACTATTGGAAACATTACGTTTGAAAAGGTACACAACAGTTTTGTCTTTTTCTCTGAGTGCAAATGTTTGCTTTAGCAATAGCAATAGCAATAGCACTTACATTTATATACCGCTCTATAGCCGGAGCTCTCTAAGCGGTTTACAATGATTTAGCATATTGCCCCCAACATTCTGGGTACTCATTTTACCGACCTCGGAAGGATGGAAGGCTGAGTCAACCTTGAGCCCCTGGTCAGGATCAAACTTGTAACCTTCTGGTTACAGGGCGGCAGTTTTACCACTGCGCCACCAGGGGCTCCTCCTTTTAGAGTCAAACCTTTGTTATAGCTTCACAATATGCATAATGTTTAGTAAAGCATGCTCAGGGAATGCTCAGAAGCACAAATAACTGATCAGAATAAATGTTCAGAAGTACAAATAAGAAATAAATGCAGGAGAAATATATATTATCTAATAGTATATCATTCAAATATTAATAAAAATAGTATTGTTCATTTACAGAATGCTGCTGACAATGAAACAACAGTAGGAAATGCAAAAATTGAAAAGGTAAGCAAAAGTTGTCTTCCATCAGTCTTCCCCAAACTGGAGCTCCTGCTTATTTCAAACAAAAGCTGATTGTTTTCTCTTTCTTCCCCATTTTCGAAATCAGTTTAGTGGAAGAGCAAACTGAAGTAGGGATGTGCATGAAGCAGATTTTGCACTCTGTTTAAAGCTCAAAACAAAACACAAATGGCCAAAACATGCAGTTGAAAGAACTGGTCTGATCAAAACCTTATGGGGGTTTGGGGAAAAGGTTAAATTTTTGTTTAAAATAGCATGCTTGCCCTTTTCTTTTGTGGGTTGGGTCATAGTTAGCACCCATCATGCTGTACCACCCTTTGGTGTCCCTAGGAGCTACCCATGGGGAACAATGGTGTGTTTCAAGTTTCCTATGGCCAGAACAAGCTGCACTCACAGAATGCATGCACACAAGTTTTGCATTGCAATTTGCAATGCATTTTGCAACCCTGCCTTGAAAAACACTGCAGAAGCACACAGTAAATGGGAATCTGTCCCTCCCAACACAGTTGATGGGAATCTATCCCTCCCAACATATTTCAAACATAGTCCAAAAATGGCCAAAAAAGAATCCCTGGCCCAGAATCCACTGCCAGCCACCATATATGTACTGCAGGAACATCATTGGCGCAAGTTGCTCTCTCAAGATGCTCTCACACACAATTATGATTCCTTACTTCAGCATTGCAACAGCTGTCACAGCCGCACAATAGCAGCAAGCATAGCCATAAGCTCAATTAGAACAACATCTTCAGCCACATTTTGACTGAGTACACCTTGAAATTCAGATTGTAGAGCAGACCAGAGGAGTGAGTGAAGCACAAGTTAGTCCCAAGGCCAGACATGGAGCTCATCCCAGCAATCACCAAGAAACAGTACAAACACATAAAGAGAACTGCCATTGTCCAATTCTTGCCACAACACTATCTCACAAACAAAACAAACCACAACTCAAGGAGGGCAGGCACCCAAGTTCTACCTTTGTGAATCTGAGATCCAGCAAAACCAGATAGTTACAGCAGCAATAGCACAGCATATTCTTGAGAAGGCAGATCTGGCCACAGCTACCCATGCCTTAGTCACAGTTACTGTGATGCACTTTACATGTGGCTACCCTTGAAGAATATTCAGAAACTTCAGTTGGTGCAGAATGTAGCTGCCAGGGTTCTCTCTGGAATTGCTCACTCAGAGCATATTACATCTATTCTGCACAGGCTGCCAATTTGTTTCCAGATCCAATTCAAGGTGCTGGTTATTACCTTTAAAGTCCTTAAATAAATAATAAATATTATACTCCATGCTGAGAAAAGAAAACCACAAAATCAAACCTTCTTTCCTCCTCTCCTGATATATCTCTTCTTCAAGAGAGGCACACTATAAGAATTCTCTCTCTGCTTCCCAGTCCCTTTGAATATATTTCAAAATTCCCTCTTTTTGGGCTGCCCCCTCCCTCCCCCTGCCAATGGGGCCACAGTTGCCCATGACAACACTTGATTTGTATGATAAGAAACCAACCAAGAAGCAAGGAGTTCACAAGCCAATTGGAAGCCAGTGCAAGAAACCAATCAGCAAGGGAAAAACAGGCCTCCAAAATGGCGCTTGAATCATTTCAATTAAAATGGGGTTGTTCTGCTCCAAACTCAAAATGGGCCTTTTATTTAAAGGATCAGGGGCGTAGCTATAATTGAGTGAAAGGGTTCAAAGAACACGGGTCCCCAGCTCCTGAGGGCCCTCCAACTCCATCCCTCCCTATTTTCTTCATTATCTCCCTCAATCTGGGGGGCCGCCAGAGAGAGGGATGAACATGGGCCCCCTCTCCCCTAGCTACGCCCCTGTAAAGGATGTTCTCTTTTGAGCTCAAAACACTTGAAATGGCCCATTTCGAGTTGAAACATTTCGCCATCGAAATGTTCTGCTCATCCCTAAACTAAAGACAGTCTAATGAAGTTTTGAAATACCTGTAGCCCAATCCTATGTGTGTATATTCAGATGTAAAATCACACTGGTGGTGGCGATTATCTCCTGTTGAGTGTCTTCAGGATTACAGCTTTAATTTCACAGACTGACAGGTCATGAATAGCCAAAATTAATTGACTCCTGAGGATTAGTATATCTTAAGTCATGCCAGTTGCTATGGTCCTGGAAAAAAAATCTATCCTGCCTTTGACTTTCAGAATTTAGTAGATTAGGTACATGTGAACCCCGTTATCCTTGGGGTTCTATTCTGTGGGAAAACCATGGATACTGGGACAGCAGGGCATTGCAGCAATGGAGATGGGGCTTTTCCCAGTCCTGGAGGCTGCGGAAAAGGGAGAAAACAGGGGAAAACCAAGGAAGAAAGTTCCCTAGCATGCTCTGCAGATCTCCAGCCTTCCAGGAATGCCTCCCTCAAGTCTCAAGTAGGTCATTTGTCCATGAAAAATCATGGGAAATAAAAAATGAGCCACAAAATGGCTCCTGCTCCCACAATGGCAGCTGGAAATAACCTTGGAGGTCATTTCCAGCCACCCCAACACCATGGATATGTGGAACGTAACCCTTTGTGTTCCATGTATGCCGGGGTTGGGTGCCTCTTTTGGGACTATAGATACACAGAACCGTGGATAGAGGTACAGTGTGTAGTGAGGTCCACATGTACTGTATATATACAATTCTGTATGCTGTAACTGTGTTCCACATAATGTGTGAATAACTGTGTCTGTATACAGGACTGTATCTGTGTACACCGTACAAAGATTGTACAAGTGTTGAACATAATGTGTGGATAGGACTTTGATGAACTGCATATATTAGAATATACAGTTGCTACGGGCTTTGGATGTAAACAAATGGATTTGGGTACACTCATGGCACACTCATGGTAAACAAAAGAGGCACCCAACTTGGTTTGTTTTTGTTTCATGTGAGAGAGGCAATCTCAATATTTCATTAATTTAACCAGAGTAATGTTTTAGCACCGGGAAAGGATTTGTAATATGTGTATTAACTGCAGTGTGTGAGTTCTTTGAAAAATCAAATCTACACCCCACTGCTTGGATACTTTTGAAGATTAGAGATATTTTCAGAATGTCCATAAACATCTTTGTTCTGGGAAGGGCGTCACCTGGGGACTTACTGGCAGTGAGCCATTGTGTGATAAACTGAAATCTCCATGTTGGGGTTGGGCTCAGAAAATAGGATTCAAAGAGCATGCAACTAGCTCCATGTGTATAAGACCACCTTGGTGACTTTTGAACAGCAGCCCTACATGTCACAAGGCAAACTACTTTTCACACTGCAGGGACCTTCCACAGCAGTTCATAATATTTGTTTAAATCAAAAATGTCACACATTCTACTGGACATGTCTAATCTTGTGGGTGTGCCTAAAGTAGCTACTTAGATGCTGGGCACAGTTTCCATTTTTCATACTGTTTAGACTGGAGCAAGAGCCTAAGAACTCACCAACAGTGCATTTTCTAATATAAACAGTTTTCTTGGAGTGGAGAAACAATGATATTACACTGCAGCCACACAGCCCCAACAGAGCTTTCTCTGGTCCCATTCGGCCGTAGCATGAAATCTCGGGTAGATGAAGCTGTGGTTAATCTGTGAAGCTGAGAATCATGCCGCAGATGATTGATCAACTGTGGTTTGGCAACCTCTGGCTTGTGGACAGAGTAACCCCTCTCCTCTGCCTAGTCCGCCCAGGCTGTACCTCAGGAAGCTCCATTCTGCTTGCATTGCCAGAATGTGGGCAAGGTGCTAGCATGTCGGTGAAGCAGCAATTATTGGCTACAATTAGAGAGGGGCTACTTTCCCCCCCATATGTGCACAGAATGAGTTATGCTCTGAGCGCCAGTATCAAGGCACTGTGTGCACATGTGCATTCAGAATGGGGCCTTCCTGAACAGGATCTAAAATCAACTAAGCAAACATTTTCAAAATCGATTGCACTCACACATGAGCAATATATACAGTGCGGTGTTCATATTGCTGTACAGCAATATGTACAGTGCGGTGTTCATGGGAACACTGCACTGTACCTGGGCAATACCATCCTTGTCTGTTGGGGACTTATCTTCCCACATTCAATTTTACATTGACAATGAGGCAAAGGGTTATTTAGGAAGGGGAAAGAATGAAGGGAATATTGCATTAGGGTTATCCAATTCATGGTAAATTTTCCTTTGCAGGAACACATTCAACTGCACCAGTCTTGGATACCTCCTAAAAGGGGGGGCGGGCAGGCTATACATTTAGAATGCTTTGAAACAGATTCCCACTTGCAATGGTGGCTCTTACCTGAGGGTAGAGTGGGCGGCAGCAATGAAACTGTGGCTGCGTGCATTTGGATTATCATACACTCCAACCTCTGGCAGTTTTACCTCTGGTTTGGTGTCCTACCCAAACAGGGTCTCTGTTTCAAACACCCTCAGTAAGGTGATTCACAATGGAGAAGGGACAGGAGGGAAGGAAGTGCCTAATCATCACCCACCTGTTTTACCCCATCAGTACTCCTGACCCATGTGTACATTGCAAACACAGACCTCATATCCTATAAGGCTGCTTTGTTATACACTGCAGAGTAACATGTAGTTGGGCCGGTTAAGATATAAGTTGGAGGGAACGAGAAGCTCCTGGGGAGTGCCTGCTCCCAGTGCACACCACTATTTCAGCTCACTTGGTGATGTCAGGTAGCCCAACAGCCACCTGACATTTGTAACTGAGATTTGAAGTTGTGTGGCAAATGTTGGGTGACAGAGGGAACCCAACATTGGCAATCCAAAATGGTGGGCTCAGATGACATGAGGATGGTTCGAAGTAGCTGCTCATGTCAGAAGCATGCACTTTCTGGCAATCAGCTGAATGCACCCAGTTTAAATGTCAGGCATTTCATCTTCTATTAATATTCCTATTATTTTGATATAAAAATGTGATACTCAAAAACACATTATGAAAGAAAGAGGAAAAAATCAAATGCTCAAACAAAATTGTACAAGATCATAAACATTAAATAAATAAACAAACCAAAATATACTAAATCATAGTAAAGAATTTCATTGTCATCGTTGTATTTATAATCATTGCTTATATTTAAGCAATGCGTATTTATAATCATTGCATTGCATATTTATAATCATTGCTTATCGAGACCTGGTTGGGGGTGGCGAGTGGTCCAGTGTGGGCTCAGCTTCTCTCACCAAGTTACTCTGTCGTGGAGCAGGCCAGGGCAAGTGGGTGGGGTGTGTGTGTGGAGTGGCTGTGGTCCATAAGAATACCATTTCCCTTACAAGGGCCCCTGTGAGACAGTTGACTTATATTGAGTGCATATTTTTGAGGCTGGGAACTAGGGATAGATTGGGGATTTTGTTGGTGTATACCGTCCACCCCGCTGCCCAACTGACTCCCTAACTGAGTTGACGGAGCTGGCCGCAGAGTTGGTGTTGGAGTCTCCTAGACTTTTGGTGCTGGGGGACTTCAATATCCACTTCAGGGCTGGCTTGTCTGGTGCGGCTCAGGAGTTCATAACGGCCATGACAACTATGGGCCTATCCCAATTAGTTTCTGAAGCAACTCATGTTGCTGGCCATGCACTCGATTTGGTCTTCTGTTCGGATCAGGGTGGTGTTCTGTGGGTGGGGGATCCAGTGGTTTCCCCATTGTCATGAACAGACCACTACCTGGTTAAGTTTGGTCTCACAGCTGCAATCCAACCCTGCAGGGGTGCTGGACCTTTTAGGATGGTCTGTCCAAAAAGGCTGCTGGACCCAGTGGGATTTCAAAAGGCCTTGGAGGATTTTGATGTTGGTGTAGCCAGTGATTCTGTCGATGCCCTGGTGGGAACCTGGAACAGGGAACTCAACAGGGCCATAGACATGATTGCTCCTAAGCATCCCTTCCGACCTGCTGCAAAAATGGCCCCTTGGTATACTGAGGAGCTGCGAGGGCTGAAGTGGTTGGGTAGGTGACTAGAGCGCAAGTGGAGGAGAACTCGGTTCGAATGTGACAGGATTCAGCATGTGACCCATTTGAAGGCTTATGCGGTGGCAGTGTGCACCTTGAAAAAGAGATTCTGGTCTGCTCGCATTGCGGCTGCAGGTTCACGCTCGGTGGATCTATCCTGGGTTGTGAGGAGTTTGGTTTCTGCTCCTTCTACTTCCAATCAGTCCCCAGAGTTGCTCTGCTGTGATGCCTTTAATGGGTTCTTTGAGAATAAGATTTCCTGTATTTGGGCCGACCTGGACTCCACTATTTCTGCAAGGTCTATGGAGGAGGTGTCCAGCAATCCCTCTTGCAGTATTAGATTGGATCAGTTTCAATCTGTGACTCCTGAGGATGTGGACAAGCTGCTTGGGGTGGTGCGGCCTACCACCTGTTCTCTGGATCCTTGCCCAACCTGGCTGCTTCTATCCAGCAGGGAGATTGTTGGGGATGGCCTAATTAATATCATAAATGCATCGCTGAGGGAGGGTAGGGTGCCCCCCTGTCTGAAGGAGGCAATGGTTAGATCACTCTTAAAGAAACCTTCCCTGGACCCCTTAGCGATGGACAGTTACAGACCAATCTCCAATCTCCCTTGGTTGGGCAAGGTGATTGAGAGGGTGGTGGCCGACCAGCTCCAGGCAGTCTTGGAGGAAACTGATTATCTAGACCCATTTCAAACTGGCTTTAGAGCTGGCTATGGGGTTGAGACAGCCTTGGTCAGCCTGATAGATGACCTTTACCGGGGAATCAACAGAGGGAGTGTGACTCTGCTGGTTCTTCTGGATCTCTTGGCGGTGTTTGATACTATCGACCATGGTAGCCTTCTGGATCGCCTGGGGGAGTTGGAGATAGGGGGCACTGCTTTGCAGTGGTTCCGTTCCTAACTCTCGGTTAGATTCCAGATGGTGGAGCTTGGTGACAGTTACTCCTCAAAACGGGAGCTGTTATATGGAGTCCCTCAGGGCTCCATTCTGTCACCAATGCTTTTTAACATCTACATGAAACGGCTGGGTGAGGTCATCAGGAGGATTGGTGCTGGGTGTTATCAGTATGCTGATGACACCCAAATCTACTTATCCTTTTCATCTTCAGGAAATGGCACTCATTCTCTAAATGCCTGCCTACAGGCAGTAATGGGCTGGATGACGGAGAACAAATTGAAGCTGAATCCAAGCAAGATGGAGGTGCTCATTGTGAGGGCTTAGAATCTGAGGGGTGAGTTAGATCTCCCTGTGCTGGATGGGGTTACATTCCCCCAGATGGAGCAGGTGCGCAGCTTGGGAGTATTGCTGGACCCAGGCCTCACCCTGGTATCTCAGGTGGAAGCCATGGCCAGGAGAGCTTTCTATCAGCTTTGGCTGATTCAACAGCTGTGCCCATTCCTTGAAGAGGATGACCTCAAAACAGTGGTGCATCAGCTGGTAACCTCCAGGCTTGACTATTGCAATGCGCTCTACGTGGGGCTGCCTTTGTACATAGTCTGGAAACTTCAGTTAGTTCAGAATGCGTCAGCCAGATTGGTCTCTGGGGCAACCCAGAGTTACACTCGCTGCCAATAGGTTTCCGGGCAAAATACAAAAGTGCTGGTTATTACCTTTAAAGCCCTGAACGGCTTGGGTCCGAGATATCTTAGAGAGTGCCTTCTTTTACCTGATCCCCACCGCATGTTAAGGTCATCTGAGGAGGTCCATCTGCAATTATCACCGGTTCGTTTGGTGGTGACTCAGAGGCGGGCCTTCTCTGTAGCTGCTCCCAGACTGTGGAATGCACTCCCAGCAGAAATTTGCTATCTTAATTCCTTACTGACCTTCAAGAGAGCCCTTAAAACCCATCTGTTTGGCCTGGCCTTTCAGAATTTTAATTAGTTTTAATTGTTTTAATGCTAACCTGGTTTCCAGGGTTTTAATTGTTCTGATAGTTTAATTGTTTTTTTAAGATGTTTTTAATTGGTGTTCATATTTATACAGTATTTCTGTTTTAACTGTTATTGGTTTTAATGGTTTCTGTTTTTAATTGTAAACCGCCCTGAGCCATTTCGGAAGGGCGGTATAAAAATCGAATGAATGAATGAATGAATAAATGAATAAATAAATAAATATTATCTTCACAAGCGTGACTGTAGTTATTCCAAAGAAGAAAAGGAAAACAAGGTCCTTCTTAAAAACATCCAGAGGTTCTAATTTTAATTAGAGGATTATTTTAATGAAAAGCGGTATAGAAATCGAACAATAAATGAATAATTATTTTCCTTAGGAAGCGCATTCCAAAGCTATGCTTCAAACTGGTATAAATATTTCCATTTAGTCTTTTGGGACTGTTCCATTTAGCTCTCTTTCTGACTTTTGTTTGTAGAAAGATGTTATAATCTTGATATTTTTCACTTAAAATTGCATATATCCTGAGGCATTTTATTTCGAACAATTGCTTATGCCAATGGTCTTCACTTTTCTTGCGGCAGGGGTTGCCACCGGCACACGTGCCCCCTTGCCAGCAGTGTGCATGCCCCCTCACCCTCTGCCGCAGACCCCGCTGCGAGCGGGGAGGGCGTACACTGAACATGCTGGACTCAGGCACCTTCCTGTTTTTACTGCTGCTACCTCCACCCGCAGAACACAAAACAGAAGGTGTGGGGGAGGGTGCATGCTCACCATTGGTGGGGGGAGGGAATGGTGGCGGGGGGGAGGCACATCAGGGGCTGCCAAAGAACACTGCCCTATGATTTAGACTTCTCATTCTGGTTTGGGGTGGAGACAGAGTAATCTGGCTGCTTAACCTTACAAGTTGAGTGTTCTTTGTGAAAATTCCAAGCTGTGTCAGAGAAGAGGCTCCTGAGCAGCATATTTTGAATTGGGTTGATCTTTGAAGCACACATGTTGAAACGCCTTCCCTTTTTTTGTTTTCTCTCATAAGAGTTGGATGTGCTTTTTGGAGACTTAACAATGTGGTTCATTTTTATTATACTCCCTGATGCTCTGGTATAATGGAAGAACTCTGTGTGCCCTTGAAACACAGTCTGATACTTCTTAGGCTGTCCCTGAGATCTGGCTGGTTGTTCCTAATAGCTACTTTTAAACAGTTTTTCTTTCCATTTCTTCCATTTAAAAAAAATCCAACTAGTTTGAAATTTTGGCTACTCTGATCATATCTAAAAGATGGACAAGATGGGTTTGAGGAATCATTCCTGCTTTGGCAGGTTACTATCTTGAGTGATGCTATCTACTGGATAGTCTGTTTTGTTTGGGTTTCTGCAGCATAATGCCATTTTAGGGCTTGTGTTCATGCCTGTTAAGTTATTAATGTGGACAAGAGGCTTACTCATGATGTTCCAGCAGAGTTGTGCCTGCACTGGACACAGTGAACGGTCAATCCCAGCTCCAGAATCTATAGATTCCCATAGACTTGGTGAGAGCTCTTGCGCAGCTCTCATTCATTTCCATTAGTCTACTATTTTATTTTATTAAAATATGTTATCACCTGTCTTTCCATAAAAACACAAGGCATCTTACAAGAACATAATTTAAAATAAAGCAGCAAATCAAGGATGATTTTTAAAAAGATAGTCACAGCAGCCAAAAATGCTTCCTTAGCCCAATTTAGATCAGCCCAGTGCTTTCCTAAAAAGTCAATTTTTTCTGCTTGGTGAAAGGCCAGCAAAGAAGTGTATATGTAGGGGACATTCACACGACCTACCAATTGGGGGTGGGGCGAGGTTTCCCAAACCTTGCCTTCCTCCCAGCCGATTGTTTGGTCCTTGTTGAGAGCACCAAGCACACTCCCACAATATCAACCCTGCTCCATGCAGCGTGGAGGAGGGCGGATTGTTCTGAGGTCAGGAGCCAGGATTCGTCCCAGCCTCCAGGAGGCCCACAATGCTCCACACTACACGTGCGATGCATTGCAGGATTCCGCCAGGATAAGGGTGCTCTAGGTGCCCATCTCTGTGTCTGCTGGGGCTAAACATAGCCCCAGAGGACACATGAGCAGTTAGTTCAGGTTAAGGGAATCTTCGCTCCCTTAACCTCAGCTAACAGCCGGGTTTGAAAGCAGGGCTAGGCAGTGCTGCCTCGCCAGGATCAGGCCTGATCCTGATTCCAATGGTTCTCGTATACAGCCTAACCCAGACTGGGCATCCCTAGCCTGGGTTAGGTTGCGTGTGAGAACCACTTCATAGACTTCTCTGGGGATAATGTTTTCAGCCTAGGTGCTACAGTCAGAAGGCCCTGTCATGTGTCCCTGTCCCCACACTGGAGGCCATTGCCGTGTGTCAGTTGCTGAATGAAACTCCAAGGCAGGTTTGTGTGAAATGAGATCGTTGTCAAGATATTCTGGGCCCAGACCAGTTAGGGCCTTAAAGTTTAAGTCCAATGCTTTTAACCTGGACTTAACTTTAAACTGGACTTGAAAACCCATTGACAACCAGTCTAGCTGAAGCAATACTGAGATTATCTGACCTGGATGCGTGGCCACAGCCAATATTCTGGTTGCTGCTGTGTTCTGAACCCATTTTTGAAGCTCTTCCAAGGAAGCTCCATACAGAGCATGCTACAAACATCTAAACCAGGTGGAACTAGAGCATGGATGATTGTGGCCCATGCAGGAGAGCTTTCTGGTGGGTTGTCCCCTATGTTTTTGTTTTTAGAATTAAGTACAATTTTTTTTAAAAAAAAATGCAATACAAGAAAAACAAAGAGACTAAAGAGTATGGGAGTATACTATCATTAAATTTTGAGTTACAAAAAGTAATATAAATCATCGCTGTACAAACCTTCCTGCTTTTTCATACATTTCTGATCTTCTAAAATATGTTAGTTTTGTAAGTAATGCAATGTCCTGGATACAGTTATACCAGTCTATTAATAAGGTGGATGTGGGGATTTCCAATAAGAAATACTTTTACAAAGTCTTGCTGCTGCTAATAAAGAAAATACCAACAGTTGTCCTTTAATAACCCCCCCATTTACATAACTAATGCCCCATGTCAATAGGAGTGTGGAGGGGCAATTTGTACATTTTGATTCAGGCACCAAAATGCCTTGGCTTAGTCTGACTTGTGCAGAACAGAAGTATAGATTCTAGATGGCACATCCTGTCAGAGTAGGGGAAATACATTATACAGAACATTGAATGTTTCAGTCTGATGATCATCAATGTCCTTTTAGACTTTAAGCAGATCATTGTCTTGGTTGTTTGAGCTTGGTTTAATATTTTACTTTGTTTAGATGAGATAATAACATGAGATGTAGAAAAGGTTCTCATTTCGGAGTGCAGGGGGTTGGGGAAAGAGAAAGAGGGAAATCATCTATCAAAATGATTGTAGTGGACCTTATAAAAAGTCAGCCTACCTTGCAAGGTTTCACAAATGCAATTGCTGGGGCAGCCAGGAATCTCCTCCTGGAAATATCATTAGTGGACAAGCATGAAATGAGACACAATAGAAGAGAAATTCCCCCCCTGAGATCGTAGTCCACCCTAAAGAGCGGGTTGTATTTCAGGCATGCTTCAGGGCAGACAGGAAGTAGTTTGCATTTTTTCTAGCTTCCAGTGCCAGATGGTGCCGCTCACTAGTTCCTTTCCTGTCTTGCTCAGGGCAGCAACTCCACCTAGACAGCTCAGCATTTTTGCTTGGTGGATTTGAGTCCCAACTCTTTTTTCCTTCTATTTTCTGCTTGTCCCTGCTCCCCTCACAGATTGTGTGAGGGTGGGAAGGGAGCTGTATTGATTCAGTTATTTAAATTGTTACCAAAATTTCCTTTTTCAGTTTGCTTTTTGGCTAAATGCGGGTCCTTCTTCAAAGTTTGTTCTCTTTCATTTCTAACTTTTCTCCACCGAGTTCCTACAAATGGATCCCTCTCAGACTGGAGACATGCTCCAGGGCTCCCTCTCGGAGGGTCCCCTTTCATAAAGTAGGCGCTTGCTCCAGCGAGAGCATGTGGAGCTCTCGGGTCCCCTCAGACTGACCCTCCTCATAGCCTCACCCCCCTGCCTCTAACATCACGGTGGGGACGCCAGCAGCGGAACCCGTGCCTGGCAAGAAGGCACGGAACACTCTAAAGGGAAAAACCAAGCAGAAAAGGCTAGGAAACAGCCCGCATTGCCATCCTCTCTGAGGCTTAGCGAGCAGCTGTTGATGCAGGTGGTCTGTGCACAGCAGACTCCTGGACACCTGTGTATGAGTGCTGAGCAGTGCAGGGAGAAGCCATGGGGAATGCCAACCACGAGGGCACGCCTCCAGCTTCACCAGACCAGGGAAGCAATGTGCAGCCCATGTTCCCGCTCAACCCAGCTCTCCCTGCTCTGGCAGCTTCTCCTACTTGGGCAACGCAGCTCCTTCAATACCAGCTGATTCACCCAGAACTGCCTCCACTGGCCCCAGCCACACTGACTCCAGCTCCAAACAGGACCCACCCTGGCCACTGCTCCAGCCTGCGGCTCCGGTCTTGAGGTCCATTGAGCAAGTACCTGATATCCCTTCTTTACCCCCTGACTCTTACGCAATTCTGATCAGAGGGACTCCCTCAGCCTCAACCTAGGGAGAAACCGAAGGCTTCAGCCGCCCCCATTCCAGCCACCCCCCTGGATGTGGCAGAATGGCTTAAAGAATTCATTTTGAAACAGTCCCAGTCCATCTTGACCCAGCATCCTCAATCCACTCCTCAGCCTCCCTCTCTGCCTCAACCTGCTACTCCTACCCTACCTCTGATTCCTCGGACCCCTCTCAGGCAACCCAGAGAGAAAGGGAAACTCTCTTCATCCAGACTCCAGCCCCTGGGGGGAGGCCATTCTTTTGTGGGTGTGGGGCAGGTTTATTCCTCAGCACAGGCTGCATAAATGCAAGAGGAGTACCTCACACTCACAGTCCCCAGAGCCTTGGCCCCCTCCCCACAAGCAGCCTTCTCTACTAGTTCCCACCAACCCTCCTGGGCCGCCTCCTCCTCCTCCTCTTCCAGGCCCCTCAGCTCCCGGAGGACACAGAGTTCCGTTTCAGCCCACACGTCCTATGGTACCAGTGTTGCTGGCTTCCTCCTCATCTTCCTCGTCTGCCCATGGATCAGACCCAGACCCAGACAGAAAGAGGAGAGAGAACTCTCAGAGGAAGAAACCCACGTCCAGACCTCCCTATCCCCTTGCCTTTTTTCAGCAGTGGATATTGAGGTCCTCTTGGATAAGTCCAAGTGCACTATCAAAGGTGTTACCATGGTAAGTTCCACCCAGGTCCCCTCTTCCCTAGACCAAGAGGTGTTTCCCGTCTCTTCCACCCCTAAACAGGGTCTCCTCTTTCCCTCTATGTTTAAAGATGTGATGGTGGCAGAGTAGTAGATCAGTATCTTCAAGATCTAGTATATTGAAGATCTGTAGCCAGTATCTTCAAGATCCGTGTTTGTGTGTCCCAGAAAAATGTATTCTTTACCACAGGAAATTCAATCTCTCCTCTCCTTTCCAACTGTAAATGCCCCAGTAGCTCAGCTGGTCTCAAACTCGGTACTCAACCCCAAGGGCCAGGATAAATAATCAGGGTGGCACCAGGTCCAGATCATTCATGGAGGAAACCAGACCTTCTCTTTCAATGGGCAGAAATCAACATAGCTTCTATCTCAGCAGAACATCTCTAAGGAGTAGCTAACATCCAGGCAGACTGACTCAGTTGCAAAACAGTAGACCTGGCAAAGTGGTCTCTCCACCAAGACGTCTTCCCACACCTAACTTCAATCCTGAGGATGCCACAGGTGGACCTTTTCACCTCTCCAATCAACCATCATCTCTGTTGCTGCTTCTCCTGCTTGCAGGCCAGAGTGGCGGAAGTGATAGATGAACTCACAGCCAACTGGCAGCCCCAGGCTCCTCTATGACTTTCCCTTGACAGCCATCATCCCCAATATATAGATATCCCCAATATGATATAGAAGATTCTTGTGGAAAGAGTGGAGCTTATCCTGGACTGGTAGTTCCTCACTGGCCACACTGACCGTGGTTCTCAGATCTGACATCCCTAGCCACTTGTCCACCGCTCTTCCTTCCACTCTGTCTGGACCTCCTGTCCCAAGGGCCAATACTCTATCCCAATCCTGACTGGCTCTGACTCTGCACCTGGAGGTTGAGCACAAGTCATTAGCACGCAATGGGTATTCCAGAGCTGTCCAGGATACCATCCTGGCATCCCGCCAACCCTCAAACAACAGAATCTATCAGACGGCTTTGGCAGCCTTCTTATGCTGGGCAAGGAGAAAACAAGTCAACCCCTCAAGGCAGGAGTGCTGGAGGTCTTGGCATTCCTACAAGGCGGCATTGACCTGAAACTAGGCCCCAACACCCTGAAACACCAAGCCTCAGCCTTAGCATTGGTTCTCCCTCTGTTTTTACATGGATCAAAGAACCTCCACCCTCACATATCTCAGTTCCTCTGAGGGGTGTCGAACATAGCACCTCTTCCTATCCACCGTTTTCCTTCATGGAACTTGAACAAAGTCTTCAACACTCTAACCAAAGCCCCCTTTGAACGACTCTCTATGGTCCCCTTGAAACTTCTATAGTACAAAATCCTTTTCCTGGTGGCTGTCACCTGGGCCCTCAGAGTCTCGGAATTAGCAGCATTATCATCATGGGAAGAACTGTGCACCTTTGTACCAGATGCTGTTATCCTTAGGGTCGACCCTACCTTTCTACCCAAAGTCAATTCCACCTTTCACAGAACCCAGGATGTGGTTCTCCCATCCTTCTGCCCCTCCCCACTCACCCCAGGAAAAAGACATGGCACACCCTGGATGTTCATAGGGCCCTACAGACTTACCTCTGATGTACCAAACCTTTCCACAGGGCTGATTCACTGTTCATCTCTTTTCACCCCTCCTCACAGGGATCCAAAGCCTTGAAATTGGTTCTGGCCTTCTGGCTCGGCAAGTGCATCATCCTCACCTATGAAGCATCTAACCTTCCCGTACCTGGCAAAATCACGGCACATTCCACCCATAGTGCCTTCACCACAGCTGCTTTCTCCACTCGGACGCCTCTCACAGATATCTGCAGAGCAGCCACATGGTCTTCCACTACACCTCTTATTAAACACTACAAAAACTCCTCCTTTCTGACATCTCAGGCCACTTTCGGATGCACTGTCCTCCAACAGATGGTCTGAGGACATCCATTCCCTCCCAACCATCTCAGCTTGGGCATGTCCCACTCTTTAGGATGGACTACAATCTCTGGGGGGGAAAGGAACATTGGTTCTTATTGTGAAGGGTTCTTTCCCCCAGGGTTCATAGTCTATCCAGCCCACCTTCGGAAGCACATAGTTTGCGTTTAATGCAAGGGATGGGAGTTCCCCACTTGGGGTGATCACGGCTCCCGTACATACAGCCCTTCCTTGTCTCTGTTGAATCTGTTTTGAGATCTTCCTTCCTATGTATTTGATAGTTCTATTGTGTTGCTAATCTCGGCCTCTCAGCCTATGTGCCTCTCTAGAACCTGTTGATGCTGGTATGCTCTCTTCATGATTAATGTCAAGGAACAGGTGAGTGGCACCTCTGGCTAGCTAGGAAAAATGAAAACTACTTCCTGTCTGCTCTGAGCATGCCTGAAATACAACCCACACTTTAGGATGGATTGTGATCCCTGGGGAAAAGAACCCTTCATGGTATGAAACTATGTTTCTATCTCCCCCAAATTCTCCAGTTATCACAAAAAGTGGAGAGGCCTCTCACTTTATTCAAGGTAGGAGAGATTTAGGAGAAGGCTGGTGCTGTGGGGTGACCACAAATAATAGTGGCTATCTACAAGGCCAGCCAAATTTGTAGATGCCTGCTGTTTTGCTATAAGACCAAATCCATACTTGGAGAGTCATAAAGCTATTCAGGGTGGCCTTGCCTTTTAGTCACAGCCTATTATATGAAAGGCTCAAGCTACTTCAACCTTTTGCTTACCCCAATTTGTTAAATTATATCTGAAATGTGAAGAATGTGCTGTACGTTGCACATAGATTTTTCTCAGAAATGTCAGTTAAGAATTACTCTGTTAACCTTTTTATCCAATTATCATGCCAAGGGAGGCAGGCCATTATTTCTATGACTTTTCATTTTCATCTCTACCGGGGGTGGGGGGGGGGAATTATAGCCTGATTATATGAATATTTACTCAGAAGAAAGCCCCATTGATTTCTGGCATTAGTATGGTTAGGATTACAATGTAATAGTTGACACTGGAAAAACATGACAATTGATATGCCTCAAGCAGTTTCAGTTATCACTCTAGCAGGAGGCGTATTTTGAGGGATACTTCTTAGAGGTGCCGATCCCCCTAAGCATTTGAGAAGATTGCTGCTTTTTCCTTAACTCCCCCCACCAAACCTAATAAGCCATATCTCCCACCATATCTCCCCTCCCCCCGCAAAGTGTCTTTCCTCTCCCCACAAAAATTCAAATGATGAGTTGCTTCTCAAGCTTTCCTTCTGTCTGCATTCCTGGCACTTCCACTTGTAGGGTTTGCACTGCTTTGGGTTAAATGGCTTTATAACATGAAGCAACCAGAGTCTACATTGGCTATAAAGTACATTTGATTGCTTAATTGTTCTATTATACAAGAAAGACTAGCACATGGCACATATGGGAAGAGCAGAAGGTTCCAAGTTCCCTCCCTGGCTTCTCCAAGATAGGGCTGAGAGAGATTCCTGCCTGCAACCTTGGAGAAGCTGCTGCCAGTCTGTGAAGACATACTGAGCTAGATGGACCTGTGGTCTGACTTAGTATGTGGCAGCTTCCTTTGTTCCTTTTGTGTGAAAACATCTTTAATGCCTCCTGCCAACATGCTGTGCCTTTGCCTGTTATCTTAACAACCTTACAAAAGATTGGAATATCTCTGTCAAATCCCATGTTTTACCCTTCCTCTCTAGGAAGGCAAAGGACAAAACATGGAGGCGGGTCTCACGATCAAAGAGACCCGCCTGGGGAGGGTGAGCGGGGAGAGCAGGCTTAGCCCGCTCTCCCCGCAGATGACCAGCCAGTCTGCTCTGGGTGGCCGCCCACACGACTGCTGGCTCCGTCACGGAGCCGGCTGGGGAGTTCGGGGGCCACACGGCCCCCAGAAGCTCCAGTATGCTCTATGCAAGCATGCAGGGCATACTGGAGAGAGCCTTGAGCCAGGAGGCTGCTTTTTAGCCTCCCGGTGGGGGTCTCCTCGTGATTAGCCACTGCGCAGAGCCGCACCGCGGCTACTCACAATTTCAAAAACCAGGTTTGCGGAGCACTCGCTCCGCAAACCTGGTTTAAGCACCGGGCTACAAAAGCAGGTGACCCACTTAAGAACCACTTAGCTCGCAGCCAAGCCCGGTGGTTCTCACCGTTGTAGAAAATTGGGCTAACAGAGGCTAGCCTGATTTTCTACAATCGTGTGAATAGCCTCATTGTTTTGCATGTGTATTTTGTTGTTCAAGTTAATTACCTGTCTTGGCTATATAAGCCCTGTGTGTGTTGACCAAATGTTCAGGAGGAGATTTGGGATTATGCCTACTGTCCCCATGCACATTCATCCTAATGTCTGAACAAATTGTACACGTTAGGATCTTTTCAGACTTAATGTTGAACATATGGGGAGGTGGGGTTATTCTTATCCTCTACAGTCTTGTAGGGGCATTTCAAGATTATCAAAATGATGGTCACTTTGCATTACTATGACCATTTTTCTCTTCCTCCTTTCCAGGCCAGTTGACATGTTGAAGCATAAGTGTTTGGAGCATATTTACAATAACACATCGTAAAATTAAGAGTCATAATTTAAAGACTGTGCATAACCCACTTCTTCATTTTTTTAGAGTCTTCTGGAAATCATACTTTCTGTTGAAAGATTTACATCAGCAATATGGAGGCAGACCACTTCTTGTTCTACCTCAGTTCTTTTTACAATATCTTGCATTCTGTCATCTGCCTTACTTGGTATCAAAGGATAAAGAAAGCAAAACCAACTCAGAGATCTAAGCGTGCAGGTGCAGCTCCACTGACAGTTATGCTTATGTGTTTCTTTTTTAATCCACAGATTCCAATTGGCACTGAGATTGAAGGCATGAATATTTTGGGACTCGTCCTCTTTGCTCTGGTTTTGGGAGTAGCCTTGAAAAAACTTGGCCCTGAAGGAGAAGAACTCATTCGTTTCTTTAATTCCTTCAATGAGGCAACCATGGTCATAGTGTCCTGGATTATGTGGTGAGTATTTTCAGAACAGTATTTCCTGGCAAATAGGGACATAATCGGTAGTGAAAACAACACAAAATGGCTGATGTACATGAGCACCAGCTAGGAGAAGTGTTTGCATTTAGTACCAGTATATCATCAGGTATACTTTCTGCATCCACATTTTTACAGGATGGATAATGCTTGCAGGAATTTGCTTTAATGCTCTGTTACAGGAGAGTGGACACAACTGCATGTGTGTGCGTACGTGCACATGTGCACACCTCCAGGTCTGCAGGTATGAACCAGCTCAAAAGGAGAATTTGTCATTTTCAAGCCAGCACTCCAACTCTCTGTCCAGTTGGGGTTCTAGTGCCTCATGCATTGCAGGATCATAAAGGTGTATACAAGTCCTACCATTACACTTGAACCTGCGTGAAGGCCACACCCATCTTTACTTGGGATGTAGATTGTTTATAATTTTGGCATTCTTTTCTACGTGCCACTGTTTTGTTTTGTTTTTAAAAAATGGTAACTTGTGTAATTGACTTAAGGTCACATGGAATGGTTAGAGCAGATAAAGGCTTGAAACTGTTGTACATAATTATTCAGCCATTCTCTTTATTAAAGTTGTGATAGGCTTCTCCTCACTCCTTTTATTTATATTTTTTGATCCAAAAGCATTACAAGGAATATTTTTTAATTGAAAACACCCACACCCAAATATGTACTTAGCCAGTAAATAGAATGTTAGGTATATCTTAGAGTCTTGGCTCCTTCATGCAGTTAGAAAGATATGTACATATATTCAAATATAAATGTGAAATGCTAATGTAAGACCCAATTAATGTAATATACCCAGTTTATCTTGGGATGCTACAGGCAATGTCTTAAGTTAATTTCTAGGTGTTGGATTGCAGCAGAACATGAAAGGTCGGAACAATGTGTTTTCATAATACCATCTTTGTAACTGTGGGCTTTTTGTATCATGGCTGTATTGTAGTGTAGCCCTTATAGTATATAGTGTACATGATGCTCTGAATCATGGTATAAATATGACCTTCTAGTATTGCTCTGCTAGAAATCGATCCCTATTCTTGGACAACTTTTTTTAAAAGACAAAATGCAAGGAAAACTTAGATTCTTAACTACATAATTATTGTGATAGGGGCAGAAACTCGCAAACCTTAAAAACTTACTGCATGTATAATAGTTGGGATTATGTGTGCATGGCAGCTCTATAGTTGCAATACATCCTCCCCTCTAAGATTTAAGTATTAACTAGCCGTCCCCACACAGAGCATCTGTGCACTCCTTGGGGCTGGCGGTTACCTCTTCCCCCATACCTTCTGCCCCAATCTCCGCTTCCGGGCCCAGCTGCCTCTCCTCCCCACCGTCACTTTCCCCCCCCCACTTTCTTTCCCTGCTCCTGGGCCTGGCCTCCGCCAGCCCGGGCCCACCGCCACCAGCCTCCGCAGCTGGCCCGGGCCCCACGTGGCCTCTGGGCTCTGCAGCCAGCCTGGGCCCACCACCGCCTCAGCCAATCAGCTGGGCACCAGGACACACATTCCAAGGCACACCCAGAAGAATTTTATATATATATATATATATATATATATATAGAGAGAGAGAGAGAGAGAGAGAGAGAGAGAGAGAGAGAGAGAGAGAGAGATATTCCACATCACCTATTTCCTGTGTGGCTACTGATCAGAGAACAATAGCAGGTGTTGTAAAAACATCAGTCACACATCTAACAGCTGCTTTAGGAGGCAGCAGTACCCAAGGGATGGGTAAGCAGCCTGGCCCTCTGAACTAGTTGGTTCTGGCCTCCCTGTGCCAACTTTGCATAGAGAGTCGGCAGAGGAAGGAAGTGGCCATATCAAACCACCAGTCCTCTTTTGGTGTAATATCCGCACAAGGGGTTGATATCAAAGACCACTGCCCTGTTGAGACCATGCTTCTTCCTCTCATATCCCTTTGGGGAGGGGCCAGCGCTCAGTGGTAAAGCATGTGCTTAGCAAGCAGGTTCAGTTCCCCAGGTTCAGTTCTTGGCATCTCCAGGTAGGGATGGGTAAAGTCACTATCAGAGACCTGGAGAGTCATACCAGTCTGTCTAGACAATACTGAGCTAAATGGACAATAGTCTGACACAGGATAAGGCCGCTTACTATGTTACTGTGTTGTAACAGTGCAGTGGGTGTACTTGCCCATCATACAGGCTGATCCCGTACTGAGGCACTGCAGCCATTTTCAGAAGGTTAGGCTTCAGGTGAAAACCTTCAGGTGCTCACTCATAAAGAAGAAATGTCCTCATCCTTCCTCGGTAAAAGAGAAAGCAGAAGTCTTGCTTTTCACATTCTCAACCGGGGTGCAGAAGGGGAAGCAAAAGGGGCAAACTGCCTTTAGGCCTTCAATGCTAAGAGGCCCCCAACATACTGTTACTATTGTTGTCTGCTGACAGAAGGGGTGGTTCTACAGGGGGAGGGTGCAGGAGGAGGATCCCAAGACTGTTTTGCCCTGGGACCCATTATTATCAGCCCTTGTCTGAAATGCATAATTTTAGAAGAGTGTCATATGGATGCTTGCATTGCCTTAATAAGCTATGACTATCCTCAACATTTACATTGTGATTTCTTTCTGAAACATTTTAGTTGCCCCTTCTTCTTCTTCTTCTTCTTCTTCTTCTTCTTCTTCTTCTTCTTCCTCTTCTTCTTCTTCTTCTTCTTCTTCTTCTTCTTCTTCTTCTTCTTCTTCCTTGCCTAAAGTCCATCTTATTCAAATCAGTTAAAAGCTGTGACAGTGGCATGTGCTGGAGAGTCTGTCTTGAGGTTCTCAAGATCTCTGCAGTAGGCTAAAGGGGGAAAAAAGGAGTTGTAGAATATCCTACATGAGTAACACATTCCCAACAGGATTCTGGCGCATTGGTCAACAACATTGCTGTTGAGGAGATATCAAAATGTACCTGCACTCTCTATCCCATTTTGCATTTTAATATAATTAGCTCTGCTTCGAAGCTCATTTGCGGAGTAGCAGATTTAGTCTATAGAATTCCATACATCACAGTTGAAATGTGCTGTGGGCTTCAGGGTTCTTTCCTCTCTTTTTGAACTCAGCAAGTGAATGTTACAATTGCTATTTAAAAAGAAACAAGAAGTGGCCCCCCAAACAGTGGAACAAATGGAACAAAATGGAAATCAGACCTTTATGTAAGTGCCTGTTGTTAGGGATTTGTATTAGAGCAGCTTAAAGTTCTCTCAAGCGTAATTCATGTGATAATGTACAAATTGATAGGTGATGGCTTTTTGTCTCTGGCCCATTACTAAGCCAACCCTCCAAGTTAATCAGTCATCATATAATCCTCTACTTTGTAGATTATGGGTGTACTTCTTAATTTGATTGCAATGAACAGAAATTCCTAGTGCTGCTTTTCTAATTTTCTGGTATTTAGAATTTCCTTCTTTGAAATCCTAATTAAAAAATTTCAAAACCACTCTATCCTAGAATAAAGGGTCAAACAACTAAGTCCAACATTTCAGGGAAAAAAACCATGGTTGGATTCCATGGTCAAAGCACCTTTGTAATCCTTAGTCAGTTTGCACTCTGCTGTATATGTCAGACTTTGCTATACAACTTTTGAAAAGTATGTTCCAGACTACATCTTTATATTCAGCATGATGTTTCTTTGTCCAAACCCCAATCCAGCATCAATATTAATATTTAATCTCTTGCATAATAACTTTTGGAGAGGGGACAGTAATAGCTTTGTCACAGAATAATAGGTACACTGCTATTCACAACATTTTTTAAAAAATGGTGTTGGATATGCATTCCCAGGTTGCACAGCAGTGGAGCACATGACTGACAAGTAAATTTTAAAATAGTAATAGCATTTTATTTCAAAAGTAAGGATTCTGGAAACAGCAGAGCAGTTCAGAAAAGGTGCTGATTGTTAGAGGATATTTTTTCGGTGGGAAAACTGTACTGATCAAAAGGCAAATCTTAAGTCAATTAAAAAAATATTACTCATCAAGATTTGGTGTACATAGCTAGGTTATTCAATTGCCAACAGGTTTTGGTCTAATTCTGCACATGCCACTTTAAAGTCCTTGTTCCTTACTGATGTTTAATGCTAACTTCTCTACAGGTATGTACCTCTCGGCATTATGTTTCTTGTTGGAAGCAAGATTGTGGAAATGGGAGATATTGTCCTGCTGGTGACGAGCCTCGGAAAATATATCTTTGCTTCAATTCTGGGCCATATAATCCATGGAGGGATCATTTTGCCACTTGTTTATTTTGCATTCACTCGCAAAAACCCTTTCACTTTTCTGTTAGGACTGATAACACCACTTACTACAGCCTTTGCTACTTGTTCCAGGTTGGTTGATTTTTGCTTTTATTTTTGAAATGGAGATAACAGTATGTTCAATCAGTGTAATAGTTCTAGACTAATGATCTCCTCAGTTAGTCACCAAAACTCTTTATGAAGATCTAATTTAACAGCTCCTTTGTTAGGCCTTTAGAAAAAACAAATTTTCCCCCCAACTATCTCTTTATATTCAACATGATGCTTCTTTGTCCAAACCTCAATCCAGCATCAATATTAATATTTAATCTCTTGTATAATAACTATGGGAGAGGGGACAGTGATGGCTGTGGATTGTCCATGCTGGAATACACGGATGTCAGAGCTTGACATTTAAGGTTTTAATCAGGCAATGAGTATTATCACCATAATTCTAGGATGGGCTGGAGATCCACAATCTGAGACAGTGGAGACATATCTAGCTGTTAGGCATTGCAGGTTGTCTGCTTTTTGCCATCAAGACAAATACTAAAATCCTTTCCAACCTAAATCTCTAGACAGCTTTTTTTGAACTCCAGCTAGGCATAACAGCATTGAAACAGAAACAATAATACAAAATATATGCCACACTTCCTTTTTTGTTTTTTCTCATAAGAGTTGGATGTGTCTTTTGGACATGTAAAATGTAGAACTCCTTTTTAGTGGCCTAGTTTTCTGGAACAGCATGTACTTGGAATACTGCATATGCAGGCTGACAAATCTGGCTGTTCGTATGCAGTTGTATTCTTTCTAGCAGTTCTTTGTTTTATTGATTAGGCGTTTGTCCCAGTGTGGATCCTGCAGAGAGTGTGTGTGGGGTGGAATCAGAAAGAAAAGGGAGGGAAAGGAGAAGGAGAAAATGGACTTGTTACTAGAATAAAGTCTTAGTTAAACAAACATAAGATTGCTTTGTATTTATGAGGAACATAAGAACATAAGAACAGCCCTGCTGGATCAGGCCCAAGGCCCATCTAGTCCAGCATCCTGATTTGCACAGTGGCCCACCAGATGCCGCTGGAAGCCACTGACAGGAGTTGAGGGCGTGCCCTCTCTCCTGCCATTACTCCCCTGCAACTGGTACTCAGAGGCATCCTGCCTTTGAGGCTGGAGGTGGCCCACAGCCCTCTGACTAGTAGCCATTGATAGACCTCTCCTCCATGAAGTCATCCAAACCCCTCTTAAAGCTATCCAGGTTGTTGGCTGTCACCACATCCTGTGGCAGAGAGTTCTATAAAACTGATACAATCAAAAGTGGTGGAGGGGAATATAAAATCCCTCCTCTAGCTGTGAGGAGTCCTGGGTAGGCTGCCACCACCCACTTTTATATGAGTAGATTCACTCTTCCAAGGGAATATTCTGGGAGTGTAAAATGGAAAACCCTTCCCTACGAGAAAGGCTTGAGCAGTCTTAGGCCTTTAGGAGCATGTAACTAGGGCAGGACCCAATAAGGAGTGACATTCTGTAACAAGAACAACAAGGATTTATTAATAATTGGATGATAAGGAAAACTATAGCAGCATCAACAATTGCTGCTTCCATTCAAGTAAATCCCTACCTCAGGAACAATGAGAACCATGCAGTCAGATCCAAGCACTTAAACAAACATAAATTCCCTGATGCGTCTAGCTAAACTGCTCCCAATCCTTCCTTCTTACTTCGAGATAAGGAACTTCCAGTTTATTTCCAGCCCAAGGCTGTTAGTCTCCCCTTTTCTTTACAGTAGTTGCTAGTCAGACCTCACTCTGAGCCTCCAGGGAAGAACTGAATTCTAGCACCCCTCCCCTGCCACTCTATGGGCTGTTGTCCAGTAAACCCTACCCCTCACTCTGGATCGGGCCACAGGGATTTGATTCTTTGGGGTTTTCTTTCTTGTTTGGAGAGTCCCACCTTCCAATTGTAATTGAGTAATTGAGGCCTAGTCCTCCCTCAAACCTGACTAGCACTACAAAAACATATGCTTTATATTTCAGATTATAGAGGGTTTTTTTGCCAGACCTGATGATCTTCTTTTTTCTTGATCATATTTAGCTCTGCCACTCTTCCATCAATGATTAAGTGCATTGAAGAAAACAATGGAGTAGACAAGAGAATTAGCAGATTTATTTTGCCTATTGGTGCTACAGTGAACATGGATGGAGCTGCTATTTTCCAGTGCATGGCTGCTGTCTTTATTGCTCAGCTGAACAACTTTGATCTCAATGCTGGACAGATCTTTACCATTCTGTAAGTTTGACATGTACATCAGAGCAGCTTTTCCATGATAGCCAAATGCAGTGTTAACAACAGTTACTATACATCTATGATGCACCTGTCCAGGGGCAATAAAGAAATACCTGTTTGCCTTATTTGAGCTTATTGTCGTCTACTAAGTTCCATTTAAAAAAACAAAACAAAAAACATACCCTTTGCAGAGATGTTACAAATATCTGTGGCTTTCTTTTCCCCAATGTGAAAGCAGCATATCTTGATGTTGCAAATAAATGTCCAAATGGACAAAGGGATGCACAGCAATGATTAAGATGGATATCAGGTTAGAGAGAGATGTCTGTACTTTCGAATATGGAACATGATGGGCGAGTGAGCCTATTGTTGATAATACATGTATACTGCACAACAATTTGAGTCCACATTGCAAATCTGCTTTTCTAGGTGTGTCTTGAATATGTGATGTCAGCATGTAGGAAGGCAGAACTATCCCTGGAAATAAAAGGGAAAGGGCTGCACATCTCTTGTCATTCGGTGAGGCCATTCACATGACTGGGCGGTTGGCAGGAGGCTGGTCCAACTCACCTCCCCCCGCCCACCCGACGATTGCCCAAAGGTTGCTGGGAGCGCAAACCATGCTCCCAGTTGATCTGCGCTGTGTGGCATGGTGCTTGGAGGCCGGGACAACATGTCCTGACTGCTGGATATCCCACAATGCACTACGTGACATGTGTGGTACATTGAGGGATTTCCCCAGGAGATGGGTGCTCTAGGCACTTGTCTCTGTGTCTGCTGGGGCTGAACACAGCCCCGGTGAAGACATGGTCCTGGAGCCCAGGCTAAGGCCTCGCTCGAGCCTTTAACCCCGGCTAAATACCGGCTTACAAAGCTGGGCTAGGTGGCACTGCCCTGCTGGGATCGGGGCCGATCCCAGCAATTCTCACGCACCGCCTAACCCAGTCTGGGCTTCCCAAGCCTGGGTTAGGGTCAGTGTTCTCTCTAGTTTTTCTCATCATTTTCTCTCTAGTTTTTTTTTTTCTGGGCAGCTGTCTCAAGGCAGTGTGCATGCACATGCATTCAGAGTGGGACCTTCCTGAGTCAACCTGAACAGGATCTAAAATTGACTGAGTGGACAAAAAACATGTGAGCATGTGAGAGGGAACACTGGTTAGGGTGCATGTGAGCAGCCTCTGTGTTTGCTTTGCTTTTTGTTTTGTTTTTAAAAGCATGCATTTTTGTAACTTAAGCACCACAGTAACCCGTATTCATTCATGTTGACAGTGTGACTGCTACTGCATCCAGTGTTGGAGCAGCTGGAATCCCCGCTGGAGGAGTTCTAACTATAGCAATTATCTTGGAAGCCATTGGGCTTCCCACCCATGATATCTCTCTCATATTGGCAGTGGACTGGATTGTGTAAGTACCAAATGTCTGCATCATGGTGTTTACAGCAGAATTCCATCCCTGCTGGGATTGGGAGTAGGCACCACCCCCTTCCTTTTCTGTTTTTTCTGCTATTTGCATCTGAAAGGCTTGACTTGGTTCCTTATTATGTTAATGTGATCGCTGGCAGACACTCTTGGTTTATCAAGAAAACTTGCTAAAAAACAGGATTTTTAAAACTTGGACAGAAATCGGGATAAGCTTAAATTCAGAAAGGAAACCACAGACTGTGTGTGAAGTGCTCCCAAAAGATCTCACATGGACTTCGGCGAAAATCTGGCCGATGTGTGAATGCACACACTCCCTTCTGGGGGAGATTCGAGGTAAAAGCACAGTGTGAAAACCCTCCTGGAAGTTATTCACACATGGCTTCGTGCCTCGGGGTATCTGAAGAGTAAAACTGCTTCACAGCAGATTTGCAAGATATTTAATTCGGGGGGATTAAATTGACAGATCACATAGCTGTAGGCAACTCTCCGCACTCCCTGGCAGATCTTTTTCCTGGGCGTTCCCACCTACTTGCTCCGGGTTTTTCCTCCAGCCACTCACAAATCAAACCACAGAGGAAGAGAAGAGAGAAATAGTTTGACAGCTAAGAGCAGAAGACCAGCATGACGAGTTACCAAAACAGCTGGACCAAACAGTAGGACGCTTAACTCTTGCCTTTGTGAGTGACTGCCTTCATCACATCATGTTTTGCCCCCACCACCACTAATGGAATCAGCTTATACAAAAAAGGGCTCTGGTTATCTCCATTCTGCATATCTAAAGCCTATGTAAAACATAGGAAGACACATTTTGCCGTTTGTGCTTGTGTTTAACTCAGGAATTTCTCCCTCAGCAATTGCTCCCCCAGCAATTTCTCCTTCCCCCTCCCTCAACAGAGTATCACCAATATGCAACAACACCCCGCAGTGCTTGCAATTGCAAATCACTTAGAGCAGATCATACCCAAACCAGCTGTCAAACTCCCCTTCATTGAGTTTTGAAAAAAGCTGATTTACTGGCATGACCACCCCAAACATAGCAGAGAAAACTGTGGGTCATAACAAAGCCCCATCCTCCCCCACCAACCTGAAACTAGAGGATTTTTAAAAGTCAGACATACTTCAGGCTAAGCCAGGGAGCACTTCAAATATGATTTGGGTTTTTCATTGCGCATTAGAGTGTAGCCCCATTTATATCCAGGGTAAAAAACTCACTTTCTGCTTCGAGGTGGGTTTTTTTGGCAACTTCGAATTCACAGTAAAGCCTCGCAGTAAATCCTGCTGTCTGAAAAACGCACTGGTCAGTTTTAATACCAGAATCTTACAGAGGGTCAAACTAAATGGGACAGAATAGTTTAGTGTGTTTAAACATGCAACTGTTTCAGTCATTGAGAAAGACAGGGAGGGAGAGATCCAGTTCTGAAAGCAAAGGGCATGTGGTTGAGGGGAACTGAACTTCGCTCCCACCTATGGCTCAATTTCCCACAGCCTCAGGCCCTTTTCTCTCAGCTTGCTCTCCAAAACAGGAAATGATCCTGGCTGAGAGAGAAATGCTTATGGAAAGGGCTTGCAGGAAGGGAAGCTGAACCCCCCCCCAAAAAAAGATCTCTCACCACCTCCTTTTGGGATTCTTCTGTGTTTAAACACCGAGAAACTGCTGCTGTCACGCCTATTTTAACCCTTGGGCGCTATTATTATTGGATTATTTATATTTATATACTATATAATAATATATAGTATTTATACTATATAATATTATGTATCTGTATCTGTATCTGTATCTGTATCTGTATCTGTATCTGTATCTGTATCTCTCTCTCTCTCTCTCTCTCTAAGCTCTTGGCTTGTCCTGCTGCTGAACTGTGGCTCAATGCAGTGGCTCAATGCAGTTGGCCACTTGATACCATATTCCTGCCCCCTGCCCCTGAGCCCACTGACACCATCCCTCATCCCTCTTTCCCCTCGCCTTTCCCCTCGACTCCAGTTCTCTGCCCCCTTCCATTTCATTTTAGTAATTAATTTTAATGTAAATATATCATGTGTTGAAAATCGACTTTAGCCCCCCACACCAAGTCACTGCTGGCTGGTTCCGGCTCGCTGGGGCATTTTTGCTGTGCACCCCTGCTTTCTAGACTGGCTAGGCAATTGCATGGATTCAGTGTGTTTGTACAAAACACCCCAAGATCAGTCGGCTTGTATGATTTCTGTCTTGACCAGGGACCGGACCACCACAGTTGTGAATGTAGAAGGGGATGCTTTTGGAGCAGGTATCCTTCATTATCTGAACCAGAAGGAGGCCAAGGAGAAAGAGTCAGAACTCAATGAGATCCGTGTAGAAGCCATTCCAAACAGCAAGGCTGAAAAGGAGACATCGCCTCTGGTGACTCACAAGGACCAAGCCATCATCACTCCATCACTTAGCACTACAGACCTAAAATCTGAAGAGTCAAACATGTGAACAAAAAGGCAACATCCTCGGGGGGCGACGCTGGCTGACACGGCATTTTGGAGGAGGCAACAACATCTTTGACAGACTGTTCTGCCATGTGGGGTTGAGCGGAAGGGTCCTTTTCTCAATTTCAGCATTGTGGAATGCAGTGGTAGCCAGCCACAGACTACTAGGTGTGTGTGTGTGTGTGTGTGTGTGTGCGCGCGCGCGTGTGTGAGAGAGAGAGTTTTCCTTTTGGTAACAGACTTTTTTGAGGTGAGATAGCAATGTTTCATATTTCTACATGTGCTTCTGTGAATGAAAGTAATTTGAGCAAGCTGCCTTCTTCTGTTGAAATAATAATAAAGGACCCCTGTGCAGGGTTGATTTTGAAAGTCAGAAGGTACTGGTGAGGGCACCTTGATAGCCTGAGTTATGCAGGAAAGCCAGTTAGGTCCGATTATTATATCTGGACCACTACATCACATGTTGGTAGAAGCCTTCTCCATGAAAGGCGGGTTATCTTGATTTTGAGACTGTGAATTTTGGCCTGTGATTACCTTGTCCCCATTGGTGTCTCTGCTAGTTGCAACTAGAGAATTTGGAAAAGTCTGATTTCTTGGAGATGCAGAATGGAATCAAAGCTATGTATGCCAGGTATGCATGTGTAACAGCAATTATTCGGATTTTGAATATTTTCTTTGTTTCTCTCATCCCCAGGCCATACTAAGCATCTCTTTGTGTTGAAAATAGAGCATTTTAAACAAACATTTAGGGGGTTCCAAATAAGTGGCAAGAAACTCAATTGTCATCTGTTACTGTGCAGAAACTGTCACAATTACATTGATGTGGTAACTTGTTAGACTATGTTCATACGTGACACTTAAATCGCCTTTGAGCCTCTCAGCTCTTTATGTTAACATTCAGTGTTGTGGAGGAGAGACATCTGCATTGTGAATGAGCATTCTGGACAATTGTAAGTGTTACATTCACATGTTGAATCTGACTGAAGTAACAGCTGCTTTAAGCCTTATGTGAAAAAGCCCCAACTGTTCTGCTGCCTATTGGTGATGCAGATCCTAACATTTCAAAAATTCAGATCAAAAATGTCCTTTTCTGGGGGTGGCATATCGGCACATAAATCACGGCTGCTGAAATACTTGCTCTTGAACATGTATAATATGGAGGATACCTTACTTTCAAAAAGCCAATTATTTAAAGAGGAGAGGACTAATCCAAGGGTATCTTCTGTGTTGTGCTGTGAATAATATGCATGCTAGCTGCAGTCTTCCGTCTGTGAGAGGAGCAGACTAACAGCACTTCCAGATTAACTGCACTGGTGCTTCCAGGAAGGGACAGTATTCAACAACCTCCCTTTCCCCAGGAAGCCCTCTGTGCCACCTGAAAATATGTCCCTGAGGGTTGCAAATCCCTCGGGCTGCACAACCCTCAGGGACAAATTTTTTTGTCCCTGAGGGTTCCTCAGAGCACTTCCTCACAGAGCACTTCCTGGGGAAGGGGAGGTCATCAAAAATTGCCCCCACTGCTGAGCCAGCAGTGAAGAGGAAGTAGTTGAACTTTTCTGGTGCGCCTCACATTGCACTGGTGCTTCGCTAGTCAGGATGTCAGCTACTGTTATAAATATTTATATATCGCCTTTCAACAGATAAAGTTCTTGAAGTGGTTCACATAGGAAAAAGAAATAAAATGGTGCCCTGTCTCTAAAGGGCTCACAATCTAAAAAGAAACACAAGGTAGACATGGACCAACCACTGGAGGGATGCTGTGCTGGGGATGGATAGGGACAGGTGCTCTCCCCCTGCTAAACTGAACTTGCCACTTTAAAAGGTGCCTCTTTGCTCAATTAGCTTTTAACTATATGTGTATAAGGAAAATTATCCACCTTATTTCCTAGATTTTGGAAGACATGTTGCAAATGCATGTCTATATATTTGGAAGGCTTGTGAAACTTCCCCCACAAATGTAGTACTGTTCAGCAGGCTGACAAAATCTCCAAATAGGTTTGCCCCGGTACCTCTTACATTTAAAAAACCAAATACCCTAAATAGGTGAGGAGAGCTGGTCTTGTGGTAGCAAGCATAACTTGTTCCCTTAGCTAAGCAGACTCCACCCTGGTTGCATATGATTGGGAGACTAGAAGTGTGAGCACTGTAAGATATTCCCCTTAGGGGATGGAGCTGCTCAGGGAAGAGCATCTAGGTTTCAAGTTCCCTCCCTGGCATCTCCAAGATAGGGCTGAGAGAGACTCCTGCCTGCAACCTTGGAGAAGCTGCTGCCAGTCTGTGAAGACAATACTGAGCTAGATAAACCAATGGTCTGACTTAGTATATGGCAGTTTCCTATGTTCCTATGCTCTTCCCCAATCCAGTAGGTGGACATGTACATTTCTCTGGGCTAAACCTAGGGCTGTGCCATAACCTGCTCAGCAAGGAGGGGAAGGTTTGAGGCAGGATTCATGTATACTGTATTAATACAGACTGTTTTCTGGTTTGGAGGAAGGCAGTGAGGAGTGTAGCGACAGAGTCAGTCCTCCAGGTTTCCACCCGCAAACAAGTGATCACCTATTTTACCACAATGCCATCAGAACTTCTGGATCATGATTTTAGCCTAGGTACCTTAACACAGGCTCTCCATTGTGAGCTGCCTGGAGGTAGGGTGAAAAACTTGTTTCGATAAACATGTTCATATATCCCTTTTTGTCAGGAAATAATTCACTGCTTGTTGAAACTGCCCTGTTTCATTCAGCACAGTAGAATTTAAATCAAGTCCTTTAAAAAGGTTACACAGGAATACTGCCTCAAAAGTTTCACTCCTCACTGCATGGGACAATACTATCGTTTATGTTGTATCTTTTCCAAAAATAATCTTGTCTTGTGTTTTGCAAAGTAGGCTGCCTTTTGAAGTGTTCTTGATTGGCTTCTGTAATGAAAAATCCACATGCTGACGGACAAAGATGCTGTTGTAGGTTCAATTAGCCTAGCCGGTTAAGCCTGTCCTATTTCTACTGCTGCCAGCACAACTTACCAGGTTCTCTTTTGCAACAGTGATACAATCTGTAAATAAACCCATCACCTTTCAGTTAGATAACCATTAAGTCATAAGATACTATTTCCCCCTCGCTTAGTTTGTTGAGAACTCATTGTCAGAAAGGACAAGGTATATTATCACACTCTTAAGAGCTTTTCGGGCTCTTGATTACAGAATTTTCTCTTATGAAAAGCAGATATACAGACAAAGGTGTTAGATGGTGCAGTTAAACCTATTCCAGATTATAATGATGCAACTGTTCATGTTTTTTGAACGCCTGTGTGTCCTAGTCTGGAGGACACGAGTCATCTTTCAGGATACACTTTAACGTTACCTATGTGTAATGTAGCTTTCAGGAAACAATCAGCTAACTTGGAGAACAATTATTGGGAAATGTCCTTAATTGATTTAGAACATATTTTGAGCAAGAAATGGACACATCCCAATTTTCTTCACTATTCAGAAATAGATAAAAGAATCTTTCTGAACTGCCCGAATTAATATTATCAGTATACTAGCAACTAGGGATGTGTGAACCAGTTTGAATTCGAACCAGGGTGGAATGTATGTGTCTGAGGTTAGCGAATGAGAGTGGATTCATGGTTTGTCATTGAAAATCTTATATGCTACCAAAGAATCTACACTCAGAACACTTCAGATACAACAAAACCCAGTACCCCATGGGTTAGCAACCCATGGGGGTGGTTGGCACCCTCTTTGCACTAGACCACCACTCACTCTGGGCCACCCCAGCACTGCACAAGTGGCTTTAAGGTTTTTCTCCATAGGGAAGAATGGAGGTTTCAGCAGCCCCATAACTGCATTTGGGGGGTGCTGGGGTGGCCCAGAGTGAGGGTGCCAACCACCTCCATGGGTTGCTAACCCATGGCTCACTGGGTTTTGTTGTTTCTGAAGTGTTCTGAGTGTAGATTCTTTGGTAGCATATAAGATTTTCAATGACAAACCATGAATCCACTCTCATTGCTAACCTTAAAGACACATAACCTTCAAAAATCATTTAAAAATCAGCCCTTTGCCCAATTCCTTTCAAATAATTCTGCTAGCTTCCTGGCCCCCCTTGGGCACTACCACCCACCACACTCTGCTCTTGGACACCCCTTTCCCCCCAATGTGAAGCTAAACATTTGCTGACACCTCCATGCTTCTTTATGGAGAAAAACCTCACAGTCACATAAACTTCAAAAATCACTTAAAAATCAGCCTTTTGCCCCATTCCTTTCAAATAATTCTGATAGCTTCCTTGCCCACCTTGGGAACTACCACCCACCACACTCCACTCTAGGACACCCCTTTCTCCCCAAGGTGAAGCTATACATTTGCTGCAATCCTCATTATTCTCTGTGAGGAATTCCAAAATAATTTTAAAATACACCAATAATCAGAGGAGTGTCCGATTGCTTTGGAACTTTGTGGACAGTAGGCACCCCTGGTTGTCTACCACCTACCCCACGTTTGTGCCCCTTGGTGCTCCACAATAGGGGATATGGGCTGGTTTGGATCCTATTATACCCTATGAGAAAAATAATTAAAAACATTTCAAATATTCATAAAAAATCATAGGGGTGTCTGATTGCTTTGGGGTTTGCATGGTTGTTGGCACCCATGGGTGCTCCACAATAAGGAATAATGGGCTGGTTGGAGACCCATTATATCCTATTAAAAAAATAGAAATAATTTTCAAAAATGCATAAAAAATTGTACGAGTCTCCGATTGCTTTGGGGTTTGGGTGGCAGGTACCCCTGTGTGCCAGCTACCATCCTTCCAATTTTGGGGTGTCTGAACCAGTTTGAACTGGTTTGAACCAGTTCGAACCAGTTTGAATTTGAACCGAACCAGGGGGAGGTTCGAGCAAAACCAAAACCGAACCACCCCCTCCTGGTTCAAACCTGGTTCTAATTCAAACTGAACCGGGCAAACCGGTTTTGTGCACATCCCTACTAGCAACTTCTAATTCCAGTGGTTTGGTTTTTTAGGAAATGTCCCAGTTTTCCAACTAGTAACTTCACAGTAGTTGCTTTTTCAGGAACAACTAGGAGAATCTCTCTTCTGTAGACAATAAGAACTAAATTACATGGAAGATCTATGATCTTTTTTTTTTTTAAAGGACTTCAAAGCAGCTGTAGCATCCCCATCCTACCCTGAACTGGACCGAAGTTGAGGGTGGCTTAACTCTTCCCTCTTCCACTGCTTCTTAACCTACTACTAGTTATATATACATTCCAAAGATAAGATGTGTAATACACGTAGTGCCCATCTGGGCAGGGCTCCATCACATGGGCCAGACCTCAGAGATAGGGGAGGGGGTTAGCTCCACACGAGTCCTCTTCCTAGGCAGTTCCGTTCTTGGGCTGGCTCTTCACCGGGAGACTGCAGCCCTCTCTCACACTGCCCTCCTCAGTACTGGCCAAGCCGGTTTTAAAGGCGTCTTCACATGCAGAACATCCGCCCTTTCTGGTCCCTGCCCCATGAGCTTTATTATTGTTCCAGCTGCCATTCTCTCTCCAGCTTTTGGCATCAGCTATGGCTGGCCACGTCTCTCGCCTGGCGTCACTGGTGGGCGTCAACCTCCCTGTAATGAGAAAACTTCATGCCCCCAGAAGGAACAACTGCACTAGCAATTTTCATCCCAATAGCAATTTAACATTATATTCCAAAGGGTTGGGTTTAGTAGGAGAATGCTGCAAATCCTCACACTATAAAGTGTCCCTGCACATAAACACTAGGACCTATTTGTCTGCAATTTGGAAAGCTTCATGACCTCCAAAGGGGCTACTTTCCCTGCAGTTTTCATCCCATTGTTCCAGGAAATGAAAAAGTGATAGGCGTCTTAATGATTTCCCATTTTGTCCCAAATTGGGACAAAAATGAAACACAATGTGCAGCCTGTAGTAAAATGAATCGGGACCTCCTTCAAAGTAGCTTCCAAATTGAATGATTCTGTGCACAGCCTTGGTCTGTTCCTCTTTGGGGACTGAAGTTGCCTAACAAGTACAGTATTAAGAGCCAGTACGTGTTTATCACAGTAAGAGACTTGAATAAAACATTAAAGCCTGCCCACCTACCCACAGTCCTGATCCTCATCTGGTTGTTTTTAACTTTTTCTTCTTCACCCACCAACACCCTTTAGGGCTAATAATACTTTAAACATCACATGTAGTTTGCCCATCATGGAGAACAGAAGCTAGAGAGGAGAACCTCTTCCATTCAAACCTTGGGTTAGTGCCAGCATAATTACTGGAAGTGAGCCTACACTTTTCTCTGGAAAGTATCCTGCTTTTTCACTTCCTACCTTTAGCAAATGCATGACTCAAAGCAGCTCTCTCTCTCTCTCTCTCTCTCTCTCTCTCTCTCTCTCCTTGGGGAAAATCAAGATGGCATGCAACAGGCAGTGGTACAGGATGATTTTATTTTTATTTTTTTGGCAGCTGAGAACTATCTCAGCTTTATCTGCCAGGCAATCCCTGAACCAAAGCCAAGGTTATTGTATCGTTGCTACCCCCAACACAGTAGTGTACACTGTGCAATATGTGTCCTTGGGTACCCTGCCAACAAGACAATGCAGCTGCTTTTTGCACACAGACGGTACAGATTGTCTTCTGGTACCCATTGCACCTTTCAGGTTGCCAGATTTGGCTTAAAATAAGCCAATTCTGGGTTACGGCCCATTTGACCCACGAGTATACCCCTTGGGTTCTGGTTTCAACTGGCACCAGCCCATTGACTGAAATGGTGTGAATGGGGTATAAGTGTGTTTGAATTATGTCAGGCTTGTTAAAACCTTGTGGTTTGGGAAACTGTAATAAACCTGCACCGAGCCTTTGGAGTATTCACAACATTCCAGTACAACTGTGTGGTTTCTTTAGGCCACTAACCATTCATAGTGCTGTGTCTTACTCCCCACTTCCCTCTCTCCTTTGTTCCATTCTCAGCCTTTTTGTAATTTCTTCAGAATGGAGGGATTTAAGGTATGGCAAACATTAGGATTACGGCTTAAGGCACTTGGGGCTATCTCTACAGAGGCGCTCTTACCCCTGGACTTTGGGGCAGAAGTCCAGGGCCTCCACAACCCCTGCCCCCACCCAAATCCTCTTTAGTCTGTCTTGGGTGGTGTGGTTGCCCAGTGGAGCAGTATGATGATGCATAATTTGCTGATGCATAATTTGCAGGGGAGGGTGGGCCCTCCAAAGGCCTTTAGGTCCAGGCTCCAAAATTACCTAGGTGCACCTCTGCCAGTAAATAAGGCGAAGAAGGGGAAACAGGTTTCCATACAGTGAGCTATTCCTGTCACATGCTCTGTTTATTTTTCTGTTTGCTGCCATTATGATACTCCCAGTTCAGATGCAGAGCACTTATTCTGCCTCCCCTTGTTAGATGCTGAGCTGACACCAGTGCATGAGAGCTGCCAAATATTGTATGGCAAATGCGTGAAGCCTGCCATGCCAACTCATTACAGTATGTGAATCTAACTAATCTAGCACAAGCTAGTTTCTTTACAGAATACATTTCTAAAATAAGTCCTCTAATTTTATTCAGAGTATTAGGAGAGTATTCAGAGTATTAGGAGAGGAGAGCTGGTCTTGTGGTAGCAAGCATGACTTGTCCCCATAGCTAAGTAGGGTCTGCCCTGGTTGCATATGAATGGGAGACTTGATGTGTGAGCACTGCAAGATATTCCCCTCAGGGGATGAAGCTGCTCTGGGAAGAGCATCTAGGTTTCAAGATCCCTCCCTGGCTTCTCCAAGATAGGGCTGAGAGAGATTCCTGCCTGCAACCTTGGAGAAGCCGCTGCCAGTCTGTGAAGACAATACTGAGCTAGATAGACCAATGGTCTGACTCAGTATATGGCAGCTTCCTATGTTCCTATTATTGACTTGGTCATTTAAAAACGTGCAGGATAAATGCTTAGCAAATCATACAGTACTGTGCAAACACTGTATGAATTTCAAAAGTGTAGCTGCATCAGGAAAACACACAGAATTGGTATATGCTGGGATCCAGAGAACTGCGTTAAGTGGATTGAGGGACTTGAGCACGCCCAGTGGAAAGTTTAATTCTGTGCCCTTTGCCCCCTTTGAACAACATCCTCCTCGTGTTATATCAAAATCTGCTTTGAAACTCTCCTTATGTGGTATGCGATTTGCTGAGCATGAGGACTGTCATTCATGAAACACAAGCCTGTAAGGCATCCAGTAGTTGTGTGGTGCTTTGGATCCTGTCCACAGTTTCTACACTGCATTGAGCGCTGCTGCAAAAGGTACTCGATACTTCAATTTATGTTAAAGATAGAAAACATAGTTGCTTTGGCGTGTATAGTAACAGTGCAGTGGAACTGCATGTCTTTTTATTTTTCTGATTTGTTCACCTTTTTGTGGTGATTTATCTCTACAAAAGTGAGAGGTGCAGTCACACCTGTCCAAACCAGGTATTCTATGCTGATGCATTACGGAGTAAATAAAATGCAGAGTTAAAAATTTCTAAAGCCATGTACTGAGAGAGAAGGTTGGGTTTAAGTATTAAGAGGACACACATTCATGTTTTAAACAGATAGAACATTTTGGGCTTGATGGGTGTGGAAAGTGCTATTGAAAAAGAAGGGAATTAGCTACATTGTAGTGTAAAAATAAAGAAAACTGAGATGCTGCACTGTCCTGTAGCTGCTGATAAAATACGATTGTTGGTAACTCCAGCAAAAGTCTCTTGGCTTTGAGCTGTAGTGAGGGAAATGCAAGGATTCACATACTGTAGGGTGAGGAAATGTAAAATCTTTGTATTGGAACTGGTAAGGTTCTGCAGTCACCAAATGCGACATGTGGGTGGGTGTCAGGCACACTCCTGGATGGATCTTCATTCACTTGTATCAGAATAACTTTGCCTCTCTTTTTGTTGAGAGAAGTAGATGATCAACTTCACCCAATAAGGTTCAAGCAACATTTCTATGGCCATTGGTCCCTCCAAACTGGCTAAGGTCTAGCTAAGTTGCCTTCTTGTCGAACTACTCAGATGCTGACAATCTCACTTCAGAGTGACTACAGTACACCTCTCTATATAACAGTAAAAGCAATGATGGCTTTGAAGTCTGACTCTGTACTTGCATTTGAAGCTCTTGGCTACTTGCCCTCCTAATGAACATTGTATCTTTATAGCTGCTATGACATTTTGTCAGTATCTAAAGGGGAAAATAAAATGACACAGCCTGTTACGGTACTATGGCACTCTCTGTGTCTTTCTATATGAATCTCTGTTGTAAAAGGCAGGTGGAAACAGAAGCATAATAAAAATGGGCCACTGGTCAATGCCAAGATGGGTACTTTGACCAAAATGAAGTCTACACAATGAGAGGGGGTTTAGATTGTGAGATGTCCTTTATTTCAAACAAGAGCTATGACACCACCTGCCTTATTGCATCTAAAGTGCTTTTGGCCTGCTCCCCTCTGATCACTTCTGCTCTCAGCCTCTGTTTAGTTTCTCTCTGTATTATGACTATGCACCCTGCTGCGAGGTAGAGTCTGTTATTTCTCACAGTTACTTGGGCCAGTATAACAGGAGAATGAGTTGTTGGATATCTTTCTTTGTCAATAAGCTCCTGATATTTCTGCTTGTGTGTGTGTGTGTGCGTGCGCATTTGCATAGACACTAGCTGGTATTTGCTGACTGAGGACAGGGTCAGAAAATCTCTATTTTTGTATCGCCAGTGCAGTAGAATTTCTCTCAATAATATTGCTATGTTGCGCCACACCTATTCTGCTCGAGTACATTTCATTGGAATACGAACGGATATTTGTGAGAAGAAATGATGCTCAAATGCAGCATTATAGATGAAAATCTACATTGACTGCATAGATAATCACTCCATTTTCTAAATTTTTTTCTTAAGTGAATGTCTGTGAAAGAAATGTTCTTAATATATATTATGTTCATGTGGCTCCAAAACGTCCTGGTTACTATCAAAGATGTGGTTGTGTGTGTATGTGTGTACACGCATGCATGCAATGTGTATATATATATACATATATCAAGATAGGATGGTATAAATATGTTAGTGTAGTGCTGGTGTTATAACGCTACTTGTGTGTTGCATCTTTACATGTAAGGAGTCCCCCCCCCCCCCATGCTTGTCCTGGGCTAGGGAGGGCAGTGTAGAATCACATCAAGGAGCTACTTCATAACTTGGCATACAGTGGGCTTTCTCACTCCCAAACAATCATGTTATTTTTCATTTAATGTTTTTCTGAATCTGAAATAAAATCCCTGTTAGACTGAATGAAGAATTATCTTGCGTCTTTTTTGGATGAAGAATATACATTATATCACATAGAGACATTTCATGTCAAGCTAGCAATTGGTATTACCACAGCTGGATACATTATAATGCATATACAAGTGACTGATTCTTGGTGAGGTTAAGATCCAAAATGGATGTGACAGCAGCAGGCGCATCTCTTCTAAATGCGACAGGAGGGGGTGGGTGGTCTGAATTTAAGAGCCAAGAGGACACATGGATGAGGGGTGCTGAAACTCCTCACAGCCTGTTCCGGGACCTCCATCCATCCTGGACAGCTTGCTATAATGGAACTGGACCCAGCTAGAGGGTGGGGGGCGGGAAGCACCGAGGAGGAGGAGGAGGAGGAGCTGCTGGGAAATAAGTGGTGGCAGGTAGGAATACATTGCCATGCTCATCTATGTTCCCTTTTTGTTCTTAACTTTGGACATTGTACATGGCTGGAACAGACCCACATTTACAGATTTGGCCCAAAGGTGCTTCCCTTAAAGGATGGGAGGATAGCAAGTTCCCCTGCAAAATGAGCAAAGAGGCGCCTTTTAAAAGTGGTGATCATCTTTATTTAGCAGGGTGGGAGCAACTGGCCCTATCCATTCCCAGCACAGCATCCCTCCAGTGGCTGTGGCTGCACACTGGGGTGAATGCCCTGCATATGTTGGGGAGTTCTAGTTCCAAGAGAGCCTTAAGCTCACAGTCCTGTCCCAGCTTCCCTTCTGCTACCTGTTACAAGTGGCTTGACTGGATCTACCAAGGTACATAGACTTCCAAGATATGAATACAATGAATATTTATATACCGCTTTGCAACAAAAGTTCCCAAAGCGGTGTGTGTGTGTGTATAAATATTCAGAATGTTCAGGGGTCTCGCACCCTATTCCACAGCCAGTGATTCCAGGACCAAAAGTGATCAAACCCCATAGCAGGACTTCAGAGTTATTATGGAACACATCGGCACAGGCATAGCTTTACATAAACATGCACACATAATGTTGCAGATAAAATCCAGCAGAAAGATGTAACATCACAGCGTGAAGCATCTCTGAAAAAAAGGGTAATTGTGGAGAAACTGTAACTACGCATAGGGAAGGTGAAATTGCCTTGGGGTCAGATCCAACCTTTGGGTTGCCTGTTGGCTGTTCCTGCTCTAAAGCTGCATACTTTTGTAGTGATGGAAATGCCTGAAAGATACTTTTGATTTCTTTGATAGGTGAACAATTCTATGATTGCCTTTTCAAAATCATATGTGCTTTGTGTCATTATAAAAGGTACATTCAAGGAGCATAAGAAACCTTTAACATATACTTTGCATATTTGTAAACAGAATAAAATGCATTTATCTTTTTCCTCATCCTCTTCCTCCCAGTTTCTTTTATTACAGAAAGTTTCTAACAAAATAATGCAGTTAAACTGTATAATGCAGTCTTGCTCCTATAGCAGCATTTTTCTCAAGGCAAGCAGAAGATGTCCTTTAATTTTAAAACTTTTGCTTTTCATTTTTTTTAAAGGAAGATTTAAATTGTATGAAACACATTGCTCTGATTTGTCTTTTAATGTCCAAGAGAGAGCAAAGAGATTAGAAGAAACAGGGGCATCGTTAGGCATGGGTCTGTGTGCCTACTCTCCTACAGGGACCCATGATCTTCCCCAAGGGAAAAGAGGGTCCCTTTTATATTTCCAGAATGGACTGGCCTAGAGTTCTGAAATTAGGCTCAGACGTAGGACAGGTTAGCAGGACTCTGTGTATTGATTCTGAAGTGGGTCGGTCAATCTATTGATCCTTAATGATTTTTTGAATTAAAAAAAAACTTTCCAAAAAAGTCAAAGTCCTATAAGAGGCTTGTTTCATGGCAAAAAAAATTGCATAAACTTCTGGAACGGAATGCCAGTGCCCCCACCGCTGGACCATTATTGCATCCCCATGTGAAAGAATCTGCTCTTTGTCTTCATTTTAAAAAGTGCAACATGCCCCACTTTCCCCCAACCCTTTACATTTCCAGAATGGCTGGGCTTAGAGTTCTCAAATTGGGCACACGTGTAGTCCAAGATAGCAGGACTCCGTGTATTTTTTACTTCAAGGAAATTGGTCAATCCTGTGGTTTTTTAATGATTTGCGGAGGTGGTGGCGCACGGGGCTGCAGCATGCCTCCTTGCAGCCTGGACCAGTGTCGCCATGCAAATGGCCGACGTGCAAGCGCGTGCACGTGCATGCCAGCCATTTGTGTGGCGACGTTGGTCCGGGCCGCAAAGAAGCATGCTGCGGCCCCACATGCCCGCTTTTTGGAATAGCACCAGCGGCGGGGTGGCAAGTGGCGAGACAAGGGCTGGCAGGCAGGCAATGCCTTCTCTGCCACTTAAAGCACCCCAGCCTCATAGGAGTGCACAGAACCGGTTCCATGCACATCCCTAGTTCCCAGATAGGATGTATCCTATCCAGTAGCAATGGCAATTTTTCAGTGGCAAAATGTGGGGCAGTACAGGAAGCTGCGTATTGACTAATGCCTTCCCTTTTTTCCTTCCCCGCTGTTTTTCTACTTCACCTCCTTTCCTATATTGTGTGTCTGGCTTAATTCCTTTGTCTTGGCCCTTCTCCACCACAAAACAACCTCCTGACTCTCCAGAATGTGTCTTTGCACATGAAATATAGGCTTAGAAACAGGCACTGAAAGCACAGAAATTTCCAAAAGCAAGAGCAGGTAGTTGCGGTAGTTGCTAGGCACGACTGAGTGGACTAGAGCCGTTTTCATTAGATGAAACCAAATGAAGGTAACTGGTAGGTAACTCAATAGGTGTAATAGAATCATTAATTCATTTTATGGAAACTGTAAGTGTTGGTGTAGCATGTTTGTGATGAGATTTAATTTTAACCTAGTTACATGAGAATTGGAAATTTAGTATTCTATTTATATTTTTATTTTTAAAAAAATCTGATTTAAATCAAGTTTAAATTTTAAAAATAGGGGTTAAAAAAAAATCATTGATTTTTATCCACCCTGCTTTAAAGATGCCACAAGTTTTCACTATTTGTTCGACATACTCCTCTAACTTTGCCTTAATTCTCTTCTTCCCTCAATTAATTACATGTTCACTGTTAGGTTTATATTATTTCTAGGTACAGATAAAATTATCAAAACCCTTTAATAAACTTACTAATAATAACATTGAAAATATACCACAAGACCCTTTGATTGGTTTTGAACTGTCTCATTTTTGAAATTTGTCTCTTTAAGGCTTTTTTTTTTTTTTAAACAAAAATTATATCCTGGCCCTGCAGTACACTACTGCTTGAGGCAGCTCACAACATTAATAAAATAGATACAGTGTAAAATAAAAGATTAATAAAGTTAAACAAGTTAAAAGACCAGGTTAAAACCACATTTTAAATTATATTTTTTTGAAGTTTCAAATTAAAAATTATTAATAAAAAGCTAAGAACTGAGGACCATAAAAACTAAAGAACATACCAGATATCAGCAGCAGATAAAACATTTAAAAGTCTCTTTTTAAAGGTGTGTTTTTAATTCAATCACTCTTTATTTCAATCAAAGTACATAAATTAATAACAAAATAAGAATATTACAATCAGTTGAATCATGACTAAATCATCTGTTGACATATTTTCACTGCTGCTACACAAAATTTAGCTACCATACGTCATTTAGCTACTCAACCACCCACTGAGTGGTTTGTATCTGAAAGCAATACATTTGTGTCAAACACCTCCAGTCTATCTGGATATCTCAACAGTAGAGGGGTGCTGTACCTTGTATGGGAGTCCTTATAAAAGGGGCAATAGAGCAGAACATGTTGTATTGTTTCTACCTCCTCTGACCCGCATGGGCAGGCAGAGGCGTAACTATAGGGAGGGCAGGGGGGGCACGTGCCCCGGGCACCATCTTTTCTGGTCATATGGGGGGCGTCACCATGACAAAATTTTTTTTTTTAATTTTTTTAAAATTTTTTGTTAATACAAATGTTTCCTGCTCAGTGCAGCAGCGCTACAGCAGTCAAGGGAGCGCGTCGGCGCCCCCTCCCCCACGAGCGGTCCCTTCCGCGCCGCCCGCCCCCCGCCCCCATTGCTTTGCTGGCGCCTGGCGGCCAGTCAGTGGCCTGGCTTGGCGGCGGCAGGCGCTTGTGAGGAAAAACCTAATGTAGTATGTTGGGGGGGTGGGGGGGCGCGGGGGGCGCCATTTCAGTGCTTGCCCCGGGCGCCGTTTTCCCTAGTTATGCCTCTGTGGGCAGGTTCGCTCCACTAGTGGCACTTTGGAGTAAACGGAAGATATTTTAAACCGAAGGTACTCTTAAGTAATTGTATGTCAGGAGTGAAACTTTAAACGCAGACTCCAGTAGGAAGAAAATGAGCCAGTGACACAGTGTGTATTTGCATCCATTCTTCAAGGGGTGTGTCTGAGAGAAAAATCTTCAGCGATGGTTTTTCAGCTGCTGCTGTCAGCAAACCAGCTGGACTTTGAAGAAGCAAGATGGACAAAGTATTGATGCTTTTGAACTCTGGTGCTGGAGAAGACCTTTGAGGATACCATGGACAGCCAGGGAAACAAACAAATGGATCATAGAACAAATCAATCCAGAATTTTCACTCGAGGCACAAATGACCAGGCATACTTCGGACACCTTATGCAAAGATCCGGCTCCCTTGAGAAGTCCATAATGCTGGGAAAAGTTGAAGGAAAGAGAAGAGGATGACCAGAAACAAGGTGGATGGACTTGATTACGACAGCAATGAATGCACCACTGAGAGACCTTAAAGGTCAAGTTGAAGGCAGATCATCCTGGAGAGAATCTATCTATGTGGTCGCTAAGAGTCGACACTGACTTAACGGCCCTTAATCAATCAATCGATCACCCTGCAGGAGTGCAGAAGGGAGCACATTATGTCTGACCCTAAAAAACTCCTTCTGCTGCCTAGAAAAAGTAAGTGTTGTTAAATAGTTTGTGGATTCCCATACAGCATTTACCACTCAACCCCGCACATTCTGAGACATTCCATTAACTTCATTTTGATGTTCTATATTATCCACCCGCTGAAGGAATACTTGTTTGGCTTGTTCATATCCTAAAGAGATAAGGAGTTCTGTTGAAAGACCATACGAGAGTAGTTTCTTGGTGATTTCCAATTTCCATCTGGACAGAAAAATTAACGGAATTAATCCAGATGGAAAAAACTGTGCCTTAAGCCAATAGTTATGTGCTTCCAAACCCTCACCTCAGTTTTGGGCATCCCAGTCTCCAGTCTGAGTGCTGCATTAGACACACATGGACTGTAAGAATTTTGTTTGCACTCTCGCTATGTCATCTCGATTGATTTTGGCACCTGCTCAATTCTATTTCCTTCAACAATACATTTTTGTGAACATCATGATTTTTGATTAATGAAAGTTAATAACCAACCTGTTCTCCTTACAGTAATAGATTATAGCTTTTACAGTTCTTTTAAGGCCAATTGGCATACGCGAGATGACTGCCACATCATCTGTGTACAAAAGTATGGGAATATCACTGCCCGCAATTTTAGGGGGGTGGAAAGTTGGATTATCTAAATTTGTGGCCATCGAGTTGATGTAGACACTAAATAAAGATGGCACCAAGATACATCCCTGCTTAACCCCTTTATATGTTGGGATTATTTTTTAGAGTAGCCCTTGTGAGTTGCATCTCACTCTTAGAGTGGTATTCATATAAAACTTCTGAATGAAAAGTAGACGCTTGTCGATAGATGTCTTTTAAAGTTTTCCCCAAAGAATCTCTTTTGAAATTGAATCGAAAGTGAATCTGAAGTCAAGGAAAGCCACGTATAGGGCAGAGTTGGCCTTACAGGTATATTTGTCTATTAAATGATGAAGGATGACAATATGGTCAATAGTTGAGTGCCCAGACCTAAATCCCGCTTGCTCATCCCCAAGAACACCTTCAGACTCCAGCCACCCTTGGAGCTTTTGGTTTAAATGCTTTGTATAGAGCTAGCTCACTACACTCAGCAGACTAATAGGGCAATAATTGGCCAGATGTGTTTTTTTTTAATGTTTTTTTTTTAAAACACTGAAGGAGGGAGCATGGCAAAGCTCTTCGGAGAGGGTGTTCCAAAGCCAAGGGGCCACAACCAAAAAGGCCCTGTCTCTAGACCCCACCAACCAGATCTCTATTAGTGGCTAGGCCATGAGTAGGGTCTGAGATGCCAAATGGAGGGCCCTGGCAGGTTCATATGGGCAAATGCGGACTGACAGGTACCCCAGGCCCAAGCTGTGTAGAGCTTTAAATCTAGTGAATTTAAGTTTCCTGAGTTTATATTTTATTACAAGTGTGTTCATTTGGACATATAAAAAGGAATGTTGGGAATTTAATAGGGGAGAGAAACCACATGGGCCTAAAAGTAACCAACTTACAATAACTACAAAGCAACTCAAGCCAGCTCTATAGATATTTGCTTTATTTGTTTCAACCCATTAATGCAGCTAAAAAGATTGGCGAAGATTCCCACCTTGTGGTTAGAGAGGGAAAGTACAATATATTTCTTTCTTTTAGGGCAGAACTAAACATTACCTTAGCAAACATGTTTCCCGCTAACCGTAATGCAGGGGGTGAGGTGGGGAAGGGGATAACTGATGGTAGGTAGGGGCTGCTTAACTTTTCCCCACCCACTGATTCTCCCCTACAATCTCCTTGTACTTATTGATGGCTTTAAAGCCAAGTGGAAAAATAATGGCAGGTTGGGAAGGATTTTGGAGGAGAATCTGACAGGTGAAAATCCAAGCACTCTCTCCTCTCATGCCTGCCAGTTTTCCACTTTAAATGCTCCCCCTTCCCCTAATTAATGTTCAGAATCTGGGAACCTTTAGTTTGGCAAAGTAATGTATACTTCTGCCCAGTGCTTGAAGATAGGAGACCCTTAATTAGCTTCAGAAGCTCCATTCCCTGATTCCTCAAATTTAGCCAAATCATAAACTTATAAAAACAGTATGTAAGTTGGTTGTCATTAAAGATGAAGGGCCAAGGACCCCTTTCCCCTCTTGTTGTTATTTGAGCACTGACTATGCCGTTAGGTTCTGAGGGGAAAGACTAACTAGCCTTATCACTATTTATTTATTTTGCACATTCATTGACTGCCCCAACCTCATGTCTCCAGGGCATTTTCCGGACTACAAGATTTGCAACGGGTAAAGTGTTGCAAAGTATGATGGGATAGTGAAACGGTTTAAAACCAAGAGTAAAGCGTTGTTCAATGTTGCGTTGTAGGCTGGTGGCCGTTCATATTTTCCGTCCATTGCAACGTGTTTTCAAGGCAAGATTGTCCATATTCTCCTCCGCCAGCAGGGGGAAGCGTTATTCCCAAACAAACAAAAATCATTGCATTCATTTGCATCATTCCACCCTTGCGCAAGTGATTCCAGCATTAATAATAAGAATAAGAATTTTAAAATCCCAGGGCGGAGAGGGGTCCGTATAATAGGTGGGATCAGCAGCAAGGGTTGCCCAGCCCTGCCTTGCGCCTTCTGCCTCTGCCTGCCTGCCTGGAGGCTCCACTCCACAAGGCAGGGGGATGTGGGTGGCTGCAACCTGGGCTGCCTGAGGGGAGGCCGGGTCTCTGCACCCTGTGCCCTCCCCACAAGCACGGTGAGTGGCAGCAAGAGCAGCCTGGAGGCTCTGCTCTGCAGGGCTGGGGGAGGCGGGCAGCCACTGCCGGGGAGGAAGCCAGTTCTCTGTGCCCCACACTCGTTCCGCGAGCGTGGTGGGTGGCAGCAAGAACTGGAGGCTCCGCTCCTCAGGGCTGGGGGGGGGGGTAGGTGGCCACTGCCTGGGTTCCCTGGGAGGAGGCCTGGTCTCTGTGCCCTGCGCGCTCACCGTTTGGCAGCAAGAGCGGTGGCTCCTCTGGAACTGGGCGTCATGGGCAGGGGGCCTGGGTCCCAGCCAGGCTCACAAGCCCCAGGAGGTGCCCAGGTTGTCACCACCTCCAAAATCATTGTCATTCTCCTCCAAAATCCTTCCCAACCTACCATTATTTTTCCACTTCGCTTTAAAGCCAGCAATAAGTACAAGGAGATCGTAGGGGAGAATCAGTGGGTGGGGAAAAGTGGGTGGGGGAAAGTTAAGCAGCCCCTACCACCCATCAGATATCCCCTTCCGCACCTCACCCCCTGCATTACTGTCACCTCCTTTCCCCATCACTTCCTTTCCTCATCAGCTGGAAGGAGAGTGCCAGGCTGCAAGGAGAGGATGAGGCGGGCAAAGTGGGGAGCTTGAGGTCATTGCAGGTCATTGAGAACAAATATCTGTTCTAAGCTGTTGTAAGTGTAACGTTTCTCAAAAGTTAGAGAAAGCTTTGAATTTCAAAGAGGAAGGTGACTTTGCTGAGTGATCCCCACCCCCCCCACACACCAGTCAACCAAAAATTATCTGAGGAATGAAAATAACCGCCCACACCACAACATGTTACACCCCATAAACTATGGGACAAGCCTCCCTACAACGAAAAAACCCAGGTACTTTCCAGCAATGCATTTACCACATTATAGGGCTGCCCGATATAGTATCAGTGGGGATTCAAACTGGCAACCTTCTGCTTGTTAGTCAAGCATTTTCTCACTGTGCCACTCAAGGTGACTATAGGGCCATAACACATCAATGAAAGCTGAAACAAGGCATTGGAAATATGGAAAGCACCCTGGTGACAATGCAACAACTGTGATGTCAACACATAGGGGGCACTTCAGGGATACGTTGTGAAAACGTTGCAGCATGTAATCTGGAAAACGCCCTGGTGGCTTACATAGCCATAAACCAGGGGTGTAGCTAGGGGAGAGGAGGCCTGTGTTCGCCCCTCTCCTCAGTTGCCCTTCAGACTGAGGGAGAAACTGAAGACAATAGGGAGGGATGGAGCTTGGGGGCCATCAGGAGCAGGGCAGCCCAGGTTCTTTGAACCCATCTGCTCAATTATAACTACACCCCTGCCATACACTCTCCAACAGAGCATGTAAGGCAGCACTCTATGTACATAGAACATAGGTCCCCAAACACAGTAATATCTGGTGCACCAAATAGTGTACTTATTTTTCATTATTAAAAATATTTATCGACTATTTTGCAATTAAAAAATTTTCAGAGTGGTTTATATAGCAAAATGAATGAGAAGATGGTCCCCTGTCCTAAAGGGGCTCACAATCTAAAAGAGATACAAGGAAGAGACCAGCCGCAGCCACTGAGAGGGATATTATGGTAGATCAAATAGGGACCGTGTTTAATTCTCCTGCTCCATGCACTCCCACATTTTTTACTGGGAAATAAGTGTTTGAGAAGCAGGTGCTTGCCAAGGTAACATGCAGTTCTTCATAGTGGCCATTTTTATTCACACTCTAGGTGCCCGTGCACCTAAACAGATCTGGTCAACCAGATCTTCCAAAAATTGGGCCATCCCCACATAGATGTTTTTGCCACAGCAGACTTTGCACAATGCATGCCCTTCTGCAGCAGGGGATGACATCACCCTTGCTTGCTGGGTGGTGCCTTCCTACACCCATGGGATGGGAACTTCCTTTATATGTTCTCCCCATTGACATTAATTCCAAGAATACTGCAAAAGATTCAGATGGAAGGAGCGGACTGCATACTGATTGCCCGATGGTGACCTCGCCAACTGTGGTTCACTACCCTCCTGGAACTCACTCAGAAAAGATTCACTTACCTCTACTTCCAGATCTACTCACCACAGACCAGCAGTGTTCTAGTGGAGACTCTTCATTTCACAGCTTGGAGTATCTCTCTGAGGAAATAAAGGATCAAGAACGTTTAGATGTGCTGGCTGCTTCCCGTAAACCCTCTACATCAGGGTTTCTTAACCTGGGCCCCCAGATGTTGTTGGACTACAACTCCCAGAATCCCCAGACATGGCCTTTGTGGCTGGGGATTCTGGGAGTTGTAGTCCAACAACATCTGGGGGCCCAAGGTTAAGAAACCCTGCTCTACATGACATCGCTTCTGTGGGACCAAATGGAAGAGGTTCTCGTCCTTTGCTGTCTCTCAGGGAATATACTCCACTGATGCTTTGGTTGAATTTATATACTCGTACCCGTTTCATTTGAAAACGTTGGGTTTATCCATAGCTTCTTTGCAAGTTCATTTGGCAACCATTGCAGCCTACACAGATAAGAATTCTATTTTTACCTTTTTCAAAGTTAAGCAATTTTTAAAAGGCCTTCTTCATTTATACCCACCCCCAGAGTGGTCATCACAACAGCTATCACCCTAGTTATTTACAGCAACCAAACTGGGCTATTCGCTTTCCGGCCAGAAACCACCACTGCCCCATGAGCTCATTCGACTAGGGCAATCGCAACATCAACAGCATACCTCCAGGGAGTCCCCCTTGATGCAATTTGTAGGGCAGCCACTTGGAAAGGACCACTGTCGTTTGTCCATCACTATGCCTTGGACACAGGGGCATAGCAAGGTTGGAGTGGGCCCAGAGACAAGATTTTAAAATGGGCCCCTCGCTGATTTACATACACAAACACACTTCACAATATATAGTGCACTCACACTCACATCCCCATTATGAATACGGTGAATATCTAGTTCACATTGAATCTAGTTTTTTTACTCTCTGCTCCTGCCGATCTCCAAGAGACTCACATAATTCACAGAGGGTGCAACATGGGCAGGTGGGGAGTCATGTGATGTGCCTCTGGGGGGCCCTCAAGGCAGTGGGGCCCCAAGACGACTGCCTCCCCTTGCCTAATGGTAGTTATGCCCCTGCTTAGACACCAGATCTAGAAGTGACTCCCAATTTGGTTGGGTGGTCCAGTAATCCAATCAGTTCTACACTGATGGGATCTTTGTTGCCAGGCTCTGCTGCTGCCGCCAGCCAGGTGAGTAGCTTGCTAATCACCTAGAGTGAATGACAACAGCCACTACAAAGAAAGTCAGGTTGCTTACCTGTAACAGTAGTTCTTCTTCTAGTGGCCCATTGTCTATTCACATGACCCTCCCTCCTCCCCTCTGCAGCAGTCACCTGCACAGGCGCACTGAGGTGGTCAGAGACTGAGGTAAGAGGTGGGAACAAAACAAGAGGGGCAGGGCTTCTGCCAAAAGGATTCTAGCTCTGGAAGCTTCCAAGATACATTCTGCGCATGTGCAGACACCTAGAGTGTGAATGGACAATGGACCACTAGAAGAACTACTATTACAGGTAAGCAACCTGACTTTCTACCCTAAGAGAAGAATATTGATATCAGATAGCTCCAAGATGCAAAGGAATGCCAAACCACGTTCCTCTGCTTTTTCATTCCTGCCATCCACAGCTGCCCAAAGTCTTGTACTCCCTTAAATGTCTCTGCTTGTTTTTCCTCGCTACCTATGCCTGCAATGTTCTCCTAGAACACCCATGTAGAACCATCTTCTTCTCTTCTAAACCCACCTCTTCCCAGACATCTTTGACTTACTGAGTCAGCCCTCCTCTTCAACAGAAATGGCACTGGTTCATGTCATATTCATCCCTGGTCAATCTTGTTTTCTCCCCCAGTGTCAACATGTAGACTGTAAAGTCCTCAGGGCAGGGAACTAGCTGTCTGTCTGTCTGTCTCTCGCACACACTTTTATTGCTCAAAAATATTACACTATATATTTTATTTATTGTATTGTTAAATTTGTATACCGCCTTTCATTAAAACAATCCCAAGGATATAGAAATATTGTACTTATGTACACTATATAAATACAATTATTACCAATAATAATAATGTTGAAATGTCATAAATGTCACACAAACACACACACACCCCTATACCTAGGCCTTAGTGCCCCAAATGGCAAATCCTACAGTTCCCCATGAGATCAGACTGGCTTTACATTATTACATTACTAGTGAAATATTGGTCAAATCTGCCTTGTGGAAGTGTGGGCAGGCATGCTATCCAGGATAAGATGCAGATTTTACCATCATTTCAAAACTTTGAGATATTTCTAGCACTGAGCCAGGTGCTCAACCACATTGCCTACCTGAAAGGCTGGCGGGGGGGGGGGGGGGCGGCGAAGAGGACGCTGAATTGAGTTTGGTGGCTCGCTGTTCCTTAAGTGTGCCTTGCCCAGGCACTATTTATCCTACAGCCCACCACCCTAGATATATCCCCATGGGGTGGGGGGAATCCTGAACTGTACAGCTTGTGATCAGTCTGGCTGGTGGTTCCCAAAGTCTGATGTAGTGAGTTGTCTGCAAATGATTTTTTATATCTCTCTCTCTGCTGTTTTTGAACACGATAGCTCTGAGTGGTCTATATATCAAACTCTTACAAGAAATTCAGCCCTGGCAGCTGGTAACTGGCTGTATGAGCCTTTTGTCTGAGTATGAAAAGTCTCTGGGCCACAAACAGGCTTCTGTTTCCCTGTCTAAAGGACATCTGGCCGCTTGGTTCCCCACTGCAGAAAGGCGGAAAGAACGCTTCTCAGCATAGCTTTGAATTAACTACACATTTTCAGAATGCGACTGGAGCCAAAGCTCGGGGTTTGTTTCAGGCCCCTCTCCAGTTACAGAGATCTCGTTGTCTCTTAAGCGCACCGCCACTGATGACCGAATCCATTGTCTCTTTACTATAAGGAAGCAAAGAAGGGAAAGGCTGTGCCTGCCCCATTCGCCGCTTCCCGTCTGGAGTTAGGAGAAAAAACTCGCTCCGTTTCGTAGGGCGCGAAACTCGGGTCGCAGCGTCCTCAGGCCAGCCCGCCCGCCCCCGGCCAACATTCCAAGCAAGCGCAGCAGCACCCTCCGCCACCACCTCCGCTAACTAAGCCGAGGCGGATTCTGATTGGCTGAGACTCTGATTCCCGGTTGCTCTCAGCATATGCGTTTCAGCTCCGGGGATGCTGATTGGCAGAAGCGGCGGCCCTGGCTGGGGAGGTGGCTTGACTGTGAGAGGGAATGCTTGCTTGCCTTATTGTTGTGGGGTTGGGGCTAGGAACCGAGCGACGGAGTCCTTCATGTTGTTGGGGAGCCAAGAAGGGAGCGTGAGAGGGCCGGTGGCAGGTAAGGAGACGCTTCCTTTCTTCTGCGCTTTGTAAATAAAGGGCGCGGAGAGGGAATCTCCTCGGGCCTGAATGTGTGGCTCTCTGGCTCCAGTGCAACAGCGTGAGATTGGTAGCAGAGTCGGGTCCGGCATGTCTGTCTTTTGTGCATTGTCACTGGAGAACTTCCCACCTGATTCTGCTGTCGCGAGCGCTATTATTTGGAACAGAAAAGCTGCTGGCGACGACTCCGCTTTCTTATAGTAACTGTGTGTGTGTGTGTGTGTGTGTGTGTGTGTGTGTGTTTCTTTGGCGTTCCCGGCTCTGTTGCGTTGCCAGGACAAACGCGAGCGCTCAAAACTCTTGCATGCGTACTGGGGTGGAAGCGAAGGCTGGCCTTCTCCGCTTACCAAAGCGCTCGAGGTCGTCGTTCGACGGAGCCACCTCGATCTTCTTCCGTTTAGCAAAGTGCTGCTGCTGCTGCTGTCGTCTTTTACTAAAAAACATCGCCTTTGGGTTTTTGCATTCTCATATATGGGCGAGTAATAAGGCGTCGTGTGCCCATGTTGTGTATGGTCCATCCATCTGATAAAGTCGACTTTCTAGGCCACGAAAAAGCTTGTGTCACAATAAAGAGGTGAGTGTCAAGGGTGGCACAGGATTCTCTGTTTCTCTTGTTTTGGGTGGTTCTCTGTTCATCAGCCTTGTGTGAGCGCTGCCGTGGGGTTAAAGCCATGCAGTTCTCAGAGGAGGAGATTAATTTTTTCACCGAGGCAGGATAGTTTTGATGGCAATCAAAGCTCTCCAGACACTGGGCGGGGAGTATCGTGAAATGCCATTGTTTGTGTTTAAAAACCTAGCAGGCAGTTGCAATTATAAAAAGGCAAGGCCAACATTGTGCAGCAGAACCCTAGCCTTTTTTAGCTACCACCTTTCCATATGCATCCATTAAAACTAACCGCAAAATCCACTAACTGCAAACACAGTATATGAACTGTGTAGTTTGGTTCCTGATTGCTGTGGCTGGTTGAATTTAAACATAAAAATATGAGGCAGGACATCATAGCATCAAAACATTGGCCTCAGATAGTCTAGAAGAACTAATACTGGGGTTTAAAGACTATGCTTAAATTGAGACTGAGGAGTGTGTTTAACTGATGCCTACAAAAGCAGCTGGAGCAGAGCCAGAGCTCTCAAAGTGTGAGGCTGTGAAGCACAAGGAGTTGGTATGGGAAATGTGACTGCTTCCTATCCCCTTCCTCATTCTTTTGTGTGTATTTATAACTACACACACACACGATATCCAATGGACTATGTGCCTCTGCTTTTGCAGAATGAGAAACCTTTTGTAATTTTTTTTCTTCCTTATGAGCTTGTTGAGCCACGTTTATCCACATAGTTCTTCTCCCTCCATCATCTTTCAGGTTGCCTGTTGGAATGCAACAGGAGTGAGTGCCGATTGTTGAACTGGTCTACTTTTCTTTTTCACCTTGAGAGGTTAAACAATATTCCATCTTAAGGGGGCCTATGAGGACGCTTTTAAATATATACACTTTCAGCTGAGGAAAATGCATAAGACCTTCTCTGCACAAGTAGCAACGAAAACTAGAACTTGAGTTCAGCCAGTGAAATGGATTGGCACTAGATTCAGGGCAGATGGAAGAAAGTTCATATAATGAAGGGAACTGGACAAACTCAGTGGAGGACAGATATATCAACAGCAATTAGCCATGATGGCTGGATATTTATTTTTTAGTTTCTTTGCTACATTGTAGATAGGGTGGCTCACAATAATAAGAAAAATACAACAATGAAAACCAAAATAATAAAACAGCAAAGATGGAAATGTTAAAAATGTAGATAACACTGGAAGCAGTAAAATCACAGGATTTACAGAAAATAAAAAGACCTTTGCCTGGTACTGAAAATATAGTAGAATGGGCACTAGGCAAGTCTTCCTGGAAAGAATTTCATAAATGGGGTACCATAGCTGAGAACACCCCACCCCCTCCAGTTATCCTCCACTCACATTGCCTCTGGATCATGTCACCCAGAAGAACCGCAGTGTTCAGAAGCAGTATGCCACAGAATACCAATTGCTTGGAGTCACAGTGGGAAAGACTATTGCCTTCTTTCTGTGCTTGTGGGCTTTCCAGGGGCATCTGGTTGGTACTATGAGACCCAGGTTTACACGATTCTTCAGTTTGATCCAGGAGAGATTTTTCTTACATTCTGGTGTTCTTACTAGTACATTAAAATTCAGTTCCTCCCACACTCTGATGCATTCTTGACTGAATACACAGAAGGGAAAGAAGAAGCATTGCTACTTCTTGGCATGTGTTCTGTACCACTGGCATGGCATGTGTTCTGTACCACTGAGACATTTGACAATCAAGTTACCCCTGCTAACTTGGCAAAGAGGCACCATTTAACGTGGTGATTCTCTTTATTTAGCGGGGGGAGCAACTGGCCCTATCCACCCCCAGCACAGTACAGTGACTGTTGCTGGTGTCTATCGTGTTTCTTTTTAGATTGTGAGCCCTCTGGGGACAGGGATCCATCTTATTTATTTATTATTTCTCTAATGTAAACTGCCCTGAGCCATTTTTTGGAAGGGCGGTATAGAAATTGAATGAATGAATGAAGATGCTGCTGTCCAGGCTCCATTTAAATTATAAGCAAGCACCCACATGGCAGCTGTAACACGACAGTGTGGTTGGGCATAAAGAACAAGCAAACCAATTCCAGCAGGATTTAAGTTGTTATATTTTTAAATGTATGTTGCAAAAATTGATTGTTTTTGTAAACTATCATAAAAACTACAAATATGATAAATAAAACAAACTACAATATAAAAGTGACCAAATAACTGAGATAGTCAAGTATCTATATTAAGACTCTTTATTTATAATTTTATTTATATTGATGCAATATTGCAGAACCTTTAGAAAAGAGGAATCTAAACTAGCATGAGTATATTAAGGTAGCTTAATTTGGATTAATAACCTGATATCATACAGTAATTGTCTGGTTGTGCTTGCAATCAGAATGGTTAAAATGTGTTCCCATATTGTTGTGTATCGTATATAATTGGTCGGTTAATTGGTTTTAAAGTAATATTAGTGATTTGTGAGTGTTGAACCAGAGTGTAAAACTTCATTCTGAATCAATCAATTTTCATTAAGTGTGTGTGTTTTGTGGAGGACAATGATTTATCTACATGCATCCAATCAACTTAAGTTGTATTTAGAAAGGTTTTTTGGGATTTGGAGACAACAGGGGGAAAAACCCTTGGTTCTTAGGGTTGTAGCTTGTACAAATTTGCAACCCACTGGCGTGATTTTCTATCCCACTTAATGCACTGGGGGAATAGTATCTTAAAAACCTGTAGAGAGAAGAGAGAGCTCAGAATCTTGAATTGGATGTTTGCTGTTCAGGAGCAATAAAGTTACATGAGCATTCTATACTGATATAGCACAGAGAATTAAGCTGTTGTGCAATTTGGAAATAATTAAAATGTGTATAATGGGGGAAGGGAGTAAATATTCCCATCAGTGATGTACCAGATAGTATTACTGTGATTCACATGCTTATCTTGTCTTTCCTTCAAGTAGCTCAGGGCCATGTTGTTATCCTCCACAATAAAACTGTTTCTTAGGCTAGGAGAGAATGACAGGCTCAAGCTTGTTTCTTGGCTGAATGGGGATTTGTTTTCAGGACTTTCCAATCTTAGTCTGACCCTAACCTCTGCATTAGGTTCTCCTAAAATACAATCTTATATCTCAAAAAACTTTCTCCAGAGAGAGAAAGAGAAGGGAATCCTATCTCTAATAAAACATTGTTGACTGTGTATTGAAAAACTGGAGTTCCCCTTCAATAGAAGTACTACTGGGATTTCTGAATCTTCCACCATGATGGAGTAACAGATGCTCAATTATTATCAACCACCATCTGGAAAGGCCCTTTATGCACAGTGTATTTGAGCCAATTCTCATGTTACCACGCTTATTTATTCTTTTTGTGATGTGGTAGAGATCCTTATGTGGTTACTTCCCTACATTGTTTCTGCATATTGTGATAATTAGCCATCAAAGAGAACTGCAGCTTACTTATTCCTGGCTGCATATTTAGTCTCCTGAGGTTGAAAAAATATGCTTATTATGCAAGCTCCTTAAAATATTTATGAAGCATCTAATTTTCCACTATCCTGCTATGTAGATAATACTAGGAATTCAGCGTGCTTGATGACTACCATGCTTGCCCATTGCTTAGCAATATCAACAAAATATTTAATCCGCCATATTTCAGTCCTGATATAAACTCCCTGGTTTAAAGATTCATTTGCCTCATTAAGTAACACACTTTTATGTTAGGAACTTGGAAGGCTTCAGCTTTTCTCTAAGGAATAGTTCAGAGTGGTATGTAACTATGGTAAGAACAGAAACAGATTGGAATCAGGAAAGGCCGAATTATATAGCTGTGGACCTAATTATGGCATTTCAGAGACCTGCAGGAATGTGTCTGTTCTACTCCACTATCCCTGATCCCTTTATTTAGTTGGAAGAAATTTTGCAGTATATAGTAAGGTGTTTTTTTTATTTTAGTGGAAATGGAAATACTGTGGCCCTAGAGGTTTTCTCCTTTTAGATGGAAGTGTTCAGAAAGGGATATTGATATTAAACTTGTGTGTGTGTGACAGAGGGAGATCAGGGTCAGTTTCTGTTGTATGTTTCCTATAACACAGGAGGACTCTTGCTCTCATGCTTGGCATGTTAAAAGTGTGAAGACACAACTGAAAAAGAATTGAGTATAGGCACTCCCACTTTAAAGCATCCTACATGCAAAGGTTGGGAGTGTGTCATTCTTCATGGCTGTAAATTGTATAAAGGCTTTATATGGTGTGTGTTTACTATTAGTATGTTGAGTATGCTTCTTTCCAACAAAAGTTTTCGAAGTGGTTTACACAGAAAAATAAATGAGATGGTTCCCTGTCCCAAAGGGACTTTCATTCTAAAAATTAAATAAAATGTAGACACTAGTGACAACCAATGAAATGATGCTGTGCTGGGGTTGGACAGGGACAATTGCTCTCTCCTTGCTGAATATAAGAGTTGCCACTTAAAAAGGTGTCTCTTTGCTCAATTAGCACAGCTAAACTATTTCTGTTTACATGCAGCAACCAAAGACTTTGTCACATCTTTCTTTTTTCCAGAGGAGGAACCGCTGCAAAGAGACAGAACAGGGCTTTCAGCTGTGTCTCCTGGATGCAGCTTCCATCTCAAAACAAGGAGCAAATGAGAACCTGTGGCTTTCCATTATTCCTTAATATTTGCCACCCAAATGCTTCCGTCTGCGCTCTTCTCTGAAGCCATTTTCAAGATTGCAGCTGCTTGTGTGCTGGGAGTCCCTGCAGCTGGGTAATGACTTCCTCCTTTGCAGGGGCATAGTAAGACCCCCACGGGCCAAAACCCAGGTTGGGGACCCCCATCGTGCAAGCGCCCCAAGCCACACCCCTGTGTCTGATGTCAGACACAAGGGGTGGGGCAGCCAACATCTCCCCACCACTGCTCCTGCCCCACTGCCGCTACTTATCTTGGTCTCCCAGCTCCGGAGGGGTGGGGGGTGATCCAAACGGGACGGGAGGTAGGCGCAGTGGTGGGCAACTGCACCCTCCACCTGTCCTGCTAGAACACCCTCACCCCTGCACCCCCCCCCCGAGCCAGAGGCCCAGATAAGAAGTGGAAGTGGGGCAGGGTAGGACAGGGGCATCTGCAGTGCTACTCTAACCTCTCTGGGGTGAACTGCAAAAGGGGTCCTGATGATGCCATAGCCTGAGTGTAGTGGCACTCGTGGTTACAGCTGCGAAAGCGGTGAGGAAGTCCTGCCACTGTCACTCGCTCTCTTCTGCCAGTGCCAGGTGCTCACGGTTATTATGGTGCTGTTCGTGTGAAGGGGGAAGTGCCATAACTGTGATGGTTGGCGCTTCCAGGAGTAGGGGCCTGATCCCATTGAGATCTGAACTTGCAGTATAACCATCCTGGATTCAATTCATGGATGATGCAATCAAATAACTTCTCCCAGATATATTGTACAGCAAATGCAACTATATTTAAACTAATGTTTACATTATTTTGCTGTGTTAGTGATAGCCTTCTGCCCTTTGATTTGGATTCATATCTGTACAGTTGTGTCCTGATCAACAGTCATGTGTAGCCTGTTTGTCAGAGCTATTTTGAACAGTGTCACGGATGGCTGGACGAAATGCTTGTGGTCCCTCCACATCACTTGGGGGGGGGAGGAGGATGGGCACACCCATCTTCCCCGTCTGCTGTGTCATCTCGCTGCTGCATAACTGCTTTGAGGGAAGAATGTCCAAACACCCCTTAGTGCATGAATTAAAAACTGCTTTAGAGTAGTTTTTAATCTGTGTGTTGAGGGATGGTTTAGACCAAGGATTCTCAAACTTGGGTTTCCCAGATGTTGCTGGAATTCAGCTCCAGTGTTCCCTCTAACAGGGATTCTCAGCTGTTGTTCACTACAACTCCCTGCATCCCCAGCTGCCGTGGTCTTTGGCTGGGGATCATGGGAGTTGTAGTCAACAACATCTGGAAATCGCTGTTAGAGGGAACACTGTTCAGCACCCATAATCCCCATCCCCAGTGGCATTTTTGAGTTACAAAAGGTGTTTTTGAGGGTGCAAATGGCCCCTTGAATTCCATCCACAGCTTATGCATGTGTCTGACTGTTGACAGCCTCTCTTGAAGGAGACTGCTGGAGTGCCATTTTGTTGTTTAAACTGCTATTGTTTCATGCTGGCTATGTGATCAGCCAGATGAGGACCTTGTAGTCGTGGTGGTGATGTCACAGCATTGGCAGAGGAAGGCCAGCGGTGGCCTGGGTTCAGCCCGCCACCGTGGCCCCCTAGCCCTGCCTCTACATCTGACGCCAGCATCAGACGCAGCGGTGAAGTTTACCCACAGCCCCTGCATCTGATGTCAGACGTAGGGGGCGTAGTTCAGCTTGCAAACGGAGCTCCACAGCCCCATTTGTGAGCAAAATCAGCCAGCGCCGTGTTTGCAGTGCGACTGGAGCGGCTCTCCCTGCCTTTATGCCGCACAGCCCCATTTGCGAGCTAAGCCACAGCCCCCCACATCTGGTGTCAGACATGGGGGTGTGGCTGGGGCACGAGGCGCTGCCCCTGAAGGGCGACGGCCCAGGTTCTTTGAACCTGTTTGCACAATGGTGGCTCTGCCCCTGTGTCACAGCACCATGTAGCCAATCACATTTGCTGCAGGCCAGGAAAGCTGTCTGATTGGCCAGGGCTGGGATTGGGGGAGAGAAGGAATGAGATCGCATGCCAAAGCCGCCAGGCCAGCTTTCCCGGTCTTGTCATAGTTTTGGACGCTTCATTGTCTGCTAGTGCAGTGTGACAAGATGGGAAGTGCTGACCCACTGGCCTCTGCACCATGTGTTAACACATTTGTCCTCTGTACTTTGAAAAACCACCTAAAGGAGAGGGTGGGAGGGAGATGGTTTTTGAAGAACAAAGAATGGCCTTCAAATTTACTTGCTATACAAGTAAAAGAGGCTTCCCTATTTGGCTCATCATTAGTTTGAAGTATAATGTAATCCTGTCTTGCTCCCATTGATCTTAGTTTGTTTACAAGGTTGCTTAAGATGACATAAACTGTCTAGGGTTACTTAACATGGGTGCCAATCATGTAGCTGTTTCTGTCACACTTCTGAAGCTGCGATCCTTAGAATAAAAATAGAGTGGCACCCTGCACGATCCGTTTGTGTGGTGTGGCGTCATATACAGCAGTCTTAAAAGTGTGCCCGTGCATGTGAATTTTTCCAACAGACATTCTGTGGTGTTTGTGTTTGCAAGAGAAGCCACAAAGAATCCTGATAGCAATGTGTATTTAAATCTTGCAGCAAGCAATATATTATTGTAGGACTCTTGGGTGCACATCTGATGTGCAGATTCACTGCCTCACTCGTCTCATGCAACATGGGAGTTGCTGTATGAATGTCCACTTCATAAGAGTGGACCTCTTTCTCTTCCCAAAGGTCACTTTCTCTCTCTGTCACCTCTGTTTTCTGCATCCTATCTGCTTCACCCTTTTTATTCTTTTGCCACCCCATAGATACTTCTGCACCCCATGTCTGTTCTCTTGTAGCTCCATTCAGGCTCTCTTCTTGTTCTTTCCCCTCACTACACCTACATCTATGATCCTCTTTTCTCGCTGCATCTCAGTACTTGCTGTCTATACCACCAGTTTTTTCTCCATCCTTGTCCTGTCACCCTATGTCTAAGTCCTCCTCCTTTTCCTCTGTTCCCCCTTTGTTTTTCTTCAGTAGCCCGCACTCTCTCTCTCTCTCTAATGTACTGTATTTCTCCTCCTTGCTTAGTTTGACGCAATAGTACGAAGTTCTCACTCCCCACGCAATTCATGCACTGAGGGCATCTCATTTGTGAACGGTCAGTGTGCCATGACCAGCTGCAGCGGACTGACAAAACTGCCACCTTGTGCTTCTGAATCTGTGCAGAGTTGTGCAAGTGAAGGGGATGGGAAACCCTCATGAGGCTTCTGTTGCTCCTCACACTGGGGAAGGGGAGTGTGTCAAAAGAGCTCTTTGTGATTTCAACTTGAAGTGCATAATAATGTCAGTCTAGGAGATCCTTTTTATATTCGAGGCTGTGCTGGGGCCAGATGGAGAAACCTTTGGGGACTAGATTTGGCCTCTGGGAGTGAACGGCATTAGCCTAGCCCTACAGGAAATGGAGCTGCCCTTGAGTTCTGTTGAGTTACCAGTGGTGGGGTGGGTGGGTTTAGATTTTGTCACTTGAAACCTAAGGTTATTATATGGATAGCTAGTATTTCTCCTCCCCTCCCGCTTTTCTCTTTTTAAAAAGGGAGTAGTAGTAATATTGTTGCAGAGAATATTGTCAACTACTCAGTTCAGGAGTGGAACTCCTAATTATTTTTCTGTCTCGTGCCTTTAGTCCTAGGATTTAATATATAATAAGTAAGCTAAAATGTAAATCACTCACTTGAGGACTACTTACATATGGACTGGTTATCTCAGGACATTTCCTGACTTAACCATCCAAGGTTGTAAATTAAGAGGTGGTGGTAAATTGTTCAACCTTGGTAAAATCTGGGACTCTTGCGTGATTATGTAGGCAACAAAAGAGTTCTTCTTCGTGGTCACCTTGAAAATCCCTCTGTCTGGAGTTGGCGCAAGATGGGTGTGGGATGTGTGCCTGAAATACCAATGTCCATATTGTCTTGGTTAACACTTCTGTGATGTAAAAACACCTAGTTGGGGGGGAAAGTAATCTGGAAATGAAAACTTCACCAATATGATGCTAGTCATATGCACTACTTCTGTTACAGCTGAATATCCAGGCATACCTCATTACTTGTGGGGGTTCCGTTCCTTGCCTACTACCACGTGTAACAAAATCGTGAGTAATGAGACATTATGCCTATGGGAAATGGGTTAGATTCCAGAATGGACAAGAAGTTGAAAAATTAGCAAAAAAGCAAAAATAATTGAAATTCTTCACAATACTGTGTTCCATGGGGTCTACAATTGCCTAGGAATGCCCCCTGAATCTATGAAATGCCCCCCCAAACCATGAAAAATCATGGGGGAAATCCTTCTTAAAAAACTAAATGAGCCACAAAATGGCTCCTCACAAAGTGACAGCCAGAAGTGACCTTCACAGTCACTTCCAGACCCCTAGGAACCACAGATATATGGGTTTTAACCCTTTCATATCCATGGATAATGAAAACAGGTGTCAATTAGACACCCGCGAATATATGAAACTGTGGATATAGAGTCTGCACATAACGAGGTTTGCCTGTATAATGCAGAGTATGAATTGGGGTGGAGGTGGGGATTCTTTTCTGTTTTGAGTATGTCCTTGCATTGTCTCTTGCCTTTGTGTTCTTCGCCTTCCTTTTGGAGGTCTCTGCTACTGGAAGCTGTTGCTGGAAAGAAAGGGGAAGCTAGGCCTTTCCTGTGTTGTACGGATATAGTGGACTATGGCAGTAGGGCAAGGCTCTCCTGAGGATGTTCCAGCTGCTGCTGGGAGGAAGTAGTAAGGGGACCTGAAGGCCAACTAAGACATGATGTTGCACTTATAATATGACTTCATGAAAACTTCCTCCGAGCACATCTGTGTAAACAGGCTTCCTGAGCATTCATCTAATCTGTGATATTGTTCTTGAACAATGTGGGACTTGCTTCTGAGTAAATATGCATAGGATCTGACTTGTATGTTTTTAGAACTTGCCATGAGCCATGACTGGTAGTTACTGCACAAAATAATGGATTTCAGGGAGATGGAAGCTCAATGTCTATGATCTTTGGGATAACCATACACTTTTCTAATCTGAAAAGTGAACACATTGTAGAGTTCAGAGAGCTGAAGTATATAATAAAAAATCACCATATGGCTTATGTGGATGGTCCTGATGTTATACTACAGGACAACATCTCCTTGATCCTAGTGCTTGTGATGGCTTTCTGATCCCTAGATTCAATAGAAAGCCCACAATAATAAAGTACGTATCTTATTGTGTCATCTATAAATTTTTAACCACATCATTCAGATAAACTTCCCTGTCATTGTGCAGAGAAAACCAACCATTAACTCAGTTGGTTCAATAGATGGTTATGATCCGGTTTTAAGAGATGTGTATACCTTAACAATTTTGTTTTGTATTTTTATTTAGATGTCATCTAAAACTATGATATATTTTAAGATACAATTAAATGGAAATTTCTAAATATTAATGTCCAGCTTGTTTTTAAATCTACTTTTAAAAAAATCTTTTTATTCCTTCAGATCCTGGTTTTAATGTTCAAATCTGGATTTATTCTGCTCAAAGATATAAATTGTTGCTTATTTTTAAAGATAGTTATATTTGCAGCCTGATCCTTTGCATGAGAGAGCCACTGAGTTCAGTAGGCTGCAATCCTGTACGCACTTACTTGGGAGTAAGTTCTACTGAAAACTAAAGAATATACATAGGATTATTCATTGTGCACTCCTAAGTAGGTGTGTATTGAAGTCTAGTGTTATACGGGGGGGAATGATAATTTCCTGCTATTTTTGTTTCAGGTTAAAAGGTTTGGACACTGAGGGGAAATAAATCTGCTTTACAGATGGCCGTGGAAGTAGAAAAATCTCATTTTGATGCTTCATCGCTTGTAAAGGCCAAGTATTATGATAGATGGAATTACACAGAACCAGAAATGGACTATCCTGAATTAGTTAGCAAGGTTTGCCAGCTTTCCGATGGAGAAGATGGGGAGTCCTTGCCCAAAGGAAGTGAAGATGAAGAGTCCACACCTGAGGAAGGAAGTGGTTGTGCCATTCCTGACCTTTCCCAGAGGAATAACAAATATCCGACAATGTCTTTAACACCTTCTAACAAGTTTTGTAAGATAAAAGCAAAGTACATGGAGAGACGGCCGCTTGTTAGCAAGACTGCTTATGGCCACAGTGCACCTCGACACTTTAGCAGCAGTGGCTTGCAGACTGAAGAACAGGTGAGAGAATCTTGGGTATCCATATTTTTGTGATATTGCTGAAATGTATGTAAAGAGATGCATTTTTGCACTTCTACATACACATGGTTCTTATACTAAAGTGATAATAGCCATGGTGATTCTTTGGTACATCCATATCTATTGCTGTCAGTGTTGCATCTTAGATGGTACTTCTAATTATTTTTTAAGGTTCTTTTTATTTATAAAGTCTATTCCCAATAGTTAATTACACACTTTACAATTAAATAAATTTATGCAAAACGATTGAAAAAGCAGAATCAAGAATGAAAACATTGTATCTATATTGTCTTAGATTTAGGCAGCCAACTTTGAAAAATTACCATTTAAACACTTGTTAGTATCAAGTTGAGTGGGAAAGCTTTCCTTTAATTCTTCATACTATCAGTTGATAAAGTAGCTCCCTCTGACTCCTGATCTGTACATATTTATTTACTTGTGAAGACCTGGAAGAACACACATCTCCTCTTCTTCCTTCTGTGTGTAGTGTATCTTTTTCCCCGGTGGTAGGAGAGCCTCAGAAACGGGTTATCAAGTGCGCATGCTCGAGACAGAACTGGACATGTGACTCTTTGTGGGCGTAGCTGCCTTCCAGTTCCAGTTCTGTCTCGCTCGGGACAAGACTGCTTTTGAGAGAGCTCTGTCTTTGGCAAGTGTCTTAGCACTAGTTTTTCAGCCTTTTCCCCTTTTCCCTGTGTCCGTTGCCTTTGTGTATCGATCCTCTGTGTCTCCGTTTGCCTTTCTATCCCGGAATTTGTGCGAGGGGGGGAAGAGAGTCCGTTCTCTATTCGGCCCCAAAGTGTATCGGAAGTAAAAATTTAACTTCTTAATTTGAATTCGCTAACGTTTGGTATTGCTAAATTGTTTTTTGTTGTGTTTTACATTGGGATCCCATCCTTATGGACATCTCCCATGCTGAAGAACTCCTTCAGGGTTCTCTGTCGGAGGCTTCCCTGCTGCCGCAGCACCTGCGCAGCGGGCGGGAAGATTCCTCCGCCCTCGTTAACGCTGCTGAAGCAGCCGTAGCTATAGAAGCTACAACCACAGCAGTACCCCCGGGCTTAACAAGGGAGGCTTCTGTTTCTGGACAAATGCCCTCTAAGGCATCTAAAAAGTCCAAGCACTTGCAGGAACAAAAACCAAAAAGGAAAAAGAAGCGCAAGGAGTCCCTCTCTAAGGAGGAGGGACACAAGCGCCTTAGTGAGCGCCTGCTAATCCAAGCGGTTTGCCGCCGCTCTAAGTTTAAAATGGCGGGAAACGGCGCAAAACAGAAGGAAGCCTTGAAGAAGAATGCAAACACTAAATTGGTGACTCGGTGCCTGGTGGGCAACATACCGGGAAACACCACAGAAGAAAATAAAACCACTGGTCACTGCCCGGTGGGCATCTTAACGACCAGTACTGGGACTCAGGCTGCTGTTACATAGGGGGAGGCGGTGCCCTGCTCCGTGCTTGGCGATCCAGTGGGGGAAGTCTCCGTCTCTATTGAAAATGTGAGTAAGGATCCTTTCTCCCCTGCAGCCACGGAGTGGCTGAGAGAGTTTTTCAGGAGGGAAGTTGTTTCTGCCCAGACCAACGTTCAATCAGTGCAGGTTCCTGCAGCTCTACCACAACCTGCCCCTTTACAGAACCCCCTGGATAGCTTAGCTGGTCCTAGGTTGGGTCACAGGCGGCAGCCCAACAGGCGAGGTTCAGGGAGATTATCTTCATCATCACCAGACTCTAGCCCCAGACATAGGGCTATACCTGTGTCTGAACTTGGGTCTTCCCTGCCCAGATTCTTGACACAGAGACCCAGAAAACGGCGCAGACTCTCGCCTTCGTCCTCTTCAGGCTCTGGCGACACCAGTGCACCCAAACTTCCCAAACAACCACCACCTGTGGTTCCGGTGCTCCCTCCTCCTGTTCATCCCCCATTAGCGCCACGGGGGATACCAGTTCCTAATCCTCCACCGGTACGCCCCTGCCCTCCAACAGGGTCTCACTCCTCAGGGGGAGAGCATTCCCCGCATTTACCTATTGATCCAGACTCAGATAAGGAAGAAGGGGAACTGTCAGACGAGGAGGTCCCCCCTCCCATACCTAACAACGCTAGGCTTTTCTCCTCAGCTGATTTTGAGGTATTGCTGACAAAGACAAAACGTATAATCAATGATGTGGCTACCCCAGTGCAGGAGGGCACGACATCCGCATTGGATCAACAGGTGTTTCCAGCGTCTGAAGCGGTGAGTCCAACTGTCCCCTTCCCACAGTTATTCAAGAATGTGTTATACGCCAAGTGACAATGCCCCACGGCCTCTAAGCCAATAGGCAATATCCCCAAAAAACATTACGTGTTGGCTAATGACATTTCAAAACTGCTGGCCACCCGAAGGGCAGAACCACCGGTGGCACAGTTGGTGTCAGGGGCAATTGTGCAGGCAGAGGGTCAGGAACAGCTCGACACAGGAGGACAGACGCAGTGAGTCACTACTTAGGAAGGTTCATGACGCCACGGCCTCCGCCATCAAGATAGCGGCTACAAACTCTATTTTTGCCAGAGTGTCTCTTCTCTGGGCCAAAGAACTTGTTAAATTGGTTCCCCCAGAGTTGCTCAAACTCCGTCAGGGAATTAATAAAATGGCCAAAGCAGCCGCCCTGATGGCGGATTCTAGCTTAGACGGGATTCAACAATCATCGAGAGCCATGGTGGCGGGCGTTGCAGTCCGCAGGGCCCTATGGCTTAGATCATGGAATGCTGACTATAAGTCAAAGTTGGCCTTGATTTCTGCCCCTTTTGCGGGTGAAAGCCTGTTTGGTCCGGCCCTGGAACCAGTCCTGGTGGAATCCTGGGACAAAAAGAAAGTGATGCCTACTGCGCGCAGGTATTCACGGGGGTCCTTTCGCGGCTTCACGCGCACCTTTCGTCCCTTCAGACAGCAATTCAACCAACCTTTCCCTGTTTACAACCAAGGGTATCCGTCTAGAGACTCCAGATTCTCCCAAACCAGAGGATCGGGGAGATACCAATGGAGACAGTGTTACAGAGGCAACTCCAGAGGGTCTAACCAAAAATTGTTTGCAGGGGCTTCCTCTTACAGGAAGCAATGACGCTACCCCCGTAGGCGGCAGTCTTTCGGAGTTCAGCACCACCTGGATGTCTACAGCCACCGACACATGGGTGCTCGACGTGATCACGAATGGTTACGATATAGAATTGGAATCAGGACCTCCTCAAAGATTTATCCCCACCGCAAGATCTTCTGCTCCGGACAAACATCTTCGAATGCTGCAGGCAGTTCAACATCTTCTTCAAATCAGCGCCATAGAACCAGTCCCTCATTCGCAACTTTTTCAAGGCACTTACTCCATCCTGTTCCTTGTGCCGAAAAAAGACGGTTCCTGGCGTGCTGTTTTGGATTTGAAGGCCTTCAATCGTTACGTGACAAAGAAAAAGTTTTGGATGGAATCACTGCAATCGATCAAAGAGACCATACAACCAGGGGACTTCTTAGCGGCATTCGACCTGTCAGAAGCATATCTACATATCCCGATCGCGGTGCAGTCTCGTCAATATCTTCAGTTCGCTTACAATGGAAGCCACTATCAAGATCGGGCACTTCCATTTGGCCTATCATCCGCCCCGAGGGTCTTCACCAAGGTAATGGTGTCCCTGATTTCACATTTGCGCCTCGGGGGCATTCATATCCATCCATATCTAGACGATCTGCTTCTGAGAGCCAGATCAAGGTACCAAGCCCTCAGAGACATCAGGACCACACTGCAGACTCTCGGGGACCACGGCTTCGTTGTAAATCTTCAGAAGAGCCACCTCGAACCGACCCAACAGTTAGTACACCTTGGGGCTCTGTTCGACACGGCACAGGGCACAATCTCCTTGTCACAGGAGAGAAGGGAGCGGATAAAACAACAGTTGTGGCCCTTAGTGACCAAGAGAACGCTGGACATCATGACGCTTTCACAGGTTCTCGGCTCCATGATAGCGTGTCTGACCTGCACGCCGTGGGCCAGGTGGCATTCCTGGCCCCTACAGTGGCTGCTTCTGCCGTGGCAGGATCACATAATGGCGGGCATGAAGACCCTTGTCAAGGTACCTCGACACGTTCGAAGATCCTTCCTCTGGTGGATCTCCCCGGCTTTAACCAGGGGTCACTTACTGGAAGTTCCGACAAGAATAGTTCTAATGACAGACGCCAGTCTCAGTGGTTGGGGTGCACATTGCCAAGATCTCTTCACACAAGGAGTATGGACGCCGGGGGAATCACAGTACCCCATCAATTGGCTGGAACTCAGAGCAGTCCGGCTCGCACTTCTTCATTTCCAAAGCCACCTTGTAAACCAACATGTCCTCATAAGAACGGACAATGTGACGGTGAAAGCCCACATCAACCGGCAGGGGGGCACCAGGTCACGAAAGTTGATGGAGGAGTCAAACCGTCTTTTCCTGTGGGCAGAGTCGAACCTCATGTCCCTATCAGCAGAACATCTAAAAGGGGAGGAGAACGACCTGGCAGACTGGCTAAGTCGCAAAACGTTGGATCCGGGAGAATGGACACTACACCCAGAGGTCTTTGCCGAGATAACGAATCACCTGGGTGGACCTCTTCGCATCCGACACCAATCATCAGTTACAACGCTACTTCACCAGGTATCAGTCTCACCGGGCAGAAGCAACGGATGCTCTGCTCTCTCCTTGGCCAAGGGGACTGATGTTCGTCTTCCCTCCGATCCCCATAATCATGAAGGTTCTCAGGAAAGCGATTCAAGAACAGGCGGATCTCATCCTGGTGGTACCACATTGGCCCAGACGACCCTGGTTCTCCACCATAGTCGAGTTGGCTGTCGGCCAGCCATGGTTTCTACCGCGCCGCCACGACCTACTTCAACAAGGCCCGGTGTATCATCCAGACCCCAACTGGCTACAGCTGTGCGCCTGGAGATTGAGTGCTCGAAGTTAGCGGCTCGAGGGTATACAGACCCAGTATTGGACACAATGTTGGCATCTAGAAGAACCTCCACGCAACATATCTATCAAATCACCTGGACAGCCTTCACCAAATGGGCTTCCCAGAACAATGTCAACCCCATGCAAGCAGGGGTGCCAGAGGTGTTGAGTTTCCTGCAAGAAGGCCTAAGGCTCCAACTGCGCCCCTCCACCTTACGACGTCAGGTCTCAGCTCTGGCTTCTGTCCTGGAGATTACTTTAGAAAACCAGCACGCCCTGCATCCTCACATTGCGAGGTTTCTTAGAGGGGCCACAAATTTGGCACCCCCTACTGTCCGGCGTTTCCCCACTTGGAAACTCAACAAGGTACTTAATGCGCTCACCAAACCACCTTTTGAGCCCATTTCAACTATTCCATTGAGGATCCTCTCCTATAAAGTTCTGTTTTTAGTGGCAATCACATCAGCACGCAGGGTTTCAGAGCTGGGAGCTCTATCTTCCAGGAAGGAATTTTGTACCTTTCAAGATGATGCAGTTATCTTGAGGCTGGATGAGACCTTCTTACCTAAGGTGAATTCTCTATTCCATAGATCTCAGGTTATTGTCCTCCCGTCCTTCTGTCCCTCACCTGTCCATAGGAGGGAGAAACTATGGCACAAGTTAGACGCCCGCAGAGCATTGCGTACTTATCTCAAAAGAACCAAAGATGTTAGGAAGTCGGATGCCCTGTTTGTTTCCTTCAATTCACAGTCCCTGGGTAAAAGAGTTTCAGGTTCCACCTTAGCAGGGTGGATTCGAGCTTGTATAAGATTGGCTTATTCAGCCCCACACTTGACACCACCTGGAGGGGTTACCGCTCACTCTACCAGGAGTGCTGCCACCTCTGCGGCCTTCTCAGCCCATGTTCCCCTCTCTGAAATTTGCAGGGCGGCCACATGGTTGTCAGCCTCACCATTTATCAAACACTGCAAAATTTCTGAGTTCAACGAACGTCAGGCGGCCTTTGGGCGTACCGTATTACAACAGGTGCTGTAGTCGCATCCTTCCCACCCGGGACTGTTGTCTGTCGCTTGGGCACGTCCCGTTTCTGAGGCTCTCCTACCACCGGGGAAAAAGGAACATTGGTCTTACCGTGAAGGGTTCTTTTTCCTGGTGGTAGGAGAGCCTCAGCCCCACCCAGATGCTCTTCTCTCTTTTTGGGTGGTTGTTACTCAAGAGGGAGGTGTCAGACGGCTCTCAGGGTTACCAGAAGTTCCTTCTTCCTATCACTGTACTCTTATCATTGCCTTAATCTGGTTATTATACATGTGTTTTTCTAGTTCTCTCGTTTGCACAGTTTTCTACTTGTTAGTCCTTAAGGACCTGCCGAGCTCTCTCCAAGACTCATATTTTCCTCGCTCAACACTCCTGGAACTGGAAGGCAGCTACGCCCACAAAGAGTCACATGTCCAGTTTTGTCTCAAGCATGCGCACTTGATAACCCGTTTCTGAGGCTCTCCTACCACCAGGAAAAAGAACCCTTCACGGTAAGACCAATGTTCCTTTTTCTGCTTTAGTCCTTGATATACAACTTTACATTGTATGAGACCTAATGTCCATGGGGTGTGCTTTTCATGCTGATACACTTTAATAGGAGTTCATACTCCTTTTAAAGATTAGTATTACACCCTGCTCTGGAATAGTTTGTTTTTGTTTGATTTCTATACCGCCCTTCCAAAAATCACTCAGGGCGTCAGTCTTATCTGGATTCAGTCTCAGTTTGTTATCCCTCATCCAGCCCATCACTGCCTTCTGGCAGGCATTTAGGGGTAGCTTCTCTCAATGATGTTGACATGGAGAAATAGATTTGGGTGTCCATCAGCATACAGATAGCACCCTGTACCAAATCCCCTGATGATCTCTCCCAGAGTTTTCATGTATATGTTAAACTGTATTGGAGACAATATGGAGCCCTGAGGGACACCATACAAAAGTCCAGATTTTGAAGAATAGTAGTCTGCAAGGGACACCATCTGGAACCTGCCTGAGAGTTAGGAGCAGAATCACTGCAAAGCAGTTACTCCCACTCCCAACCCCCTCAGATACTCCAGAAGGATACTATGGTTGATAGTATCGAAAGCCACTGAGAGGTCCAAAGGGACCAACAGAGTCACACTTCCTCTGCCAATTCCCAATTGGAGATCATCCATTAGGCCGACCAAGACAGTTTCTACTCCATAGCCTGCCCGGAAGCCAGTTTGAAATGCTTCTAGATAATCAGTTTCCTCCAAGACTGTCTGGAGTTATAGGCATGTATCAATTCTTCCCAGGGAGTGGGTAGCTACTTGTATTACTGCTTAAATTAAAAAAAAAAAAATAGTGGAACACTGCAGTTGCATATTACCTTATCTGATACCTGCTTTATCTGACTTAGATGTCCATCTACTACTTTTCTGTATACTTGAAGATCAGAGGGTTATATCCTAACCTTCTGTGGAGCATTGCTCCCTCATTGGAAGCTCCTTCCATTCACCAAAAGACTTGTGCTTGCAGAAGGACCCCTTGCTCAAGCTCATGTCTCTGGTGAGGGAAAGGTATTTCCAAGGATGGAGTACCACTCTTCAATAGATGAGACTACAACCCATGCCTTCTGAGATGACTGGTCTGTTGTTGTTGTTTACTTCTTGTACCTACTGCCGGTTCTTTATAGGTTTATTGCCTCCCTGTAGTTCTGGACTCATTTTTAAAATATTGTCATTAAGCAGGCCTATATTCTGATAATCATTGTCAGTAAAGACAGATTTCATGGTCCAACTCACCACAGCATTTGCATTATTATATTTTTAAAACTCCTCCCCCCAAAATGTGCGAATGGAATCATTTTTTCACAGTAATGGAATTGCCTTGCCCTCTGACTTGAGTTTACTCCAAACACAGTCCAAGAAAAAGTGCCCAGTCTCTCGTATTTGGCTATCAATAATGACCATAGCCAGTATTCTGCATTTAACTACAGCGGTCCTACTTTGCATTTCTAAATTGTATGGCTGTGCATCACCAAAATGGGATGCACAAAATGGGATTAGTTCCACTCGCTATCAGGTGTATCTGCTTGATGATGCAGGTGGGAGAGGCCTCATTGAATTGATCTGATAGTGTGGAGCACCTCAGTTCAATCCAGTGTCAGGATAAGAGGCTTACCTGCAGCAATGCGGTGGGTGGTCGTTCTTCAAAAACCTACTGCCTTGATTGCGATAGCAGCAGCGCTGTTTTAAACACGTTGCTTTTCTTTCCTGACAGCCAGCCAATAATGCTCTGGGGAAGGATGAAACATCATGATACAGTGTCCTTTCACTGGTGCACCACTGGGAGAAAAAATGGGCCAAAATTGCAGAGAGACTATAAACGGCATTACTGACTCCTCTCTCTCTCTCTCAAAACAGTGCAGATGTGAGGTATATCTGCAGAAGTGTCTAACTTTATTTGCTTAAGTCAGTGTGAACACACCACCAGAAGCATAAGGCGTGCTTAGTTTGTTTATTTTGGTGAATGGATATGAATGAATGTTAGCCCTTTTGATTGTATAGCTAAATGTATCTTTCATGCTCTAAATAAAGACTTTCCTCGCTCCTTTTTGCTATAGCTTGATCAGTGGAAAACGGAGTGCTCCAATACTACAGAGCTGGGTGCTTCAAGGATGCTTCAAGGTTTGATGGAACTCCCAGTGGGCCTTGCAAACAAAGATGTAGACTCTAAACTTTATAGGCCCACCACTGAATCCCGCTACAGGCTGGATGCTGACTGTAATAGGAGCCAAATGTCATTTGCCCCCTATTCATCCACTCCGAAACACTTGGCTTGTAAAAGAACCTTGCATTTTACTGCTTCAGTGCCCATGTTCCCTAAGAATAGCACTTCCCTTCAGCCACTGGAAGATTCCGATTCTGAACAGCAGGAAATGGAGAGATCACAAAGCTTTTCAGCTGCTCGGGCTCTGTCTTCTTCTGAAATGTCTGTCCCTTGGTATCTGAGCAGTTTGTCTGACCCTGAAGAAAATAACATGCTAGGCACATGCAAGCAAATACCCATTAATAGCTGCTCATTCGTGGGACAAGTAAGGAAGATGTCTCCCTTCCAGGCTGACTACTGGGCATGTGCAATACCCGATTCCCTACCCCCATCGCCAGACCGTCATTCCCCTCATTGGAACCCTAACAAAGAATATGAGGAGTTGCTTGATTACACCTACCCTTTAAGGCCAAAGTACAAGCTTGGAAAGAACCCCAAGTGTGTGGTGCAAGATTCGCCTGTCCATGATTCAGGGGTTGACCTTGAGAGCCTTTCACCTGAGAGTACCTTGAAGTCCGTGAGTGTACAGGGCCAGGAGCATCCAGTTGCAGGAATCCAGTGTGCACAGAGACTGTTGAGAAAGCCAGAATGCTCAGCTCCAGTTTCTGACCGACTTTCACCTGTTGGGAAAGTATCATTTGCAGATGGTGGCCTCTTTGCAGGCTGCACTGGCCTCTCAAGCAGTATGGCACATAGTTTGTCTGGGGGTATCAGGCCTGATCCATCTGGTTCGACCAGCAGAAATCAAAGAGCCTGGAACGCAATGGGACATGATTGTCTTCCAAAGAGGGATGCCTCGAGCAGCGTTATACGTTCTACACGGGTTCTGCCTTTACAAAAGGAATGTTCTGGAGATGAAGAATTTCTCTCCTTACCACCCAGACTCAAGGAATTGGAAACATTGGCTCAGCAGCTGACTGCTCTTTCACTGACCGTAAGGAAACCTGGCCATATCCATGTCCAGGATGACTTCCCATGTATTCGTATGAATGGGGAGCAGCTTCTTCCAGAAGTTTATAGAGTGTGTGGAGGTAACAAGAATGTGTTGGAAATGTGTTGTGACTCTCAGGAACATAATGATGAAAACCTTCTGAGTAAGCAAGGCTACAGAGACCATCGAAGCATGCAAGAAGAGGTGGCTAGCACTGATTTGTTAGTTACAAAATGCCAAGAATTCCAGGATCCTGGAGGCCATCATGTCAGCCAAGAGGAGGACTACTGCAAAGACTCACTTGCACAGCATATTAAGGTAGATTACAACGAATTCAGTTTGGGATCTGAACAGCTTCTGCTAAATGCATGCTATGCTTTGTGGTACTTAGAATTGAAAACACCCTGGGAAGAGGCCACAGCAGATTTTGTGTTCTAGCAGCATATTTGTCTGACTCTTCTGTTTGCCTGTTTTATTAGGGTTTTTTTAAAAAACATAATCTGAATCGAATTATGACGTTAGCAGCTTTTGAGTGCTAATGCCAAAAAGAAGCACACAGATTTTACAAATAAAATGTGTGTGTTTCTGGTGGTAGTAGTACTTCCTTGGCTCTTCCTGCAGAGTCCGCAACTCCATGCACTTCCTCAAGAAGCTTTTTGTGTTTTTGTTTTTTTCATTGAAGCAGAGAGTTTTACGTGGCAGAGACCTTTTGCCAGCTGAAGATGCAGGTTTGTGGCATATCATGGCCCTCCCTATTCTTTGCAAAGATAGTCTGTCTTGAAAAAATGTTCTATATCTGGAGCCAGCATGGTGGTGTGGTTAGAGTGTTGAGCTAGGGAGCCCTGGGTTCCAATCCCCAGTTGAACCTACTTGGCAGGATTGTTGCTGTTGTTATAATCGATGTTTACAAATGAAGTGCAGCAAGAACTAAAACAGCTGCAAGGAGATGAGCTCCTTGGGAAGGGTGGGATTAAAAAAAACCCCTTGTAATATTGTAAATAGAAATCAGCTCTGGAATGCCCTCTTCTGGTGTCGGAACCTTTTCCTGCAGTGCAGTAAGACTAGTTTCAGCTAGCTTTGGTTATGGTAGCATTGAGTAATGTTGTATATGTAGTGGGTGGGTTTTAATGTGCAAGTGTTTAACCCATCTGTAGCCCTCAGGGATCCAAATACAAAGAGGTAGTGAAATTGGGAAGAGTACTTGGCCAGCATCTTGACGAATGGTACACTTATGCCTCTGCCAAACGCACAAGCAGAGCACTAGCCTCCACAATTCTAAATCAAGGGTGCTTTTATGCAGGAATGTGGTGATTTTTGCCACTCTCCCCTTCCCACTTTTCCCCTGTGGAAGTAGTCATTGACAACTGAAACACTCAGGGTTGCGTTTCTGCTGGCAAGAGTGCCTCCATAGCAAGGGGAGAATGGTGACAATCGTCATGTTCTTGCTTAAGAGCACCATTGCTTTGGAAGTTTGGAGGCTAGCACTCTGCATATGTTTTTGTTAGAAGCGTGTCTACCGTTAGGATGTCAGCCAGTATTTTTGTGGTGGCCACTGATGATTACAAATCCCATTCTGCTTTTATGTCTGGGAACTTTGTAGAAAGTTAAAAAGAGTGAAGCAGTGAGGTCCTAGAAAGAGAAGAACAATGGAGTCTTCTGCATCCTCAATACTGGGATATTTTGAAAGTAATGTGATTTATTGCAGAAAGTTTCCTTTGCTTCCCTCTCCTGAACAGCCCTTATGGTGTTCTTAGGCCCCAGATATGATCCCTGTCCGGGTTATGTTTTGGTTTTTTTCTTTTTCATTCTTGCCTTCTGGATTTTGCAGCCGTCACCTACATCCAACCGCCATTTGTGGTCTCTGACTACATTTAGTGAGTCTACTTTTTTTGTTTTTTCCATACGTTATTATTTCCCTGCTAATGAAATACTTCAATGCAGTGATGTGTAGCAGTTTCATTTTTATTGCCAGTTCTTATGTTTTTCAAATGGGTCTGGGTGCTGCTTTTTTTTTTTTTTAAGCTTTAGATTCTACTGTTTTGAACCTAAAAAAAATAAATATTCACTAGTCATGAGAAGAACTATGCTGATACAGGGCATGGATTGTATAAATGCTCGGATTACATTTGGTCTCTTTTAACTAGTGGCGGGAGGAGTGACTTACTGGAGTTGATACCAGATTGGAAGGTTCTTGTCTATGTGTTGATTAGCTGCAGAAAATGTCCTGCTGTGCTTTTTAGTATATTGGCTGCATGAATTTGAAGAGTTGTATAGTTAATGATGCTTTTTGTTGTTCATCTAAATAGATATTTTGCTGTCGGCTAGAAGAGCTTATTTGTTGGCTGAATAAAGTAGCAGTAGTTACAGACAACTGGATTCCTCCCAAGCCAGATATTGAAAGTGTAAAGGCATCATTACAAAGTTACCTGGTAACTACCACTTCCTTTTTAAAGTTTCTCCTTTACTGTGGATTTACGTAGCTGATACAAAGCACTCTTCATATTCAGTAAGTGGGATCTTTCAGAGAGGGACTCACCAGAGCAGGACTTGATAACCTAATGACCCACAGGCCAGATAGATGTGGCCAGTGCTTGTTTTGTAGCCCTTTGGAGGCATGGCATCAGTCACAGCCTGTGTTATCTTTGACAGCAAGTACAGCTTTCTCCATGCTGTAACATTTTGTGATGGCAAAAAACTGGCCTAACTAGATTCAAATGGTGATAGCGTTACCTGTTTGCTCTGTTTGGGAAGGGCAGAGATTTGGAATAAGATGCTTTCTCTGACCTGTGTGAATGTCTGCTGTCAAGTTCCTACTGCAAACCAGGAGACATGGAGAGTACCTTGAGCTTCCTAGTGTCCTGGATTGGTATGCTGATTTAAGCTGTGCCTGTTCTTGCCATGTGCTCATCCTGCTAGGCTAGCTGCTATTCTTGCCATACAAGTGGTGGAAACCGAGGTGCATGTGACTTTTCTTCCATCTTTGTGAAAGGGCTGTCCTTTTGAAGGCAAACCAGTCTTCTGAAGCAGATGAGCCATTCCACTTCACTGGAGTTGCCTGAAAAAGCAAGCGTTCTCAAAAGACAGGACATTATGGCTCAGCATGTGAAACAGCTTTTCAGTAGTTGTTCTGAAATGAAGATGATTGTGCCAAACTGAATTAGGTCAGGATAACAGCCCTGGCTACTAATGAGTGTGGGTGAAATCTTACACTTTTAAAAAAAAATATATAGTCTAAACTACATATAAATAAATATATATATATAGTCTAAGCATATTTGTTCAGTTTAAATTTGAAGTTCCCATTCAGAGATTTCAGGATTGTAATGTTTACATCTTGGTTCGAATACATGTTTTGAAGTATTTCAGACATGTTTGAAATACATATTTGAGGAGAGGAGAGCTGGTCTTGTGGTAGCAAGCATGACTTGTCCCCTTAGCTAAGTAGGGTCCACCTTGGTTGCATTTGAATGGGAGACCACATGTGAGCACTTTAAGATATTCCCCTTGGGATGGAGCCGCTCTGGGAAGAGCAGACGGTTTCAAGTTCCCTCCCTGGCTTCTCCAGGATAGGGCTGAGAGAGACTCCTGCCTGCAACCTTGGAGAAGCCACTGCCAGTCTGTGTAGACAATTCTGAGCTAGATAGACCAATGGTCTGACTCAGTATAAGGCAGCTTCCTATGTTCCAGCCATGCAGTGCAATCCTATGCATATTTACTCAAAGCAGTTGCACTTTGTTCAGTGGGCTTTACTTTCTAGTAAGTGTGTAGCATTGCAGGCTTAGTTATTTTTTAAAATTGATATTTTAATGTTGGGGTACATACTTTGAAGCAAATATTAGATCCACTGAAATATGTGTCTTCCCTCTTTCGGTAATGAGTAAAACTTTTTAAATAAACCCATCAACCACATGAGTTCACATCAATTCAGTAAACTATCATGAAACTGGAATCTAATCTAGGCAAGAAACTAATACCACCCGTGGTTCTAAAAATGCTTTGCATATTTTAACTCGCGATATATCAAACTTTATTTCTTTGCAGGACTTCAAAAAGGATTTAGTTAGCCACCAAGCATTGACTGAGGGTGTGTTGCAGGATGGTGAAAGACTCCTTAACTGCATAGCATTAAATTCACCAGGTAAGAGGAGATTACTGTAAAAGGGAGCCCAAAGCAAAATTAATTCATGGGGAAGGGCATACAATTTGCAAGCTGCTTTATGAATTTTGAGATATTTGAAATTTACTAGTTATTGTGGTTTAAAAGATACTGGGTATGATCCAGCCAAAATCAACCACTTCTAAGTTTCATTAATTTCAGTAGGCCAGATTTAAGCATGTGTGTCAAAGCTTTGTTGGAATAAAAGCTTTGCCATCTCTGGTAGTTAAAAGAAAAACCACCTTAAGATGCACCTGTTTAATCAGGCTTTAAAATTTTGTGTGCTGTATTTTAACCTTGTGTAAACAGCTTGCACAAGCTTAAAATACAGCACACAATGGGGAGAAGAGATAGGCACCTGGAATGGGGCTTATGCATTAAGCTTGAAACTCTTTTGCCTCCCCTTCGTCCCAGTATACAAACTGCTTGTGTTGTCTATGGTAGAACACAAAAGCTTTTAACAAAGTTCCTCACCAAAGGCTCTTGAGTAAACATAGCAGTCCTTGGATAAGGACAGGTTCATGTGTGGATTGGTAACTGGTTGAAGGGTAGGAATAACTGGACAGTTTTCACAGTGGAGAGAAGGGATCTGTACTTGGACCAGTGCTCTTTAACCAGTTCATAAATGATCTAGAAGTTGGGTTAAGCAGCAAAGTGGCCCAATTTGCAGATGACACTAACCTATTTAGGGTAGTGAAATCTAAAAGAGATTGTGAGACGCTCCAAAAAGAGCTCTCCAAACTGAGGGAGTGAGTGACAAAATGGCAATATGGTTCAGTGTAAGCAAGTAAAGTGATGCATATTGGGGCAAAAAACCCAACTTCACATATACTGATGGGGTCTGAGTAGGAGAGAGGTTTTGGGGTCATGGTGGACAGCTTGTTGAAAGTGTTGACTCAGTGTGCAATAGCTGTGAAAAAGGCAAATTCCATGCGAAGGATCATGAGGAAGGGCTTTGAAAATAAAAATGCTAATATTATAACGCCCTTATACAAATCTATGGTGTGGCCACATTTGGATTACTGCATACAGTTCTGCTCACTGTATATCTTAAGGACATTGTAGAACTGGAAAAGGTGCAGAAGATGGTATCCAAGAAGGTCAGGGGCCTGGAGCAGCTTCCTTATGAGACAAGGCTACAGCATCTGGGGCTTTTTAGTTTTGAAAAGAGGTTACTATGGGGAGACATGATAGGTGTATAAAATTATCCTTGGAGTATAGAGAAGGGACAGATTTTTCTCAACACTTGAACCAGGGGTCATCCCATGAAACGGAAAGCCAGGAAATTTAAGACTGAAAAAGGGAAGTACTTTTTCACACAGCACATAATTTAATCTATGGAATTCTCTGCCATGGGATGTGGTGTAATGACTACTAGCTGGATGGCTTTAAAAAGGGGCTTAGACAATTCATGGAGAACAGGTCTATCAATGGCTACTAGTCTGGTGGCTGTAGGCCACCTCCAGCCTCAGAGGCAAGATGCCTCAATACCAGTTGAAGGAGAGCAAGAGAGAGGGCATGCCCTTACCTCTTGCCTGTGGGCTTCTCAAAGGCATCTGGTGGGCCACTGTGGGAAACAGGATGCTTGACTAGATGGATTTGTTTTTATAGTTCTTGTATAAAGGGCTCAGTCTTGTAGATCCTCAAAACAACCTTGTGAGGTTGACCATTGTTTTCATTTATATAGGTTTGGCAAATAATGCAGAGTCCATGCTCAAAACAGAACAAGGTTCTTGAGTTCTAACCACCACTGAAAAGTATGACTTCTTGGTTGTGCTTTTCAGTGGATCCTTCAGTGAGTTCCAGCTACCACAAAGCAGCTTTTATTCTCCACTCCTGCTTAAGGATGTGCACGAACCAGTTTGGCGCCTCCTTAGGGAAGCGCAAACTGGCTTGTCGCCCACAGCCAAACCTTAAAAAGCAGGTCCTTACCCAAGACCGTGTGTGGCTGTAGTGCTGTTCACTGCAGTCTGCATGTGGTGTCAGCACACACATGGTTACCACACATGTGCGACGGCCATGTGCATGCTGATCATGTGCAGGCTGCAGTACCACAGCCACGCACGGTCTTTGGTAGAGCTAGCGCCGTGCCCGGAAAAGCAGTAAGGACCTGTTTTATAAGGGATCCACTCCACTCCCCACCCGCAGCTGCCTGAGCCCATTCAGGCTCATCCCTACTCCTGGCAAATATAATCACAACCATCTATCCCCCTACCCCACTCTCCTTTACACCACCCTATTTGAGGAGGATGGCTTGCCTACTTTTCTTGACAGAAGACCAGTACTACTTACTTTTGGGGTAACTGGCTGAAACTTAAAAGCAAGCCACTCTGCGCCACCCCCACCCCCCCACCATACCTTTATAGGAAGTCCCTGTAATGCCACACCTGAACTTACATGCATCCAAAACCCTTTCATAGGCACTTTCTAAAGGTGTGTGACAACTTTACTGCCGTAAACTTTAAGGATTAAACCCTTGCTTTTGTTAGTTTTACAGAACACCTTGGGTTTAATTGCAAAACAATCTGACGATCTTGAAAGCCATGCTGACCGCTTGTATGCGTCTGTTCTAACAGCCATGGATTCCCTAGGTTCTGGCTTGATGAAGAATTGTGATGATCAAAATACAGCTGCCCAGGTAGAGTCTGCTAGATGGGTAAGCAAGAGGAGGAGGGAACAATAAGAGTGTGTGTGTTCAAAAATAATCACCAAAGACTTTAAATCTCTTTCTAAACTAGGTTTTTCTGATATTAAACAAAATAGCATTTAGAAATTCCTATATTATGTACTGTCACCTAATGCTCTTTTGTCTTTAGCTTCATTTAATCCAGTGAAACAGAAAATTAACTAAGGGGAAATTTTGGGAAGAAAATCTAGGCTGTACTACAGAGTACATTTTGTAATGGAGGCAGGAAATAAGGGTGCTCTACACAGACTTATTTCACAGGGTCAAGGAGTTGTGCAACCTTTGACCGTCTCTTTCCAAAACTGTTTTAAAATAGAATGGTGGATTATATGCCACCATGCTATATAATAAATATAATAGTAAAGTTCTGCCGTCGAGTCAGTGTCGACTCCTGGCGACCAGAGCCATTTGGTTTTCTTTGGTAGATTACGGGAGCGGTTTACCATTGCCATCTCCCGCGCAGTGTCAGATGCCTTTCAGCATCTTCCTCTATCACTGCTGCCCAATATAGGTGTTTCCCATAGTCTGGGAAACATACTGTGTTGGGGGTTTGAACCAGCAACCTGTTACTCCCTAGGCAAGTTACTTCCCCACTGCGCCATTAGGTGGTCTGCTATATAATACATAATTCAGAATTGATATAGAAGACTGCAGAAGCATGTATTATGCAGTATTTTGTTTTAGGGACACTGGTTTGATAAACTCTTAGGATACAGTTATGCAAGCAGTAATAAACAGTGTTTTGGTGTATTATGTATGACTGGGGGTGGGGAGTGCCTTCCACAGCTACTCTTAACTTTGTCAGTTGTATAATTTCCACTGTCCCTGTGTTGCTCTTGTGCATTTTGTAGAGCAGACGCACAAAAAAACCTCAAGTTGTATCCAGGTATTGGGTGGGGTGGGAGCAGAGACAGGAATGCTGTGACTAGTGTTCCAGATCATGGGAAGAGCTAGCTATGAAGCATGCCAGAGTAGAATTAGCCAGCACACTCCCATTCTTCTTAAACCTGACTACTGAACAGGGCTAATGGATGATAGATGTTTCTGTTAATGAGTACAGTCTCTCACAAACTGCAAGGATTATGTTCTCGCAAAACACCATAGTTGGCAGACTCGCAGTTGGCAAGCAATAGGAATAAATAGGAAACAGGAGGGGACTACAATCACACCTCAAAATCAAGGGGGAAATGATTAAAATTTGCTTTTAAAATCACCATGCCTAAATATCACCGGGACTATCTGGAAAACTTTTGAACACCCAGAAATCACTCAAATGCACTTCAAATTACTCAATCAAGAGAACAAGAAATCTGTTCACATCCATTTCAGAACACACGCTTCTCTCACCTCTGCTTCTCTTCTCCATCTCTCTTTCCTCCACTCTTCTGCCTCTGTCTCGTCCGTGTCTCATTCCTCCATTTCTCTCCCTTGCCAGCAAAAATCACACCTCTCAAACAAAATTGCATGAGAATCATGGATGCTTGAATCACGTTCGGCAAGACTGGTAGCAAAACTGCAGTAGGTGAGGGATGATTGTAAACTTTTTGATTGATTGATTGATTAATTAATTAATTAAATTTTATATCCTGCTCTTCCTCCAAGGAGCCCAGAGTGGTGTACTACATACTTAAGTTTCTTTTTCACAACAACTCTGTGAAGTAGGCTAGGCTGAGAGAGAAGTGACTGGCCCAGAGTCACCCAGCAAGTATCATGCTTAACTAGCTTAAGCGTATGTACCATAAAGTACCACTTGAAATACATTACTGCATCTACACTTGAGTAAATGTAAATTAGTACGACTTTGAACTGGACTGAGATTCTACATACATACAAAAGCAGGGAGGCAGAAGTGTGCTGTGGAGATGTGCAGAACAGTTCCTGGTTACAACATTCCAACCATGACCTGGCCGTTTTGAGTGTTCCAAGCTCAGAACAGAATGACCCAATTCTGAGCTTGGAACACTTGAAACATTCCGAGCGCCAGTTTGGACCGGCTCTTCTGGTCTCTGTGCACACACAGCGGTCATTTGGGTGGTCAGCACCACTGACTCAGAATGGGGTTATTCCGTTGGAACAACCAGAATGCAAAATCTGGTTCGTGTACGCCCCTAGGGTACTGCTTGAAGGAAGGAAGCCCAAGTCTCTACAAGCACACTAGTTGTAGCAGCCTTGTTTCTAAGTTCCCAAAAGGAACCCTCCACCACCAAAGTGTACTCAGCTGCTTTTAAATACAAGTTGACTGCTAAAGTGGCTTGAAATAGCTGCTGGCTAGGAATGTGCCAGAAGCATGGTTCGAGCACTGATGAAATTAAGGGAACTTTAGAAAACAGAGCAGGTGCTCACTGGTTCTCTGCCACTCCTTCCAGCTTCCTGCTTGGGCAGCACATGTCCTGACGCAGAAGGCATCCGTGGGTGCTATTTGCCTGGTCAGCAACACCATGCTGACCATGCAGATGGCACCAATGCATGCATGTGCTGGCAGCACATGGGACTTTTGGGGACACACTGCCCCAGCCGGTAAGCACCTGCTCTCCATTTTCTTAAAAGTTCCCTTAATTTCCCTCAGTGCTTGAACTGTGCTTCATCGCCACTCATAGGAACATAGGAAGCTGCCATATACTGAGTCAGACCATTGGTCTATCTAGCTCAGTACAGTGGTCCCTCGACTTACGAACTACTCGACATAAGTATTTTTCGAGTTACAAATGGCAGTTTTAGATCCGGTTTTAGATGCGGTTTTTTCAACTTACAAATTTTTAGATGGGGTTTCCTCGACTTACGAATTTTACATGCGGTTTCCTTGACTTGCCTGCCTGTTTACTGCCTGTTTATTCTTGAAAAGAAATGTTCCTGTGCAGTTTGCAAGCCTTACTGGGGGTCTGGGTCTTTTTTCTAGGCTCCGGAACGCATTAATCCGTTCCCAATGCATTCCTATGGGAAACCGCTTTTCGACTTAATGAACTTTTCGACTTACAAATGTGCATTCGGAACGGATTAATTTCGTAAGTAGAGGGACCACTGTATTTTCTTCACAGACTGGCAGCAGCTTCTCCAAGGTTGCAGGCAGGAATCTCTCTCAGCCCTGTCTTGGAGAAGCCAGGGAGGGAACTTGAAACCTTCTGCTCTTCCCAGAGCGGCTTCATCCCGAGGGGAATACCTTGCAGTGCTCACACATCAAGTCTGCCATTCAGATGCAACCAGGGCAGCCCCTGCTTAGCTATGGGGACAAGTCATGCTGGCAGTTGTCTTTTAGTCTGAGGTAGGAATTAACCAGAGTTGCTTGCTACTCCACGATTATAATGACCAGGAGCCACACCTAATCCTCCTGTACTTTTATGCACGAGTTTCAAGCTGCTGGGAAGCAAAAGACCCCAAACTCCTAGAATTCTAGGTTGCCAGTATTGACTGGGCAAGGTGTTAGGGACAAGTTTGAAGAACACTTTAAAGTTAATACTACCTTCCCAGAACTATCACACAGGGCTACACAGCTTTGGCCCTCCAGCTGTTTTTGGACTACATGTCCCATCTTCTCTAGCCAGAGCCCAGAAGTTAGGGATGATGGGAGTTGTCCAGCCCTGCTATAGCATATGAAGGCATTTGACTTTTAAACATGTTGTATGGATTCTAGCTCAGACTTGAAAATGACAGTAAGAATAGCCCTGTGGAAGTAGATTTTCCCAGGACTGCTCAACTTCAGCCCTCCTGTAGTTGGCCTACCACTCCCAGAATCCCTGGCTATTGGCCATTGTGGCTGGGGATTGTGGGAGTTGTAGTCCAAAACAGCTGCGGGGGGGGGGCAAAGTTGAGCAGGCCTGTTCTAACTGTTCCTCACCTATATGAGAGTAACAGAAGGCCACCTTGTGGCTTGACCACTGTGGAGCATTCTTGAAGTAACAGAATGTTAAGAATCATAGTTCAGATCTATTTGTCACCATGAAACTAAGTTGACTGCAAATATTATGCTATCTTCCAATTAATGATAAATCCAAAGAGCAAACTTCTGCTATGGTACACCAGTGCACACTTGTTCTTACCTGTAGCATAGGTCTTATTATTTCCAGGGTATAGTCTAAAGGCAGCTTTGAAGTTAAGCAGGTATTGGGTTTAATCAGTGTCTAGATGAGGACTGGGAATTCTGTGCTGCCTTGAGTCCCATGATGAAAAAGAGGCAGGATAGAAGTGTTAATAGTTCTCTTTATTTCAGATGTCTTCAGCAGACCTGGAATCTGGCAGTTAATCGTTAGCTGAACCAACCAACAAGCCAAGTGAAGAGTCAGATGAAGTAATGTCAAACTGATCTCTATATAGGAGAGCTGCCATACTGGGACTTGTTTCTTCATGAGGTGTAATCTGGAGTATCACCAAGCTCGGAAGTTACAGCAACTGCCTTTGTATGAGCATTTGAAAACACTGAAGATACAACTTCCACAGATGTTGGATTAACAGGTGGCTTAATAAGCTGCCTCAGCTTTTAAACAGTCCTTCGCATGAACAGCTGTGTATCTTATGCCAGTTCCTCTTATCTACTTGGTTCAAGGAATTCTGTTTTGCCAAGACACATTTATGGAAAGACTGCATTTCAAATAAAGTGAATTAAAGTCACAACATTTTTTCCATAGCTAAACAGATATCCCCCATTGTTGCCTAAACAGCCTTAGATAATATAACCTAATGCTTATTAACAACATAGTCAGGGTTAGTATTCCATTCAGTTAAAATTCAAGGTACTTCATTTCTGTAGCAGCTGTTTGTGCTACTTTAAAGTATGTCTAGTTTGAAGAGTAGGTGATAATTACCTTCCCTTACAACTAAATACCCATATTTTTAGGATACATACAAAGAACTGTTCAAACAAGTCTTTCAATAAAGAAAGTTTTGTTTATAGTGATATAATTTTGATCATTTCCTTCTCTTCCCTGCCTTACCCCCTACTTAAAGATGGTATGTCTTCAGCAAAAATACACAAATCCTGATAGGAGTAGCTTAATGCTACAGTTGATGTGACCAAAATCTGAGTTAGATGCACCTAAAGGATTCCTTAATTTAAGCTAGAGAAGTACATAAACACCCATTTATACTTCACATGCTTGCTCTTCACTGTAGTGGAACATAGGAAGGTACCTCCTGCTGAGTCAGAATGTTGGTCCATCTAGCTCAGTATTGTCTACACTGACTGACAGTAGCTTCTCCAAGGTTTCAGGCAGGAGTGTCTCAATCCCTGGAAGAGAGAGGGGGAATCTTCTGCATGTTAAGCAGAACCTCTTCCACTGAGCCACAGCCTCAGCATACCAAATGCTTTATAATTTACCACAAGCGACACCAAGATTACAGTAACAATCTGAACCAGTCTCCTTGCCAAAGCCAGTACAATTAGGCTCCTTTTAAATATACTGAAATAAACTGGCTCAACTGGCCATGGCCAGTCTATTTTATCACAATAGTCTCCAACTGCATGTTTCAAAAGAGGAAGTTGTTTTGCTGAAACAAAGCAAATAGGAGGTAGAAGTGATTCATGTTGAGTACATTTTAAGCTGACCTATTGCTACTTAGTACTGAGAGCTGGGGATAAACAAGACAAGAACCAATGGGGGTCTTTAAAAAAATGCATTGGCCACATAGTAACTCAAAAGTTTACACTGCCCAGCTGTTGACAGTTGTCTTCACTAAGTTTTATTCTTTCCCCATCTCTGTGGGATTTAAACTAGTTCAGGCCAGAATTGAGCTCAAAAAGGTACACAAGTACACTATAATAATCAGGAAGGTGCTTTAGAGATTCACTCAGTTTATACACACATTAACCAGACACTGCTTTTTATAGAACGGAATCAAGTGTCTTTGTATAAAGGTTTGCTGAACTGGAAGTGTACACCAGTTTTCTGGAAAGATACAGCAGAATGGATTCACTTGTTTTAGGTGTTTATTCCTGCACAAGGAGCTTCAGGAACAGATATGGGTAGTTAAGAATTACCAAGAACTGCTCAAAACAAAAAACTTAAGTAATATGCCTTTTGATCTAAACACATTACTTCCTAAACATAAATTGATCCACTAAGCACATGTCATTATGAAGTACACTTTATTGTGAAGTTCTCAGGAGAGCAAATTCAAAGTTTCAGTAATTTCAATCTTCTGACAACAGTATGAAGCTTAAGGTACTATGTATTCCAGTTGTGGATGCAAATCACTGATATTTGTCCCATGATGAGACTTTACATATTCGTGATTTGCTATTACATTTGCCTCTCAAGGTATTCAAGTGGCATAATTTGCAGTCACATCTGGGTATTTTCTTGCAAAAACAAACAAACACCTAAATGGTAGTTTTAAATGAATCTTGTGTAAAAGATTTTAGATTGCAATCAAGTTGGTTTAACCCAGATGCCAGGCACTAATGGATTAGTTTCTCTGTACAAAATTTCTACATGTGTTAACTGTAGCAATCTGTTGCAGCCACCATTACTGCTCAAACTCACATTTTGTATTTAAGAATCGCCTCTTCCTGTGCAACATTACATAATGGTCTTCTGGTCAGTTACCTTAACTTATGGCCAAGTCCAGTTTTCACTTCCTCATGCTTTTGTGCATAACCAAAACCAACCAATAAATTGCACTAAGTTTTATTAAAGTCAACAGTATTTGCTTGAGAGAGAGAGAATGGAAGTAACATTATTTAGAAAAGACATAACATACCATCAGAGTTTAACATCACTTTGTTAGTTTGAAGTCATTCATATGTTAGGAAAAATACTGTTTTCCTCTAGGACAGAGCAAGAAAGACAAGGTATTTCTAAATGGAGTCATTTAGAAACAGATCCAGACATTTAGGATAGAGGGGAAATATGGTACATTTAGAGTGATTATGATTCTATAAACAATGTTATGCTAAGTTGTGTTCCAAGTATAGCATACATGCCAGAAACACCATGACAACCTAGTCATTCAGGCCATACTTGCTAGTTATTTGCTGGGCCGGGAAGGTATGGTCTAAGAAAGGTCATAAAGTGCCATTACTGCACATAAGGAGGTACATTTGGGGGCACAATGCAAGCCTTTCCCCTTTGCCATAAAAATTAAGACAATACTTATCACCGTACAATTTGATATTACTTCCAATAAGTACAATATTTATTAAACATATCTTCAGTTTGTTACATATTGTGCAACAAATTACAATATTCTGTAGCCACAAATTATATGCAGAGTAGAAGAAGAGTCAGTGGCCAGGATCCACAGAGCTACTTTAGGATTGCCCAAGGGCTTGGGCACAGCCAATGGAATTTGACTTTCCTTTGAATGGCAGCCCCTCCTGCCTGCAAATCACAAACTGCTTATGAAGCTCTTCATTAAAAAAAGATGAGCCATGAGAGGCATGCTGTTCAAAGACAAGTTCAAGTGTCCCTTCAATCCACGGAACTTGTTGATGCAGTTCTTTGAATCCAGACCAGAGTATAATCTTTTCAGATAGAACTCTACAAGGAACTAGCAAATCAGATCTTATTGAACTTTATGCATGGAAAAGTGACATAGTTGTGCTGTTGGATACAAAAATGGCTAAACTTCATCTTCAGAAGCCTAAACCCGACATCTAAACATGCCAATATGATCTGAACAAAAAAAATATATTCCAAGTTGAGCCAACCACAGGAAACAGTCTGGTATAAGAAAAAGCAACAAGGATTACACGCATTTATAAACCAGCACACAAAAGGTTTAACATTTCTGAAAATGAAGTTAGCTTTATTGAGTCAGGGGAATAGAAAAGTCAGTATTGACCATTTACAATCTCTGACCTTTGTGGTGACAATAAGAATCTGTTGTAGTGCAGCTACATACAGTACAATTCAGGCATTTTTTTCAGTTGGGTTCAGATTTCAAATTCACTGTTGAGAAGCAAATGGGGAGGAGAGTTTTAGCAGCAACCTCCACTAGATTGCTTGACAGGAGTGCTCTGAATTTTAACATTGGACTTCTCTGAGCCCCCTGCTGTAGCTCCAGGACCCATTCGTTTTTTAATCTCAGCAGCCATGGTCATGAAAGACTGTTCGACATTTGTTGCATTCTTTGCACTGGTTTCCAAAAATGGAATCCCAAGGGAATCTGCAAATTCCTGTAGAGAAAAACACAGGGCTGTTAGTTAAGTCACCGCTTGGAGCAGAATGAAGTTGCTCTAGATTTAGCCACTGTACACCAGCTTGTCAACTGTGTGCATGACAGAACTACTAGCAGTTAGAAGTTGCCTGCTGGGGTCTGCAGTTCTTCTCACTATAAGTAGCATTCCACTGCTCTGCAGTGAGGAAAGGGAGATGAGCACAGTCTCCCTCCCAAACCTGGAGCTGGAGAAGAGGCAAGGATCATCCCCACAGTTGCTTTGTTGCGGCATGGCGTGCCTTGGCAACCCAGTGCAGCCATAAGGAAGATCTCTGCTCCAGCACCGACAACTGGGGCTTATTGTGGTGCTGGGCCACCAAGGCATTAAGTGCCTCCGAAGCCCAGCATGACTAGGAGTTATCCCCAGCTCCAAGCTGGAGAGAAGGGCTAAGGCTGACAGACAGACTGTAGGCATTGTGGGGCCATCCCAGCACCAAATTAAGTGAGGAAAGGGAGCAGGCAATCATCCCCAGTCTTGTGGAGGAGGTCAGCAACAAGACCCAGGCTCCAGCACACAAGTTCTCGGTTGACTAGCAAGACCAGCCAGCATTTTTGGATTCCTGTCACCATCTTTGATTAGATGCACTTCATCCATAGTGAGTCAACCACTGGTTGTATACCACCTGGCTCACTATTATAGCCAAATCATTATATTTAACTCTTCAGAGCTGTTGACATACCTTTGCTGTTGTATAGTCTACTACTTTCTTTGTGGTCAGATCACACTTGTTCCCTACCAACAACTTGTTAACATTTTCACTGGCATAGCGATCTATTTCTTGCAGCCACTGTTTTACATTATTGAAAGACTCCTAGAGGGAACAAAAGAGAATGTTAAAATCTTGTTTTTTGTGGAGCCTTACAGGACATTTTGTGTTAGAGACCCAGATGATCTGTAGGGCAACTTAATAATTGCCAAACATGCATTTTTTAAAAACTGAACAACTTCGTTTAGGAAAAAAGAGATCTAGTCACGTCACTAGTCAACTAGCAAGAAAAAAAAATGGGAGACTGCTAGGGAACAGAAGAAACGACTGAGGGCAGAGCCACTGAGTCAACTTTTTGGAACAGTTTTTCTCAAATGTTAGGAACACAGAGGCACTTACCTGATCTGTAACATCGTACACAACTATGATGCCATGAGCTCCTCTGTAGTAACTAGAAGTTATTGTTCGAAATCTCTCTTGCCCTGCTGTATCCCACTACAAAGAAAGAAGGGAGTTTAGAGACTATTCAGATGTATAATTCATTTAAGCTGCCCTGAGTAAATGAGATTAAGGGTTCTAAAGTGTGACAAGTTACTCAAATGATGCTTTTATGGACTGCTCTGAAATGAATACAACAAAAGGTTAAGTATACCACGACATTGCCTCAGCTGCAAAGCAAAATTCAACCCTCTGCTGAAGTCAGTGCTAAAATACTGCCATCAAACATAAGGCTCGGGCTGTACTGGGCCCTTTAAAAAGCCTCAGTAACTTCCTTCTATAGCACCCCCACCCCACAAGCACATCCCTCTGGAAAAATGAAGGCCCCAACTCTCACCAGTGACTATAACAGCATGCCACTTCAGGCCTTCCATGATTTCTTCTAAATTGGCAAAGAGAAGAAGTGAGGGAACGTGCAGTGGAGTGGAACACAGAGTTTGCAGTTTGTCAGCTGGTGGGCCTGGCAGAAGCTTTACCACTGATGCAGCAAACATTCATTTCCTATTACTACCACCAAAATGCAATCATTGTGGGGAACAGGCAGCAATGCAGGCCTGACCATGCAGTAGTCAGGTCCATTAGACCTTCTGCTCTTGTCAAGTGCCACAAAACCCTGCTGCCTGTGTCACAGGTTTGTCACATAATACTTATATTATGTTTTGGCAGGGGAGTGTCTCCACGCCCCTGCCCCCATCACTACGGAACAAGGACTGTGCACAAATGTTTGGCTCTCAGCTGCTTTTCATCTTCCCTTCCTGCCTTACATTGATAGTTCTTTTTTGTTGTTTTCTCTCCTTTTTGGTCAATCGTACAATGGTCATTAGCAATTAAGGTCTTCTTGATTCCTGCTCATGGAAAATGGAACCAGAACCCAGAGAAAATTCATGGCTTCTGCAAGCAGCTAGTCAGGTCCTTACAGTTAGCTGAAAAGCAGGTCTTAGGATGAACCTATGGACTCATGGCAGCTCATCATCTAGCCTGCATAAGTCAAGCACTGCTGGACTTAGCCAACTGCTGAAACATTACTGAACAGCCATTTTAAAATGCAGAAATGCATATTTTATGCAGATTTCCATGTTAGTATGACATACTTTTTTTACAGGCATTTGATTCACATTTATGGGTGGTTGTAGTAGAAGTCCTATGTAGTCAACTAAGCAGCTACAATTTTGGTACAGGTTCTTGATGTACACTGGCATATAGGAGAGACACATTTTTCAACCCTGACTATAGATACTAAAGCAATACAACTGAGAATGACACCAAGTTAAAAACCCAGGAGGAACAGGGCACATAACTAGGAGCACTGGTACAACTTGCAGCACACACACAGTACAAAAAGTTAGCTTAACCTGACTCAAAACATTCAAAGGGCCAAACCAGATTCATTAGGTACCACATACTAGTTAGTTTCTATAGGAGGCATAATAGCAACTTACACAAGTAGCCTGATCGGAAAGATAATGCAGGCTCATTACCAAATCATTTTGCCCCATTAGTGAATCTTTGATATCGCCTACTGAATATTTTGTGTTATTTTGGTAGCTCTATATTATTTCCCTATTTTTTTCACTCCTTGGTATAATCTAAAATTGCACTTGGTGCCAAGCTTGCACACAGAGTTAAAGCCACTGCTTGGGAGGTCTGTTAGTTGTACATTACAGGAGTCTGCATGTTTATTAAAGTGTCCCAGATTTCCCAGGCTCATGGTTTGCCAAGAGTTTAATTTAGAGATATTGCCTTGTTTAGTAGAACACACAATATGCATCAAGTCAAACAGCAGAGAGACATGTTGACTGAAATGAACTCTTTTCAGGAAGTAGCCTACTAAAATTTGCAGTAGGTTTCTTTGCCTTTAGACAAAAGTGGGTTATTTGGCATGCCACAACATCAGGCACTATGACCAGAAAGCAATGTTTTCAGTCTTAAAGCAAACTCAATTGCATTTCAAGCAAAACTGAAACTAGCTTTTAAGTCCAAAGGACTTTTCACTTTAGTTCCAAAGATTTAACAAGATTCTTCTATTTTAATGAAATATGCCATAGCTGCATAACTAGCCAGCTAGTGTTAGCAAGATCAAAGCACTTGGGTTATCCTTAGACCCTGCATCTAGTAGTAAGGAAGGCACTATACACACCAGCATTCACCACTATATATACCAGCAGTGCTCCCTCTAAGGCATGTGCGCTCACAAGTTTGTTGATGTCTGCTCAGTTAATTTTAGATCCCACTCAGTTGGCCCCATTCTGAATACATGTGTGTACATACTGCCTTTATACTGCCACTCAGGAAAAAATTCATTCCACACACTGATGGAAAAAAATGAGAGAACACTGCATACTAGCATTTATTTAAGTTCATTAGAACTAGACCAGGTTCACAAGACAAGGCCAAGAATACTTACTATCTGAAGTTTGATTGTCTTTCCATCTAACTCTATAGTTCTGATTTTAAAGTCCACACCAATTGTGCTGATGTAGCTTTCTGTGTATGTATCATCCTAGAAAGAGAGAAGAACTTCATTATAAGAATCAGCAGCAGCTTGATAATATAAGACAAAGAGGGTAAACCTAGTTCAAGACTACAGGCAAGGAACTGACAAGAGTGACAGCTGGAACTGTATAATGTAAGCTTCTGCTCTAACCTGATCTATATAGAGGAGTAATATTCTGTTCTTTGTGAAAAGGGCATCTAGAGAGTGCACCCATGAATGTAGCATCTCTTCTCAATACTGTATTTTCCAAGACTACAGATAGGTAGCTGGAAAACCGTCAGCAACCCAAAGAACCTCCATCATTATCAAGATCAATTTTCAAGATAGATTAACAGAAAGTTCAAGAGGCATGACAACTTACTGTTGGCCCTGTCAGAATAAAAGCTTTCCATCTTTGGCTGCCTTTTAAAAAAATCTTTGATTAAACCCCGAGTGTACAGATGTGTGTTAATCTTTTTAGAATTGGTTTTTCTTGTTTCTGCTGCATTTTAAAATAATTTTATGTACACCACCCAAGTGGTTTACAAATATGAGGAATAGATACACCAGCATTCACCACTGTCATTTAGTTTGTCATTATTGTAATTTGTTTTGTCGTAAACTACCCAGAGACCTAAGTTTTGGGCAGTATGAAAATATGTGAAATAAAAATAAAACAAACTTACTGCAAACCTAAGTAGAAGGCAAGATTTCCCAACACCAGAGTCTCCAATCAGAAGTAGCTTGAATAAATAGTCACTGCAAAGAGAAAACCATATTGAACTACCCGCTGACAAACACATAATAGTTTAAACCTAAATTTGTGTTCTACTTCTATAGAGAACAGAGAAATGTTAACTCTTAAAAGTATGCAACGATCCATGCAAACAAAACTTATACCTGAATGACATGAAGAGTACATTGCAAGCTAAGGGTTTGATTTCCATGGTTTCCTATAGCTGTAGTTTTGTGAGGGTACTGAAAACTAGGCTTCCAGACTGGCTATCCAGGATCTCCATCCTTGTTCATCAGTGGAACTCTAGTGACTCCATTCCTATCTAGCTGGTTTATTTCAGAAAGTGATGCTGGGGAACTATTGCTCTGCTCTAGGGCAGTTATGTTATTGTTTTCTGCAGGGCTCTATTTTGTCTCCCATGCTGCTCGACATCTATATGAAACTGAGTGAGGTGCCATTATTCAAATGACACCCATTTCTCTCTCTCCTCATGAGATTCAGGCAAAGCAGTGGGCATGTTAAAGTGGTCTGTGAAATCTGAAATGAGTTGGATGAAAGCCAATAAACTTTATTGTATCTGGGCAGTCAGTATCCAGATAAAATAGAAGTACTATCAGGCAGTTTGTTTGGAAAGAGGCATTCAACCTTCTGGAATCTGGATGAAGGACTCTCCCTAAAGGATTATTTCTGCAGCTTCATGATGCTGTCTCCAATCAGAAGCAGCTTGAATAGTCTCTCAATGCCCAAGCCAGAACCCTTCAACAGAAATACTTTCCATTATTCATGCTCTGTTAATATCCAGATTGCATTGTATATATATGAGACTGCCTTTGAAGACCATTGAAACTACAATTGGTTCAGATAACAGTTGCCAGACACTGGTAGATCAGTCCCAATTGTGTCTGGGCAGTCAGATCTACCCTCCAGTCTTAACACATAGCCTAGCCCATTTCAGAGTGCAATCTACACTGCTGATTTTAATCTTTAAAGCCCAAATATTGAAAGGACCACCTGCTCCCACATAAACCTGCCCTATAGTTAAGTCAGGGTTTGACAAATCCTAGCTGCCAGGGAACCATGGTACTCAGAAATTTAACTGGTGTGTACTCCAAGATATTCAGATGTTATTTAAGAAAACCTCTTTGTGCCAGGCAGTCCTGTTTCTGTTCCAAGTATACTACTTGTAAAGGGGATAAAGATAAGCCCATCTGCCCTCCACCTCCACAGTGTCCATCATTATTACATCTTTTCTATTTGTCAAGTGTCCATTGTCTTGCTCCAACATTTTTGGGCTGGCTCTTAAATCCTGAGAAAAATCTTAAGGCCCACACTAATCATCTGAGGCCCTTCTCCCAGTGCCCATGCAGGCTAAGATGAAGCAGGTGACAGCTGGGGAGAAGACCTTCTCAGCTTAGGGTCTTTGGAATATTCAACCCAGGGAGAAAGTCACAAGGTGCTAAAGACCACCTCTTTACCTGGGCCTTTTAGGAACATAGGAAGCTGCCATATAATGAATCAGACCATAGGTCCATCTCGCTCAGTACTGTCTATACAGACTGGCAGCAGCTTCTCCAAGGTTGCAGGCAGGAGTCTCTCTCAACCCTATCTTAGAGATGCCAAGGAGCGAACTTGGAACCTAGATGCTCTTCCAAGAGCAGCTCCATCCCCTAAGGGGAATATCTTACAGTGCTCACACTTCTAGTCTCCCTTTCATATGCAGCCAGGATAGACCATGCTTAGCTAAGGGGACAAATCATGCTTCCTACCACAAGACCAGCTCTCTTCATTTTCATCTTCCTATTTTCATTTTCCAACTCTAAAATAATAATCAGCAAACAGTAGCATTAAACTGGTCTGTTTTAATATTGCTTTTTCTTCTGGATTTGCAGCAATCTTGAAAGCTGTTTAACTGAAAGGTGTGGGGTTTTTTTAATAGTGTAAGAAAGAAAAGCTATAATCCCCTGGGTTCCTAGGATAGAACGCCATAATGTTTGAATAAGTCAAACTATTTTACATTTGTAGAGTAAGCATACTTCAAGATGCCTCAAATTTTGGCAGGACACAATTAAAAGCTTATTTTTAGCACCCCAACCTTTTAGAACAGAATACAACTTAATAAATTTAAGTAGAGTCAACAGAGGAACTACTCTAATTTCATGCATTCACTTCCTGCAAATCTACCACTCATTCTAATAAGTTGGAGTTTTAAGCATACCTTGTTACTAGAGATTTAGACATCTTAGTCTTCAAAATACTCAGTTTCCCATGCTATCCACATCATAACTACATATCTTTAAACAGAATCAATGTTGGAATATTCTGAACAAATGAAAAAGCTTTTCTTAAAGCACTCCTTCAACCTCCCATCAATTCAAAGCACTAAGTAATTGACTATCAGAAGCCAAAAATAAGGAAGTAAACATGCAGAATCAATATTTACTTGTAGATAATATGCTATAGTGTACACTACCAAGATATAAGCCCTATATAAGATATACATAGACTAGTCACACAAGTGGCAAATACACAAACAAGTGACTGAAACTGATTCTGGACACAAAGTTTGGTTACCAATGAAGGCAGAGAAACTTGCAAGTTTTTCACTAGCTTCTCCTATCAGAACATATATGTTGCATGCAAAAATCAAAGCTTTGGTTTTATAGACATGCATGAGTTTTGAGGCTAGGAAGGACCAAATGCACTTGTGATAGATTCTCCCACCTGCAGTCCCCCCCCACAGCATTCTTCCAAATGTCCATCTACCTGGAGTTAAAATAGGTATATCCCAGAAGTCTGGCTTCAGCCATTTCATAGTTAGATTTACCACATGAATGGAGACTAGCCTATCAGATCTAGTACTGTAGTATTTATGACATGAAATTTCAGACAGAATGGTCTATGAGATGAGAATTGAGACCTCCATTCTTACTTTTCTTGACCTGCTTACAGATCTGAAACAGGGAGGTGGGTTTGAGAAAGCACAAAGACAGCACATTGGTGTCAAACAGAAAAGAGCTCAGGTAGGTGAACTAAGCCAATGGGCAGGCCTCTGAACTGCCATCATATCTATGAGTCAATCATATCATGGTGGAGCACATGATGATGTCATCAGGCTGCCTCTATCACCTGAATGTAAGAGCCTGGAAAGGAGTTGGGGACTGTGGTTCCTGCTCAAGGAATCAAGAAAGTTGCAGCACCTAGTTACAAGTTCACCGGCAGAAATACAGCTAGCAAACACAGAGCACAGATTGACTTCATATGCTGAGTGGGCAGGTTCTGCATATAACCTGCACAGCCAGAGCTGTGTGTACTCCACAATTTGCACACAGACACAGAAAGACAAATTAGATACAAGTCAGAATTCAACATCCCAATAACCCTCATTTTAAAGAAAAATTAAGCTCTCAAACTGTTTTGTGTGGATAATGTCTGATGAAATCTCCAGAACAGGAAAGGGAAAGTGTCAAGTTGGTGTCAACTCCTGGCAACCACAGAGCCCTTTGGTAAAATACAGGAGGGGTTTACCATTGCCATCTCCCATGCAGTACAAGATGATGCCTTTCAGCTTCTTCCTTTAGGGGTCTGCAATTCTATTCAACCTCAAATCAATTAGAGTCAGATCGGGGGTAATTCTCAAATTCAACCCTGAATCAAATCACCCTCAAGATAGAGGGTCTGATTCAGGGTTGAAGAGAATCATCCCCGATTTGACCCAAATCAATTCAGGCAATTCAGACACCATTTTGAGGCCCATTTTGCTGGAAAAACAAGCCTCAAAATGGTACTTTTGCCCCCAGGGAGAGCTGGTCTACCAATTGAGATTGGCAGGTAAGACCAGCCCTCCACTCCAGACTTAGCACGTCGGCCCACCTCAGAGGATTGGTATACCCAGCGTGGTGTAGTGGTTAGAGTGCTGGACTAGGACCAGGGAGACTAGGACCGAGGAGACCTGAGTTCAAATCCCCATTCAGCCATGATACTAGCTGGGTGACTCTGGGCCAGTCACTTCTCTCTCAGCCTAACCTACTTCACAGGGTTGTTGTGAAGAGAAACCTAAGTATGTAGTACACCGCTCTGGGCTCCTTGGAGGAAGAGCGGGATATGAATGTAATAATAATAATAATACCCAAGTAAATCAGTCCTCAGAGGTGGGCTGATGCACCAAGTCCAAAGCCGAAGTCTGGTCTTACTTGCCAATCCCAACTGGTAGACCAGCGATCCCCGGGAAAAAGTGTCATTTTGAGGCTCGTTTTTCCCAGGAAAATGGGTGTCAAAATGGTGGAGTAATCATTCAAATCTATTCAAGATTTGAACAGAGGTTGATTTGTCGAGGAAGCCAGCCAAGCTGTCTGTCTGATAAATCAATTCAAGTTTTTGCTATTCAATTTGAGGTTGCATTGAATCACAAAAATTGATTCGTGCACACCCATACAGAACAGGGCTCAGGGCTTCCAGTGGTTAGGAATAGCTCACTGCTGCCCACACATGACCAACAGAATGAATTATGCATACTAAGGAAATTAACATTTGCTTTCCTTTCATGGTTTCTACCAGGGTGGATTTGATTTAAATCAAACTGATTTAAATCACTAGCAGGGTGGATAAAAATTAAAAAAATCCAATTTAAATCAAAAAAATCCAATTTTTTTGATTTAAATCGATTTTTTTTTATTTTTATCCACCCTGCTAGTGATTTAAATCAGTTTGATTTAAATCAAATCCACCCTGTTCAGAATTCATGAACAAGACTAAATTAATATGGGATACTCTATCACAGCACAAGTGTCATACGAGTAAGCTTACAGAGACTGTGTAGTAGGGGAGGGTCCACAATCCTAAAGCTACATAACCTTATGCACTAGGGCTGAATGCACAAACCCCCAAAGCCCTTCCATGAGATGACTGGGAAGATCCAGACAAGTCATATTTATTAGACTGCTATGTAAGGCCATTTAAACACATGATTTAATACGTGACAGATTGTATCAGGGCTTGACAAATCTCAGGTGCTAGGGAGCCATGGTACCTACATCCAACTAGAATATTCAGAGCAAAATCTTTGTCCCAGAGAGCCCTGTTTCTGTTCTATGTTACTTGCAAGCAGACAAAGAGAAGCCCACCTTCTCTCTTCATCCCTGCTCCACAGTGTCCATCACCAAGACTGGTAGTTTTGCCAAGTGTCCATTGTCTGGCTAAGTTTTTGGACGGGCTCATCAATCCACAAAAACGTGCATCAAGGCTGTGTTTTGAGAAGCCAGTAAGCCTTGTTAGCCATTTTAGCTTCAAGTAACCATTTAGAATAGCTGAATGCAAATCCTGAATAGCAGTTAAGAAAAAACTTTGTATATGCAACCCAGCAAACAGAAGTTTGTTACTCGGACTACATTCTACTGAAATAAATAGGACTTGCTTCTAAGTTTAGGATTAGTGTTAAGGGGTGGCAAAATTCTGAAAGTCATACAAAGCTTCTGCCCAAGTGATATCCTGAATTAAGACATGTGTCTTAAATTGCTTGTTCCATACTGTTATAAAAGGAATGGATAATAAATCAATACACTTTAAGTCCAGAGTGTGATATTTTGTTCTAGAATTATTGTATTGGGTTATGCACATACTATGTTAGTCCTTTGGATACTTCGCAAAAATACAGCATAAAAGTACTTTTAAAATATGCATTACAGATAACCATGTATACAGTACACAGTGTTTGTTATTATATGGACTGATTAGTACAGTCATCTCCCATATTAACAGGCACACTATTAAGGCACATTTTCAATAAACATTTGTCCTTATAAGTATTTTTATAGGTTCAAGCATATCAAAAGCAACCACTATGATAAAGACTCCCCTGGAACAGTTTTGTTATGTAGCACTTTATGCTACCACCCTGGCTAGCTTTCTGCCAATTACTAAATAACCCTAATATCATAAATGGCCATATGCCATTAATGACTATGACAGCTGTAGTGAGTGTTCAGTTCAAGGGAGCTGTAAGAATTCAAGAAGTACATAAAAAATTTAGACAGTATAAGCAAAGCCTGAAGAGCCTGTCCACAATGAGAACCTGTTCCTCAGAAAGCATACAAGGCTGCAATTCCACACACACACACACACACACACACACACACACAAACACACACACACAGAGGATTTTAACTTAGTAGCATTTCATAGGCCTCTTTCAGCCTGCAGGGCCCCAGTTTAGAACAAGCCATGTTGCTTAAGCTATTACATTAGACAATCATATTGCTCAACAAAAGGTTGTTACAATAAAGTTGCTTAAGCCTCTTATTCAGAAGTATTTAAACTAAACCAAATGAGCTATGCAGAGAAACATGGTGTGTTTATGCAGATCCAATATGTGGATGGTTTCTTCAGTCAGAAGATATCAGATTATCTGAAATGGTGCTTCAGATAGTGTTTACTAAAGAACTCCAAGTAGCCAGCCCAGCAAGATTTCAGCATGAGCAGTCTACAAACCAGCATACTACTACCATGGCTACATACCAAATCATACATACCAAATCATAGTTTGAGATTTTTATTTCATTGCATTTATTTATTCCATGAAATTCAATGTGCATAAATTGAGGTCGTCTGGAGAGGTCCATGTCCAGGTGCCACAGACACACACAGAGCTCCACACACCTGCGGCTGGTGGCCACATGGGGACAGGCCTTCTTGGTTGCTGCCCTGAGCTTTTTCAGCTTTTTACATTTAAGCTTAAGTCTGTTTTTTATTTTTAGATTGTCTAAATTGTTTTAAGATCTTTGTGTATCTTTTAACTTGTTTTATGTTATTGTTAACCGAAAGTCTGGGGTGGCGTACAAATTTGACAAACAAATATGTGTGATTCTCTCATACAAGCACTGACCAGATTGCTTAGTTTCAGCATGGTAACTGTTTCATATGGACCCAGACTAAGATTGAGAAACTAAGGTAATGTATGCTTTCCCTGTTCACCTCCACCTCGCTTTATTGCCTCTGCTGTCAAGTCTGAAGATTGTAAGCTGCCTTGGGGCATAAGAACAAACTCTGTACCATGCAGCACAGAGAATAGTTAACAAGGGTATTAAAACAGAACTGTTAGCTTGCAGCTACTGTTCTGTCACATTAAACACTTCCTTCCCATTTAATATAAGGGCTAGGATCCAAGGAACTATGCACCTACTTTAACACACTCAGACAACAAATATTTATATACCGCTTTTCAACAAAAGTTTCTAAAGTGGTTTACACAGAGAAACAATAAATAAGATGGCTCCCTGTTCCAAAGGGCTCACAATCTAAAAAGAAACACAAGACAGACACCAGCAACAGTCACTGGAAGTACTGTGCCGGGGGTGGATAGGGCCAATTACCCCAAAACAAGAACATAAGAACAGCCTTGCTGGATCAGACCCAAGGCCCATCTAGTCCAGCATCCTGGACAAGCATCAGTGGCCCACCAGATGCTGCTGGAAGCCACAGGCAGGAGTTGAGGGCATGCCCTCTCTCCTGCTGTTACTCCCCTGCAACTGGTACTCAGAGGCATCCTGCCTTTGAGGCTGGAGGTGGCCCACAGCCTTCTGACTAGTAGCCATTGATAGTTGAAAGTTTTATCTTTTTTGCATAACCACCTGTTGCTACATAGCAAATCAATTTCAAAACAGAGAGGTCTTCCAAAAGCAGATTGCCTTCTGTTATGCAGAAGCCTGCTGTTCACAAAGTTTAAGAAGTGCCACTGACCTGCCCAAACCCTACCAAGAGATAATCATACTAGGAAGTGTCACATTAAGACTTTTAGCAATTGAAGCCATTGCTTGAGATACATTCATTGACAAAGACAATTTAATGCACTTCATGCCAATTGAGGTTTATAACCCACATCAGGGGTCATTACAACATTTTTGCTTGCCCTAGCAGCTTGTCTGTGTAGTACAGCATCCTGTGTAGATATCCACTGCTAAAACATACATGACCTACTTAATTACTGCAAAACCAATAAGCTTCTAAAGTGTTGGTAATCAGCAGCGCTACAACATCCTGTCCAAAATCAGTCTAATAGTGATGTAGGTGTGAATTACAGCTTGATCCTACAGTTGGTTGAAGCACAATCTGGCCACGCATTAAGCACTTTCAAATTCCATTAAATTCAGCTGCATCAACAAGCACCTGTTAAAGCTTCTTCCAGCTGATCAGTGGGACTCGAATATGCTTACCTATGACAGGCTTGTGCTCTTGGGCTTTCCCCCAAGATTATTCAACCACCTTCCCAAATTACTCTCTCAATACAGCCATTCTGGTAAATTGAGCCTTGATGTTGTTTCTCTCAAGTTCATATAAATCTTTGAAACTACAGTCAGACCAGATTCTGAAAACATTAAAGTTTTACAGTGGTTATCTCCAAAATAATTATCACTCCACTAAATACACACAACATTTCAGAGGGAACATAGTAGTTCACACCAGCTTCTCATCAGGAAACCAAAGCTTGATTTCTGTTAAGACTATGTACTGCTATACCTATGAACTGTTAGTATTGTAGGAAGAAAGTTACCTCAAAGCTAGTACCCAGTGTTGCTCAGTATTTGGAGTCATTCAGAAAGTTATTTCTACAATTTCAACTTCTTTTGCATATCAAAGGCTACAATTAAAAAATGGTGAAACACATGTATGGCACATGACAATCTCTTTAAAATTTATGTCCCAGGATTCCAAAATCAAATACAAACTTACTCTTAAAATACTGATGTACCTCAAATCACATACAAAGTAAAAGTAATTATAAAATTATATTTATTGTCCCATTATGGCCATTACTGTTACCAAGAGACAGCAAGAAGAGACCTCCAGATATTAGTGCCATTCTTAAGGAAGTGTGTGCATGCACATGGGGGTGGGTGTTATTGATAGGTTAAAAATAATTTCAAGCTACAGATCAAGATTCCTCATCCTCAGTCTCTATCGTTAGATGTGCTTCACTGCAATGCAGCAACATTGCAAAATCAACATAAGCTCAGAAAGCATTTTGCAAGAATCATGTGGTGAACACATGACCTGCAGTTAAGTGCAGGATGGGCATCCATGTTATGCAGTCAATAGTGACTGGCTGGAAAGTAAGTTAGATCTAAAATCAGAATGAGGCCAGACTTTATCATGTACAGCTTAATATTTTGGAAGACTAAATACACTTTACTGAATCTTGATACACAAGTGCAGGATTAATTAGGAAATAAGCTCCTGCCTCAGCAGTCCTGAAGCTGTAAACAAACATTGTGAAGGCAGCCTCCTATATATTCAATTGCTTGTCAGTGCAGAGGGAGAAAATATCATTAACTTTTCATGACATGTCATGAAATCTTCTCACTGCCCATCTGTGACCATTGCCATTTGTAACCAAACTCCCTGGGGACAGTACTAGAGGTTTCCTTTATCCAAGTTTCTCCCTGCCTTTTGAAAGCAGCATACACCTTAGAACTACTTTAGCAGTGTTGGGTAATGGTTAAGCATACAGCCTTTCACCCAGGAAGTTCCCAGTTTTAGCTATGAATTTACTAGGTAGCTACTCTCTGCTTCATTCCCTCCTGGAATATGGGTATACCACCAACCTACCTTAAAGGGTTGCTGAAAGGCTGATCTGGAGTTCTCTAAAGAACTCCAACTACTCATTGTTTGTGGCTTTCTCCCACATCTTTAAAGGAACAACTCAAGTCCATCTAAAGTGGGACTGTGCCTAGTTATGCCTGCACAGCTGCTCTTCTCCCTAGATTCAAAGGCACATGGCAGAGTTGGCACCAGTTTTTCCAGCCTATTACAGCCAGTCAGGCATGCCCTCCTATCTCACACTGGGAGAAAGTGAAAGCTTTGTGTGCTTATGCCAGCTTCAGAGATAATGCAGCAGGCAGTTGAGGGAGAGAAGCAGGTCAAAAGCTGACACAGAGTGGGGCGGGTGGGGGGAGAGAGAGACTGAGACTAGAGATGGGATAGTGGCTTAAAGGGAAGAAGAAAAAGGGCTGTGTGTGTGTGTGTGTGTGTGTAGGGGGTTAACTGAGAAGTTAGCTGCAGAAAGACCTGGGGCCAGAGAAAGACTGGATAACTAAGAGACTGGGTGCAAGAATTGTGCCAGAAAGAGCGTGCACACACTAACACTGGGCTGGTTGAAAAAATATGGCCCCCAGCACATGTGATCAGAAAGGGAATGTGCCCAAAGCATGCCCTTTGGGACATCCTGATGTCCTCCTAGTACAGCCCTTTATGGTATGTGGGGGCTGCTAATCCAAATGGCCCCTATACTTGCTCCCAAGTACTACTTGAGAGCATGCATAGGGGCCATTTGGGGAAACCATGCCCACATGGCATAAAGGGAGGACGACACTGGGACATTGTGATGACTGCACTTTTGGTGTGTTCCCTTCCCGATCAGATGTGCTGGAGGCTGTATTGTTTCAACCAGCCCACTATGTTACACATTAATGACTTTTTGGACTGGATATTGACAAGGTCCTCTCTTGTTTTAATTGACCAAAGTCTTTAGGTTTCTGACATACAAACTCAACTCAGGTCCAGTAAAACAAGCCACTAACTTGTCAAATACCAGCAGAGAAAGAGTGCGCATTGCTATCAGAATGTGGTTCAGGGAGATTTATAGTGGTGCAAAGAAAGTGTATGGGACGCAGAGTAAAAGAACTGGTTAAATTAAGACCCTTTGCATGCAAAATAGCAGGAAAGTTAGACTTGGACCAAAGCTCAAATCCCCACCCAAGCATAACACTTACTGGGTGACCTTGAGCCTATTTCATTCAGCCTAGCCTATCTAGAAGGATTAAAAAGGGGGGAAAAACCAAATCAGCATCCTGACTTGGATGAACTTTAAAAAAGCATACATATAAAGAAAAATGCTTTTCTGCAGCTTAGATAGGAATGTGGCCCTCTTATATTAGTAAGAATAAGATCGGCCCTCAGAGTGATGGGCATGGAGCATCCCTTCCATAACTGTTCTGAAAACCTAAGAAGGCAGACGTTCACAACAGACCTTTCACCACTATAACACACCATTAAGAAAGAGAGTGACCTAAAGCACCCATGTTGCCTACCACCCAGCTGCTTAGCTGCCGACAGCTTCTCCAGGGCCTATTTCCGCGAGAGAGAGACTGGCAGAGCCCCAGTTTAAAGGCATCCAGCTGCCAGCGAGGGGCTGTCGGGGTGATCAGGCTAAGCTATAAGCCGCCACCTGTAGGGCTCCCTTCGCTCCCTCCTCGCCCCACGTCGAGCCCAGCTTCTGCCACGCGAGCCCGGCCGCCCCACCGCAGCTCCCCCGGCCCCCCACGTATGCCTTGGAAGCGTCTCGTGACGTTTCCGCCTGACCATTCCCTCTCCGCCGGGCAGCTTTCTTGGGCAGCGGAATAGCCGGGCAGGCCCTCGGCCTAGGCAGCCCAAGGGCTCGGGCCAAAGCAAGGCCTCTCCTGCCAGGCCACAGCTCCCGCTCCCTTCTTACGGCCAGGGGGCCAATGCAAGCAAAGCCACGGCGCAGCCCAGGCACCTCTCGCCTTCCTCCGCCTCGTCATCCCGGCGTCGCCATTCGGGCCCCTCACCTCGCTTCCCTTCGGACCCCCGTGCGAGAGTAGCGCGCTGCGCTGCCCTCCCGCCGGGTCCCCTTCCGTACTACTCACTATTCGGGATTCATGCTGGACATGTCAGCGGGGGCCCCGCGGCCTGTGAAGAACGAACGCGCTCCGCGGAGCAGGCGGCGGCCAGATCCACCGGCGGCAGCTCCTGGGGGTCAGCCTTCCTATCCAGCCAAGCAGGGGGAGGAGGCGGCAGCGGCGGCACCAGCAATGACAGCGTCTCCCTTCACACCCAGCTCAACTCCTCCCTTTCACCGGCGGCGGCCTCCGCTCTGGCTCCTCGAACCCAAAATGGCTGCCGGCCCCCGAACCAGGAAACAGAGCTGCCTCTAGCGGAGGGCTGGAGCTTTCATGATGGTCGGGAGGTGGAGGGGACCCTGCAAGGATTGCTGGGAAATAGAGTCCCTAGATGCCGCGACACCCTTCTGCCCGCCACGAAGCTGAGTCGGCAAAAAACTCGGCTTCCCAGCAGCACCGTGCGCGCTATCGACGCGTGCGCAATCGAGGTCCTTTCTCTCCCATTTCCCGGTTGACTCAACTTTGATATTCAAGTAACGGATTGGTTGACAGGTTCAGCCGGCCGGGCGACGTCAGCAGGGAAACGTGGCAGCTCGTGCAAGCTGTTGACCTCACCGGACAGGGTAGAAAGGAGAGGGCGGAGCCAAGAGGTGGGATTCGGGAGGGGAGAAAGGCGAGGCCAGTGCCTACGAGGGCAGAGCGGCGTGAGATGAGAACATCATACCGGATGAGGAAATTCCACAAGATAAGGCTATTCCACGCTGCGATGTACCATCCTGTACTGGCTGCCAGTTTTGCAAAGGTCGCCTTTACCCCCTTTCTCTTGCTCCTGCTGCTGGCAGCGGAGGCTTCTTCCCAAATTCCTCCCCATACCTGATCCTCCTTGTACTGTACTCCAAACGCGATCTTCTTCTTCCCCTTGCCCAGCCACATTTCTCTTTCTAGTCCCAGTCCCACAGACACCATGCAAACGTTACTCCCCTGCCCTTTCTACCCCATTCTCAAGTTTTCCTTTCCTTCTAATCGTTCTGCTGCTGCTGGTGCCCTCTCCCCAGATTCCCCCTCTGATTTATATCCCCCTAGCGCTGATCCGTCTCCAATCTAAATTAGGTTGATCTGTCAACCTGATTTAGACATTATCCCCATCTACAATCTCCTCCCGCAGCACAGCCCCATATATCCTCCCCCAAAGTTACTCCACCAATGTTCTGTTAAAACCATCCTATGCTTTTCCCTCCTCCCCCCACTCTCTCTCTCACTCACAAACACCATCCCCCACTTTAATTGGACTGCTTTTGACAGACAATGAAAAATGAGAAGCAACTCCAAATTTGACACATTGATACCAAACCCCCCATCTCCTTTGAAAGTCAGGATGGTGAGATGGAAAGGGAGTAGTGGCTGGGTGGCCATGAATATGACAGAATATGATATGACAGTAAGGAATATAGCAGGATGGAGAACCCAGGTTTGAGGAGGAGGGCGGGGGTAATCCTCACTCTCCCCATAATTTTTAGGATGTGAAGAATAGAGCCTGATGTGTAACGAAGAAGACATCCTAGGGGAGAAATTTATAAACAAATTCTCAACTGATCACCGGAGTGATCAGTGGACATTATGAATGTATCATTGCTACAAGACAAACTTCAAAATGATTCCTTTAATGCGTAAAAGATATTAAAATAACTTACAGATTTTCCCACAAAACATGTAAGCTAATGTTTCGGTGTAATACACCTACTGAGCAAATGTTTTGGTGTGATACACCATCCTCAGTGCTTCATTTAGCATGCCAGCTGAAGGCAATTAAATTCAGAAGTTGAGAACCAAAAGCAGGAAACTTTCAGTCCTCAGCTGCTTTATTTGAGCACCTTCAGCTGGCATGCTAAATGAAGCACTGAGGATGGTATATTACACCAAAATGTTTGCTCAGTTTTGTTTTCGCTTACATGTTCTGTGGAACAATCTGTAAGTGATTTTAATATCTTTTACACAATAAAGAGGTCATTTTAAAGTTTTTCTTTGGAGCAGTGCAATGCGTATTTCATCACTGGTATATCAACTTATTCATTGCCACAAGAGCAAAACCCTGCCTTGTGAATCCTTTTTTAATGTTTAGATTAAGTGGGGAAGGACACAAGTGATGTGACAAGAACAAGTCTATGTTTGAAAAACAACTCAAACTGTTTGGTTTCTCCTGAAACTATTATTTTTATTTATTGTTAGATGTATATACCACCTTTCATAAAACCTATCCCAAACTATAAAGGGAAATGGTTGTGGTTTTCTTTAGACCTGCACACTTTCCCCCTTCTCCCATCTGTGTTCGTCCTCCCTGGCATCTCAGCTGTACTGCATTTTACATACACTTGCAACTTTGCAAATCAGTGATATGTGAGCAAACTTCACTGAGGGAGGTCGCAGTAGAAAGATCATCTCACAAGGGACTGCTTTGCTTACATTACATGGAAATGACTTCTGCCATCATTTTAAAGCAGACAGCTCATGACAATGTATGCTTTTATGCAGAAAACATATCTTCCCCCCTCACTTATGAAGAGAGTAGAATGATTGGGTTCACCACATTGTTGTGTGGTGTCCCTTTCCTCTACATGTTTATCCTTCCCGCTTTTTAAAAATAAAATGTTTATTTTAGCAAGATCAGCTGCTATTGTTTATGTAACTTTTTTTAATACAGAGGACAAATAACATTTTAAAAGGTAGTGTTCTATGAAGTTGATCACAGAAACAATATAAGGCTACATACAGTTGAGAGGAAGCTTTACTGAACTCAGTGACACTTACTTCTGAGTAAACATGCATTGGGTTAAGCTGTAAAAGGGATTGGTTCAACAGGCAAATCCAGAGATCTGCCTGAGCTGGGAAAACAGCACTCAGTTCTTCAGAAGAGGGTCAGCTATAAAGGAACATTCAGGTTCTGAAAATACATCCCAGTGCAACTCAAATGATTTGTTTCTGAGTTCCCTTCTCTTTTTCCGCAGCTACCAAAGATCAGTTCCTACATCATATGAAGTATGATGAGAGTTTTCTTTTACCCACCCCACCATACATATCTGGATGCTGTTCTTCTGCATCCACACCCCATGCCTGCAGCAGAAAGTGAGCTGCAATTCCCCCACCTACTTACCTAGATAGGGTTCGTACTTCAGAATGATCTGGTAAGGAAATCAACACTTGAACTGACATCAGCTTGCAAGCAGATAGAAGAAAGCTTTTCATGTAGGTCAGGTGTCAGAATCCGTCACCCACATCATTTGAGTACAGTTGGGAAGGGTACATAGTAAATTGGTGTCCAACCTTTGCATAAAAAACAAGTCCACGCTTAATATTAGTGTATCTTATTATAAATGGGGTTGTGTATGTTGTTTCCATTGTGATGACTCTCTTTTCACTTGTGTGTTTCTGTTTTCTTTGATTATTAAACCCCACTTTCTTCTGTTCTTTCTGTACAAACATGAGAGCTTCAGTTTCGGACTCAGAGGAAGTTTCACATCTTAGCAATTCAGAGAGTTTTGGTGCTGAAATACACTGGCATCAATTTACGGTTACTACTACTATGGATATTTATATACTGCCCTTCAACCAAAGTTCTCAAAGCGTTTGACATAGAAAAATAAATAATACATCTAGAAGTGTAGCCTCTTTACTGAGAGAATCTCCCCTTCTAACTTATGTTCATTTGGCCACATGCTACATCATCAAGATCCAGCCTGGTGAATATGCCCCTCAAATATTCTCAGAAATTTCTCAGTGTGAGAATGGGGGGGTGGGCAATAGGGGTGGAATTTCTATTGAGCATTTGTACATTATCAGAACTATGTTAGATTCTATTTAATGTGCTAATCAAATTTATTGGAACTCATGAAAATGAAAAGATTGTTGTAATCATGGGGTAACTTTGTGTCTCAAAACAATATTGTTGTAATCAGGGGTAGTGTGTATCCCAACCACTTGCCCAATAAAAAACCAGCAACAGTATTAAATAGCTCAGAAAAAGCACTATTTATTTTCTTTGCGTTTATTAGCCTAGAAAGAACACATTAACATTTTTATTTAACTGAGAAAATACCTTTTTGAAGACTACATGTTTTCTTTTAAATCAATTTTTAAAGCCCTTTATATTGGAAAAATCACATTAGCAATTTTAAATCATTTGCAGTAGCAACTTGGGGAAAAACATGTCAGAAAACACACTTTTCCATTTTATTTTACACAGTCAACACCTACAGTACATCCAAGTCTCCTCATTCTGATTTTCTGCTCACTTTCGGCAGCATTCCTGAAAGACCAATAGATCCCAAATATCCCAGTGTAATTTGACAGTGTGTTAACAATAACATGGTGCTGAGTTACAGTGAAATATTTTATGCCATGTAATTAAATCATAAAAATAATTGTTTGGACTACCAAAGAAAAATGTATAAAGCAGGGCATAGTCCCAAAGTAGTATTTTGGTGGCTCCTATTTCAAAGAGCTAGAAAAGGTACGGGAAAAAAGGGTCTTTTAAATTATCAAGGTACTGGAACATTTCCCTCCACAAAGAAAAGCTAAAAAGGCTATCGCTTTTCGTTTAGGGCCACATTGTAACATGGTCTCCCATTGTTGTAGGTGGAGAAATGGCAGTAGAGGGCATGCATCAGGGCTGCCTTATGTGTCCAGATTAGACCCAGTGCAGTGTGCAGCAGCTCTTCTCAATCTACGCATCATGTCAACCGCTGGGAATAGTTCACTTCTTTATTTAAAAGAAGGAGAGAGGGAGATCCTGAATTTCCACTATGCCAGAGTTGAATTAAGGCTTTGGTGGGGCTGGAGCACTTATGATGGGGTGGGCCCTTACAATCACAAGCTCTCAGGAAGGAAGCAAGAAAGCAAGTAAGAAGAGTGTACAAAGCCAAGAGAGTGGCTCACAATCATAACATATACAATTAATATTTCATTTTATTCAGTATACATTTTAATTCTATCTCCAATAACTCAGTATACTGCTGTGGGGAAAAAATTATTTGAATTACACATTTTAATGCCTAAACTTTAACGTCTTTTCCTACCATGCTAATAAAACAGAATTTTCTAAACTTTTGTTAAGCGTTCCAAGTATACCCTAACAGAGCAATCCTACTTCCAAGTTATACTCACTGGAATAGGATCCTTACTAAAGCCTTTCATGCTGAGTGGAGAAAACAATATGCCAGTTTGATCAAGTATATGCTGATTATAATGTTATGCGACCAGTTGAATTCCTTACTTTAGTAGGACACCACAAGCATAAAGAGAAAACTGGATGGATGTGTGAAAATTAGGAGGAGGAGTGGAGCTTAGACAGGATCCTAAGCCGCTGCACCAGCACTGACAAAATAGGTGGCATAAGAAGATCACCATCTTTGGAGCCAAAGGAGTGTTTAAGATAATCGCCCCAAACCTCCCACTCCCATCCTCTTCAGAGAATGATTGTGTAGCCAGCACAGCACCAGAAGTATACACCAAAAGAACACATCTTGCATATCTAGATACATGGCAGAGGGCAACATCACTTTGCCCTCTTTGGACCATTCTCAGTATTGTCTACACTGACTGGCAGCAGCACTGTAGGTTTTTTTAGCAGTGAGATGTGCATTGTGAATTTGGTTTGGTTTTTAAGGCAGGCAGTTCTGGTTATATTGCAAAATAATTTTGTTAAGCCTATGAGCATTGGACTATGCTTTATATGGAAACTTCAGATAACTAGCCGACCCTGCACAGAGCATCTGCGTGCTCTTTGGGGCCGGCGGTTACCTCTTCCATCCCACCTTCTGCCCCAGTCTCCACTTCCAGACCCAGCCGCCTCTCCTCCCCACTGCCACTTCTGCCCTCCCTTTCTCCCCCCCACTCCTGGGCCTTGCCTCTGCAGCCAAGCCTACTGCCGCCGCGGCAACCAATCCTCCTGGGAGCACCTCAGCCAATCAGGCCCGTCCGCCGCCCAGCCAATTAGCTGGGCGCTGGGATGCACATTCCAAGGCACACCCAGGAGAATTCATATAATAGATAGTGAAAGGGGATTAATCAGTGGGTTTTGTGTGCCTCCAATATTTGTCTGTTCTGATATCAGGCCCTGTTTTTAAAACCAGGACTCACTCAAAGACGTCTTGGCAACAAGTCACCCACTTTCAGGATCGGAGAGTCAGCCACTGTGTCTTCTAGGTATGGAAATGTTTGCAAGACAGAAAGAGCACTTTCTACAGAAAAAGTAAGAGCCACTGCTGGCAACACTTGCCTGGAGGAATGGGGTGGCTGTGTTGAAACTCAGAGTGGAACTTCCAATGATTGGCATGTGCTTGATGTCTGGGGGTTAAGAATCTTTAGGTTTAAATGATTTACATATCAGGCGGTATACAAATTAGATAGATAGATAGATAGATAGATAGATAGATAGATAGATAGATAGATAGATAGATAGAGAGATGACAGCTTTATAACAGTTGAGTTTAGGTGAGGCTCGCAATACCTACTGTACAGATCTGTTCTATATTTTTAGCAATAATAATTAAATATTATAATTATATGATTGTGTTCATGGTAGTAGAATCTGTAGTCATCAAATAGTTTTCAACAGGCTGTAAAGGGTTGTGGAGGCCATACACTTCCTCTGAGAACAGAACAAAGTCCCTTCTGAACCATGGTAAGACATATTTCAGCTTAGTTATATACGGGGGCGTAACTACCATTAGGCAAGGGGAGGCGGCTGCCTGGGGGCCCCCACACCTCGAGGGGCCCCCCAGAGGCAAGTCACATGACTATATATTGTGAAGTGTGTGTATCAGTGAGGGGCCCATTTAAAAAAATTGTCTCTGGGCCCACTCCAGCCTTGTTACGCCCCTGGTTATATAACTAATTGCACCGCATTGCTTGTTCCCTTTTTATATTTCTTCTGAATGAAGATGGGGAAAAAGCAAGAATTAGTTGGCATTGCCAGATATAGCTAATGGATCTGTCTACTCTTTGCTCCACCTTCAATTAGCTCTGCCTTCTGTTATCTCTGGTTCCATCCATTGTTACCTGTCCTTCTCACCACACCATCAACCCCAGGAGCCAGCAGCCACCATTGCCAGAATCACCACTGGAAAAACCTGTTCCATATTTAGTTGTCACCCTTTTCTCAACTTCTGATAGGTTCAAGTATTCCCAAGGCCCCATAGCTCCTGGAATTCTAGCTTCAACTAACTACTTTTTCTAGATTCTCCCTGGTCTTGTGGCCAGTGTTCTGCTATAGTTGCTGTCTTGTTTACCACTCCTTAAACCAACTCTTCTGACCTCTGCATTTCTAAATTTCAGCCAACATGGCTCTGCTTATGCCAACCTATGTCAAGCTTTTGCCTAGTTATGTCCTCAAGCTCTTCCCTTTCCCCTAAATCTCCATCAAATACAAGAACTATTTTTTTAAGCCCCAGACATACCTCTATATGTCTAGTGACAAACAGGAAAATGTCTCACAGCACCCCAGATGTGCTTTTGAAACTTTAAGAGGTTTCTGATAGTGAAACTCAGCAAGAGTGCACTGCGTGTATTCGCTTTCAGAACAATGAGGCACTATGAGGGGGGCTATGAATCAATGGGTGATTTTTGTGAAGTGGCATGGCAGTTTTAACAATACTTGCACAGTATCTTTTTCAAATGTAAGATAACCCCAGAAATTAAGTTGGTTAAATCCTTAGTTTCATGTTTACAAAAAGAGCCAGAGAGAGAGAAATGTCTGCGTCTAATAGGCTTATAGGGTGAATGATTTCCCATAGGAGAGGTGGTACCATGAGTTCTCAAGTTCCTGTGACCCGCTCCCACCAAAGTGAGCAGCATCATGTCCAGTTTGTTCTAACACTCAGCAGCTTCTGCACTTGATTTCCACCATTTCAAAACCATTAGACACAAAACTCAAAGATGAAAAATCAAAATCCCTTTAATGTTCTTTCTTTTGTTACCATTTCCTATGGTATTATACCATTTAATTAAATGTTGTGATTTTATTTTTCCATCTTGTCTCTGTCTTCAATAATTTCCAAATTAGTCTGCAATTTAGAATATGTTCTACTCAAATTGTTGCCCACGGCTTCAGATTATGGCATACCCCTTTCCTTTTACCTCTGCCCCGACTGCCAGTTTCCATAACAACATAATCAATGTAACAAGACACACACAAATGTCAAGGTTTTTATTGACAGGTGGTGCTGTTCAAATGGTCTGAACCTCCTTGATTCTGGGGGAAGTCATCCTGGATGTTCTGTGGAGAAAGTTTGTTTCGTTTTTCTGTTTGGCAGATGCTCTAGAGGCCGACAAAGCTAGGGATGAGGGGAGCCTTTAATCTTTCTTTCCTCTCCTCCCTCTTCTCCTGTGACCATGCTTGCGACCTAGAAAGACCAGAAAACACACATGGTTACTTCTCATGCCTGAGTCCTATTAGGAACAAGCCATCATATAGGACATGTAAGATTATTTCCAAAAGATGGATAATAAAACCTTTACCTTTTCCCTTTCTGCCACGGTGGCGCCTTCCCTTCTTTTTCCCACCCTTTCCTCCATGTCGCCTCCTGCGACGGCGGCGACTGAGGCTCCGGCTCCGGCTGCGTCTGAATCTGGCCATAGGAGATGGTGCTTTTCTCTTCAAGCTCTGTGCAGCTGGAGCACCACCTGTTCTTGAGACGATGGCCTTGTCAGAGCTTAAGGCCTGGAGCTGGCAGTGCTGCCCCTTTTAAAGGCTGGTGTGAAACCTGACAATGGCTCATGACGCGTTCCTGGATTGTGATGAAATGCAGTGGTCTCTCTCTATGACAAGCCAGTCCTCCTGTCCACTGTAATGGACCATATATGGCAAATTACTCTAGCAGCACAGTTGTATCTCACTGTAATAAATCAGAACATTCACCATGTTCTTATGTAGATATTACTTTAAAATTAAAAGTAAGCACATATTTCTTGAATAATTATATTCAAGAAATGATTGTTAAATCTAACTTTGTGAGATTTCATAAAATGTTTTCTATTTCTTCTCCCCACCCCCCGCTTATTATTTTATTTTATTAATTTTCCATCCTATGGCTGGGAAAGAACTGGAAAAGTAAAGAAACCATTTTGCTTTTTATGGCAACCTAATGTTTTAATATGCATTGATAAAAGGAATCTGATATGTATAGAAGATATTTATTTCATGTCAGATATTTTGACCATAGATGTAGCATATATATAAACAGCAATATTCAATATTAGTGATGAAACAAGACATATGCCTAACATACAATTACGTATTCTTGTACTGTACCCTCACTTCTCATTTTTATTTCCACCATTCTCTATTTTTCCAGTTAAAAATAGTGGTTTACATCCTGCATGTGGAGCTGCCCATCCAAGAGGGATGCGTGCTCCCTTCTTCTCAGCCAGCCAAGAGCCTGTCCATCAGATTCCAAAGGCAGGGGCTGCTCCATGCCTCCCAAGCTGTGCCTCATAGTGGCTGCTACTTACCCTGTTTGGGAATGAAGCAGTGAGTGTGCATCCTACTTGGATGGGTGGCTAACTGATCAGTACATACCTGTGTATTCAGTTAAATACACATGGCTGTAACTACTCTCCTGAGCTTCCTTTAGTTATGGACTTGGTTTCATCATTACAGTCTCAACCACCTCACTGTCAATGTTGACATTTGGGCCAACAAATCAACACCGTTTCAGAAATAATTTCCACCTCTTGTTTGTGGGAGTAAGAGCTCAGACCTAAGAAAACCTAGTGGCTGACATCTAGACTAATGAAGCACCGGTGCTACGAGAGAAGCACTGGTGTCGTATCAAAGTTTCCAAAGAGTTCCAGACTCTTGCATGGGGAGGGGTGGTGGTGGTGAATTTTGACAGCCTCTCCTTCTCTTGGAGGCACCTTGCATTACTCAAAAATATGTCCCTGAGAACTGCACAACCCTCATGGACAAATTTTTGGTGGCACAGAGGTGCTTCCATGGAAGGAGAGGTAGTCAAAATATATCTCTTTCCCCCACAGCATAAGTGATGTAGCTGAGTGAGTTGAACTCTTAAGAAGTACTGGTGCTTCTCCCATAGCACTGCTGCTACATCACTCTGGATGTCAGCTTCTGTCTTATATCTCATCCAACTGTTTTCCACACCTAAATACCAA